>NC_061116.1:170922953-171202876 GCF_002878395.1 Capsicum annuum
CTTTAGTCCTTTTTTGACTAGAAAGAAAGCAAAAAGAAAACTTTCCAACTACTTACATCTTTCTCATTTCCTTGAAAATATTTGCATCTGCCATATTAAAGTGAACCATTCCCTTACCGTTGGCTTTCTATTTTTCCATATCTGAACCTTTGTTTGTTTTTTTTTTTAAAAAATTAGTTAGGTTTCTTGTTTAGCCTTGTAAAATTGCTTAGAAATTATGAGGCGTTGTGGAAAATAATTTCTTTGATGTTGGTCAAATTTGGGTTCTAGTGAGATAGTATTCGGAGGTTTTGCGAACAGATGTTATAGTTTTGGCGTCCAGGTAGGCTAGGTTTTTCCTATCTTTAGATTGAACTTAATTATTGAAAATGTAAACTATTATGTTAGCCTTGGATAAATTCTTGTAGATGCGTATTTTTGATATATATAACTGTCTTATTTATCTGAATTAGGACCCCGTTCTAGAAATTTTTTGAAAAATTATCTTTTAATATAATATAACATCTATTACTTTGGGACGTAAAAATACTTTTTATTTGAAAGTATAGTTGTTCATATATACAATTGCTTCTCTTACTCATCCTTCAATATACCTTTAGAAATAGTTATGTGAAACAGGTATACATATATAATTATTTGAAAAGTATATATGTATAAGAGTATATAATAAACATATGATAATATAGGCATATAATATATTAATTAAATTGCGAAACCTGAAATTTATTCCTTGTTAATTAAGATTAATGGATGATTGTTTAGACATTGACATTGTTATGATATGGTATGAATTTTATTATTTTCGGTGGTTATGGTTACTATGAGTTCCGGTTTGAGTCTGATAATTGACTATTATGGTTACTATGAGTTCCGGTTCGAGTCCGGCATTTGATTACTATGGGTACTATGAATTCCGGTTCAAGTCCGGTGCACATCTGGATGACTATAATGATTTATTGGGATCACCAAAGTTTTAGATTATTATGTTTATTTTTGTTATTTGGGTGTCCCATCGGCTTATGGGGGTACGGTTGGGTTAATTGTCTTCTTTAGTATGCCTAGCGGACTTATGGGGGCTCAGTTAGGTTATTTTGTGTGCCTAGCGGTCCTATGGGGGCCTAGTTAGGTTATGTTTGATTTATCTATTATTACTGGATTATTTATTTTTTGGTATTGCATAAGTTTATTCCTTTACAAACATTGCGTAGCTTGGTAGTTGTTTACCTTTCTATCCCTATCTACTAACGACTCAGATTACACCCTCGCATTGTAGTTATACCTTTTCTGTATTAAGCTCAGTCAGTCGATGATGCCTACTGAGTACCCGTGGTTTTTTTGGTACTCATACTACACTTCTGCATCTTTATATGATGCAGATCAAGGTAATAGCAGTCGACATTAACATGGTTCCTACCTTCCATCACTGATTCAGAGCAGGGTGAGCTTGCTGTCGTCCGAGGCTGATCCTCTTCTATCTATTCCAGTTAGTCTTTTGTTCTCAAGACTGCTTGTGTATGTTGTGTACATTTTATATTTTTGTCTAGTACACTCGGTACCTTTTAGTAATGGCTTTAGTACTGACCTTTCTTGGGAGGGACTCATTGTATAGTTTTTTTTTCCTCTTTTTTTGGTATAATATATATACTCTTACTTAGTTTTTACTTATTATTATCATACATGATCCTTTATTTGGTCTCTGCCTGTTAGCCTGTTACTTATCATTTTGGACTATGGCTTGGCTTGCCTACTAGTGGGTTAAAGTAGGTGCCATCATGACTTGAGAAATCGGGTCGTGACATCAACCGAACGATCTATTAACAGAATAACATCCGAATTTCTTGGCACATTAGCCAACTAAATTCGCGAAAAAAATCATCATGCAATCGTCAAGAACAATCAAAATTCATCAACAATCAAACAATTACCAACTTAAAAATAAAAAAAAATTAGTAAAATCAATCCTTTTTTTCAAAAAAAAATAAAAATTCTCCCAAATCAATTCAATTACCACAAACTAAAACCGAAATAAATAAATAAAGAAACCATTAATATGGAACACAAATTACTCGGGAGATAAAGAGAAATTATTTAAAGTGAAAGATGAAAGATCTTAGATCTTTAGAGAAGATAAAAATGAAAAATGAAAATTGGGGGAAGAAGATGGAGAAATGACGATGGTTTTGTGAGTGGGAGTGAGGAGAGAGAAAATTTTTTGGTATTTAATAGAAAAGTGGGGTTAAAAAGTATTTAATAAATACATAAGAGGTGACAAAATTTTTTTCTTTTTAACACTTTAACCCATATCTCACAAAACCCTAGAAAATTAAGTCAAACCAAAAAGAGTGTTTATTTCTCCAAATAAGTTTTCAATGTAGCCTTTTACCTAAATCTTCTCTCGTCTTTTATACCTCTTGTTTACCTATTGAATCTATGTTCACACTATTGAGGTGAGACAAAATAACCTCTTCCAGCCATGACTTCTGACACTGACATCTATTTCCTTTTCTTATGCAAACTAGAAAATTTATCCGTGCTTTGTGCGGTAGCAAATGTACTCATATTTATGAAATGACATAAAAAGTATAAACATTTAGAATATTTAATGCAATTTGAATTAAATAAGACTAAATTAGAAAACAATAATGTGGTATAGAATTTCATATAAAAAGTTAAAATTTTCAACATAATAAGAACTAAACTTGATTATGTACTATGAAACGCGATCATATTCTTGTGATAATTATAGGCTATAGCCAATTGAGCATATATTTTGAAAAAATTTTTATTCTAAAAAAAAGGTGATTTTTGTTCCGCCTATTTGTTAATTATAATAAATTGAGGAATCATTTTCATTTATAACGTTTATTAGTCAAACACAAAATACTTCTTACCAAAAGTATTTTTTAATTTTTTTTTTAAAAATTGATTTTTAAATTTTTGCAAAACATATTAGTGTTAAAATAATTTCTAGTCAATGCATATAATATAAAGCTTTTTCATTCCTTCGAGTGGCATTTAACAAAGTAAGAAAAGATTATGTTTTTAATTGGCTTCAATGAGATCTTTACACTTATAAAATACCTTACGAAAGTTGTAAAATTTCCTTTTGCTTTTCTTAAAACAAATAATATATTTTGTGTCTCTCTTCCTATATGATTTCTCCACTTTTCCCTCTTCTTTCCATATTTATTTTATTTCATAATTCTCTTTTTATTTCATTTTAAACCCATTTTGTATCTGTTGAACTTTACTCTAGTAATTTAATTTTCTTCTGTGTTTTTATCCCATTCTGTATCTGCTACTTTGGTGCAAAAATTTATTTATTTTTTCATATAATGACAGTATGACACAGTAAGATTATAAATGGGATACAAAAAGTGCACAATAAACATTTCATAAATTCTTCACATACTCTTCATATAATTTTAGTCATTGCATGAAATCATTTAAATGTTTTTTCTCCTAAATTATTAAGGGGCTTCCCCTAAATACAAATTATTCAAAAAATTTTTAATAGAAATGGAAATTTTTTCCCTACTTGAAAATCAGAGAGGGGAGAGGGGAGGGGGGTGGGGATGAAAAAGATAAAAGAAAAACTACAATTCAATCTGTTCAAATATTTTATTTATTAAAATAATATAATATAAAAAATACAATACAAGATGAAATAATACGTAACAGTCATTTAAACAGAGTATAAGCTTCTTTTTCTTTTCTTTAAGATTAAATTTAAAGGATAAGTCTTTATCATTTTCTTACAATTAAATAATGTAACTTAGAAAGAACTCATATTTATTGCTTGAGATTCTACTAAAAATGCACATTACTGTAAATTTGATACATATGCATAAAAAGCTAACATCTTATGCTCTAGTAAAATTACTAAACACGTACTGAAATATATAAATAAAACATCTTTTTCATAATCAATGACGACGTGCTTAACACACACACACAAGAAAAGGACCCTGAGCCAATTCTGAAGGTGACTAAGCCTCGACATTCTAAAGAATCTCCACTCAACCTGTCCCGTAGAAAATCCATTTGTGACAACGCAAATTTCTTCGAATCCATAATCGTTTTCAATTTTTTATTGATGCTGATAAATAACTGCATTGGACTCAAAATAAAGCTCACATACGATCAAGTATTTTTCTTACACATGAATAAGCAATATTATCATATGAAGAAACAAAAAAATTATAAAGAATGAATCTTACATCGATGAGTTTTCCTTTGGAATGATTCATCCCGTATGTCTTTTAGGGAGAACTAATGATAACAAATAAAAAATTAGGTAACATAGAGGGTGGTTTATGATCTATTTAAAAGGGTAAAGCATAAGTTATGTAGAAGAAGATTGTTGGTGTAACATCTTTCCATAATTTGAATTCAATTCAATTGTTGTAAGCAATTACTTTAGAATTAATGAGATAATTTGTTGAATTTATAAAATATTAGGTAAATAAAAAAATAAACGATTAAAAAGCAAAAAAAGGAGGTAAAAGATAAGTATGATTCCTTGATTCTAAAATATGCCATACATCAAGGTCATGATTCTCCTATATATATACTAGTAGTATAAGGCCCGTGCTAAGACCGGGCCCAAGCTCATCATAAAGAATATAAAATTTAATTTTAGAAAAAATATAGCTTAAATCATATTTTTTTGTTACATAATCAAATGAATTTAGTGATACATTGATTGTGTCTTGTCTGGTAAACTGCTATGATTATTAAAGTTTTTTCGTTATATTTGGATAACTTTTAAAGGACTTTATTATAATTAGCAAATATGGATAGAAATAAAATATAATTTAAAATAAATAAGTGGTGTGTTCAGCATATTTGTAAAAAAAATCATATTAGATAGATTGTTGAAAAAAATATTTTTTGTAGAAAATAAGTCTTTTTAGACTTATAAAAATGACTTCGTGAAAGTAGAAAAATTCTATTCTATGTTTTACATTCATTGAGCCCTTCCTTCTTCAATACACCCTGTCTTCACCCCACCATAGTTCCCATCCCTGCCACTCCATATCCCACCCCTCATAGTACTTATCTAAATTATATAGAAATAATTTTTAAATTATATTTTACTTACATACCGGATATAAGAAAATAAGTAAGAAACATAAGAAAATCGAAGGAAAGGTGTCTTTTTAGTCTTGAATGAAGAATTGGTGACATTGACCAACAAATAGGGTCAAACCTCATTAGGAAACTTGATTAAGTTAATTGTGGACTTGATTAATATTTTCAAAACTTTTTAATCTTTTTAAAAATACAAATCAACCCAAAACACACCCCTCTTCAATCCAAATTAACCACTCTCCCCCATCTCTCGACAGCTTCTCTCAACTCTCTCCCAACCAACAGTTCTGCAAAATTTTTCCCTTCAACCCCCGACGATTTCTACCTCCGGCGACAAATAGTTGGCATTTGAGTTCTCCTCTTTTATTCCTTCAACCCCCAACGACTTCTACCTCCGGCGACAAATAATTGGGCTTCGGGTTCCCCTTTTCAATTCAAATCAACCTGTCTCTCATCCCTCTCTCGACAGCTTCTCTCAACTCTCTCCCAACCAACTGTTCTACAAATTTCTCACTTCAATCCTCGGTGACTTCAACATCCGACTACAAACAGTTGGGCTTCAAGTTCCTTTTTGACTTCAACCTTCAATCGATGTGATAGACTTGCTCTCTGGCCACAACAGCTTTGAATTCTTCATCATTCCTTTTCTTCTTTCACAGGTAAAAATTATGGCCTTTTTAGTTTTGAAGAAAACGAGGAACTTGAGCCAACTTAAAAATTATGGCCTTTTTAGTTTTGAAGAAAACGAGGAACTTGAGCCAACTTCTCCTATAATATTGGTTAACAATTTCAATATTTATTGCATTAATTTAAAATGCGGTATGAATAAAACTCTATTTTTTGGTATTTCTTCTATTCTCTTTTCGAAGTGAATTATGATATTTTGTTGTTTGTTGCATATTTTTGAAGTTTGATTTTTATTGTTTGTATTTATAAAAATAAAATGATAATTTGGGTTGATTTGTTCTGTTCTTGTTCTTGGTAAAAATGGTGAAATTGCTATTTTTTTGTTGAACAAAATCGTGCTACTGTTTTTTATTTCCTCCGACAGATTACCCATCTGGTGCAACATATTAAATATCTGATGCAATAGATTTATCATATGATGCAACAAATCAACCATCTGATGCACCAGAGAAACCATCAGATTATAATTCTAATGCAACAGATTAATAATCTGATGTAACAGATTAACTATCTGATGCAACAACTTTACCCTATGTTCAACAGATTAAGCATCGAATAAAAAATCTAATGCAACTAATTAACCATCTAGTGCAATGGAAGAACCATCAGATTAATGATTTGATACAATAGATGAACCTCATGTTGGATAAAATCCTATCAACTCTTCCTACAAGAAATGTCCAAGACTTGATTTTTCCAACTGATCATTCATCTGCCGCGATTGACGACTTTATGTTGGAAGAAATCTGATCAATTTTGATCGTTGATAACTGTTCCAACAGATCACTCATGTGTTGCAACAAATGTGTGACCTGTTGCACAGACCATTCATCTTTCTTAACAGATGAGTGATATTTTTTGTATTGTCAGAACAGATTACTCAGCCGTTACTGCAGGTTAGTTAGTTGCTCTGACAGATCACTCATATGTTACAATAAATGTGTGATCTATTGCACAAATCATTCATCTTTCTTAACAGAGGAGTGATATATTTTGTATTATCGCAATAGATTACTCAGCCGTTGCTATAAATTATTTAACTATTCTAACAGATCACTTATATGTTGCAATAGATGATGTCACAATAGTTGTGTGATTTGTTGCATAGACCATTCATCTGTCTTAAAAGATGAGTGATATATTTTATATTGTTACAACAGATTACTCATTCGCTGCAACAGTTTGATTATATGCTGCAACAGATATACTACCTGGTGCAACAGATCGGTGATCTGTTGCAACTGTTATTTTACTATTTTTCTTGTTTGATTTATGTTATCCCTTTTTAATGATGCATTAATCAATAAGAATATATTATTTTATGTTTCTGTTAATTTTAGATAATATGGTTCCCAAAATAACAGAAATCGAATTAAGTCCAAGTAAAGGAATAAGTGAAACAACTAGGCTACATCCACCACTCTAAGAGCTTACTTTACAAGCATTATCTCAATCGGGAGCAGAATATGATGGACACGGGGAGGAGGAATATTTCAAAAGAGATTATGCAGATTCTAATAGCCTTTCCACCAAAGAGTTGGTCAAAGCCTCCAGATTGATCGTTATCCTATGAGAATGCAGTGTAATGGTGCCGCAGATTTAACGGGTGATTTCGTGGTTAAATCAGCCATGAGAAAATCTTTCGACGCCTTCAGAAAAATACTTTGAGCACAAAAATTGGATGCTTATTTTAGGGACAACTTCTTTGGGAAATATCTTGATTTTTCATAGGACAACAATGCTCGTTTCCAAATGAAAATGGTATATGAACTTCTCAAGCGTAGGTTTATGTATGAAAATAAAGATAAGATGGATAAGGTGTGGATAAATTACTGTGGCATGCCTGTTTGTTTTGGTTGGAAGGAGTTTGCCATAGTTACTGGACTAAAATTTTATCCTCCTTCTCAAGTTATACCTATTCTAACCCAAAAAAGCACCCCGCACACCCAAAAAAGGAAAAGGCAAGTCGTGTGATCGTGATGACCTGGTGTCCATTGTTGGTCCAAGCTTCAAAAACAAAAATTTGATAGAAGTGTTGAAAGGTAAAAGACTTTCAAAGAAGCACAAACAGTCATTGTGCTTAGTTTGGTTTGTACATAATATTCTTTGGGCGAGAGACGTTAACAACAACATAATCCTCGATTTAATAAAGATCTCCGAGGATCTTGAGGCATTTAAAAACTATTCTTGGAGGTATGAAAGCTTCAAAATGACTGTTAAAGATTTGTTTGTCAAATATTTGTTGACTCCGTTAGCACCAAAGACAGTCAACTTATATGGCTTCCCATGGGTTTTCATGGTAAATATTTCTTCCCATGGGCTTTCATGGCAAATATTTCTTTCTTCTATTATGATATCATTCATTTTTTTTTCACTCAATAATGGTTTTGATTTATTGACGTTATTTTATAGGCTTGGGCATTTGAAGCCATTCCTTATTTGAGACAACAAGTGAACTACCAGGAAGAAGTTTTCTGTCCAAGAATCTTGAGATGGTTGTCGGCCAAAACTGATAAAAATATAAAATTTCTTGATCTCTTCACCCCCCGAAGGATGTAGTAAGTATAATTATAATTAATTTTTTATTTTAATTAATGATTTTTTTGAATGATCTAATCATCATTCTAATATATGTAATGATTTATGTTAGATTGTGCATCCGTCGCTAGTTTCGACCAATTGAGAGTTGAAAATGCCATTTTTTCTTACTTTACAGTCTGTGCAAACTTTATCAGACCCTAAGGTCATCGACAGAATAAAAATGGAATTGTTTAGAGCAACAACCATTACAAGAAAAATAATTTTGGAGGGTGGGCTTGTTGTTATTGATGGTCTTAGTGGTGATGGAGTTATTGGTGGTGGTAGTGGTGCTGCTGTTGGTGCTAATGATGCTCCTCTTATAGTATTTAAAGCAAACCATTATGAGTATTATCATACTGGTTATACAGATTTTGCCTCTCCCAGCGAATGTTGTGCATGCAAATGTCAAGACTGCAGGACAAAACATAATGTAGTGATTAATGCTATTAATGCATTAATTGCTTCTGTACAGGAATTAACATCTAAGAAAGGTCTCATTCTATCCAAGAGGATTTTATTTCCATCCGCTCCATTAGAGATTAGGGCTAAGAGGAGAAGGAGAGTGATTTTTTGGGATTATCAAGCATCCAGAAAAGCAAAATTGCAACTCTTCTGTCTGAGTATTTCATTGAGCAACGTACAATGTCCAATGGAGAAAAGCACGAGCTGAAAAAGATGAATATATTATATGTCTTCCAACTGACAAATCAAACAGACACATATCTGTTTCAACAGATGACACATCTGTTGAAAATTATCAAACAAATATATATATCTGTTGCAACAGTTGACTAACCTGTTGCACCGGATAAACATATGTCTCGTCTATTTTAGCAAATCAAATAGCTCTTCGTACCGCTTTTATTTGTACCAACAAACGACCTATCTGTTGCAACAGATGATTCATATGTTGTAATGGATGGTTCATCCATTGGAAATTATCATACATGGTTTTCCTCATGTAGAAATTTGTCCCAACAGTTGATTCATTGTTGTAACAGAAATATAATCTATTTGAGACAATTTAAAATGGGAGGAAGACTTGTTTGATTTTCTAGAAGAGATGAGTTATCCTTTTCCATTTTATTGTATCTATGTGATTAACATTGACCAATTTTGGCTTTCTAGGTGGATGTAGAAGAAGCTACTGCTAAATAGCATTGACAATATGCTACTCTTTTTATGAAAATATGGAGAACAAAAAGTGCAGAAACCATACGTAAGAGACAATAAAGATCTACGACGAGCAAAGTCGAATTTCATAGCATCGGATGAAGAACAACTTGTCCATACTGAGTAGATCTTTATAGCTTGAGCCTGTCAAAGAAATCCTTGGCAGTATACTTAAATTATTGTTGATGTATTTGTTGAGATCTGTACCCATAAAAATTTTTTTACATTTGATTTATTCATTGACTTATTTCAGCTATTTTATGGAGGCTTTGATTTATTTTATTTTGTCTACAAATTTTATTTATTCCTTAGATTTGAGCTTATTAATTGAAAAGTAATACTAGATTCAAATATTGCAACATATAATGTATCTGTTGCAACAGACGACACATCTATTGGAAAAATCAAACAGATTTAGACATATGTTGCAACAGGTAGGTGATCTATTGGAATTTATCAAACAGGTCTTCCCACTGTTTCAACAGATGGACTTAGATAAAAACATTGAGATAATACAAAAAATGACCAACCTATTGCAACAGATAAACTATATGCCAGAACAGGTAGAATAACTGTTACAACGGATGGAGAATCTATTGCATTATAAAAATTCAACTTTCGTTGGACATAAAAAATTACCACCACGTGTAAAAAGGTTAAAGTGAATTGAATTGAAATAAAAAAGGCACAACCCATCGACGGTGTTCAGTTCAAACACCTAAAATAAAATAGGCATCAAGCAGACAATGTTCATTTTAGACATGTAAAATAAAATAGGCATCAAATGTGTCAGTCTGGCACATTTCGCTGACTTTCCGTCACTTGTCCCCCAACGATCATTCCCCCTCCCCCCCCATTATCTTATATATTCATCTTCCTCCTAAAATTTAACTCTAAATTCCCAAATCTTCTTCTTCATATTCATCTTATTTTATCTATCCAAATTCTTCAAATTATTTCTTTCATTTTTTTCAACTGAGCTTGACAATGTCGAGCGCATCTTCCACTATTTTTTGTGATAAATATTTTTGATATTGTAAGTGCAGTCATGAAGCTTTATTAAAGACTTCTTGGTCTCAACAAAATCCGGGTTGTAGGTTTTTTACTTGTAAGATTTCAAAGGTAATATTTTTTTATTTAATTAGTTGATTAATTATTAACTTGTAATTATTTTGTAATTTGTGTTCTCTTTTTTATAGAAATTGGGTGGATACGATTACTTTGATTGGTATGAAGAACGACACCCTCCATAAGCACATCATGTAATCTGGAGTTTGTTGAACAAAGTCAAGGCTTCTGAAGAGAAACAAAATTGAGCAAGAAGATACTACATTATTGCCCTTATTGGTACTGGTTTGGTGTTGTTGGGCACATAGATATTCAAGACTAATTGCTGAAATTTTCATGGTGGTGTGTGTATTTGCTACTGGTTTGGTGTTGTCTTGCACATGGCTATTCAAGCGTAACTGTTGAAAAATATCAAAAATATTTAGGCATATGTTATAAAATTTAGGTCATCTGTTGGAAATTATCAAATAGGTCTTCCCACTGTTGCAACATATTAGACTTAGATTATTAGATTATTCATAGAAATAACATCGGCGTGATGAAACAGATGACCAACCTATTGTAACATATAAACTATCTGCCAGAACGGATTAAATATATTTTACAACAGATTGACAATCTAATCTATTGCATTATAAAAAACTCAACTTTCATAAGAAAAAAATTATTGCCACTACATGTATATGTAATAAAGTGAAGGGTGACTTGAAATTAAAATTTTCTATTTCATAGGATCTTATATATACACAGGCTTTAAGCGTCCAGTTAGTACCCCATAATCCCAGACCTCTTGCAGGTTTGCCACAATGTTGTCGCACAAAAAAGTCGTTGGCTTGACCATTTCTATGCCGGTCAGCAAATATTTGATGTGTGCAAGAGCGTGCAAGCTACTCGCTTTAGCGGCATCATTTTTTGAAAGGATCATTCCCTTGTTTCAACCTTTAAAATCCCATAATTTCTTCATCAACACTTTATTTAGCAAATGATTCATTAGCTTACTCTCCCTCAACAAGATGGGCAACAACACCATCAGTGGCTCTACGAGGAGAAAAAGATTGAAATCATCAACAAGAGGTACGTTGGAGTCATAAACATTGACTTTTCCCTCCTAGAGTAGTATCTCAACAGCCCGATAATATATGCCTTTCACACTAATAACTATAAGAATTCTTTTTGCCTCGGTCCAGCTCTTGCCGTGTGGATTTGGCCTGTCCCCTCTAACATATTTTATCAGTTCTTCTTCATCCAAGACCAACGTAGGAACTAGGAAATCAAGTCCCACACCAAGATTTAACGCCTTCCCATTGAGTTGATCGTACCTATCATTGAGCTTCTTGCAGAAGTCGAGGTCCATTATCCTATCGGCAGCATTATAAGCTTGCCGGTACGTTAATTGCCTTTATATCATGAGGCAGAGAATTATGTCAACATGCTGTGAGATAAGAAGTCAATTTTTAAATAGGTTAGTAATAGTAAAGATGCAACGGATGGTCCATCTATTGCATAGGGTCCATCCAACGCAACTTATGCAATAAATTGATAATAAGTTGTAATAGAATCACTACCAGTTGTACCAGTATACCCAGCTGTTGCAACAGATGTGAAATCTGTTGCATAGTTTCTTATTCATGGGGTAGATTTGAAGGGATAGGTTAGGAAAAGTAAACTTTCCTTATCCTCGTATGGAATACGCATATCAGTCATAGTTTGGAAGTCTTGGGGGGAAAAGGAAGGCCTGGGGTAATCTGGTGCACCTGGCTTGACATTCTTGGCCTGTCGCAGATCCCTCTTCTCTTCGACACCAAGTTTCGCATATATGTCTACCTTCTTTACTGGCCCCTGAACTTCAACAATTTTTGGAGAGGGAGGAATTGCAATTTCTTTTGATTTTCGATCGGAGAGTACGTCTCTAATTGCTCTTTTTTTTCTCTTAACCAACACTGTAGGAGTGTGTGGCTCCCTCACATGCTTGGATAGTATGACACACCTCTTGGATTTGAATTCCTCGATAGCTTTATAGATAGCTTCTACTTTTTCAAAGAATTTATCCTGTCTATCCTTGCACTCTTCGGATTCGCAACGAGAACACGAGGGTGGAGAGGGGTGAGAGAGACCTGTGTAAGGACAAAAATGGCTGTTTTCAAACATATTTATTCTTTCTTGAGCATCAACATGCTCATCATCACGAGTGGTAGTAGCATCAGCATGCCTGCCACCAATACCAATAACTCCACCAGAAGAAGCACCCGGATCTGCCTTAGTAAAAGGTTGGTCATGAAGAGCCTCAACATTAGGATGACCTTGCCTAACTGCTCTTCTTATAGATGTTGCTCCAGTTAATTCCTTATTTATTAACTCCACCATTGGGTCTGCTATAGTATCAACATGACCTAGAGTAATATAAGAAGTCATCACCGACTCCTCCCCAGTAGGCACGATCCATGGATGCACAACCTATAAAAAAGAAAAAAAAAGACAGATGTATTTAAATCATATAACATAATAATTTTCACAGTTGGGCTATATTTTAAAAAAAAGACCCATTTATTGTATAGTTTGCAATATATGGTTAAAATTCATTTGAGTCTGGTTTAGAGAAATAGAGCAACACATTGATAATCTAATGCAAAATATCAATCATTTGTTGCAACAGTTTCACAAGATGGGTAATCTGTTATGCAACAGATGATCTATACGTCGCAACAGATGAATAATATGTTATAAGATTACACATCTGTTGCATAATTTGCAGTAGATAGTTAATCTTTTAGGAGTCAGGTTCAGAGAACCAAAGCAACAGATAGGTAATTTGATGTAAAATATACTCTGTTACAACATATGTCCCATCTGGTGCATCAGATATAACATCTGTTACACCAGATATAACATCTGTTCAATATCTTTCTTATCTTTAAGTAGAATTATTTTACTTGAAGAAGACATACTGCATCATTTAGAGGGTTAAAGAGATCAGCCTTCTTAATATTAGTGTTTCTCTTTGTAGCCAACCACCTAAGCATCCTTGGATGAGAAACCTCATCCGGGTAATCTATTAACTGCTTTCGGAGAAGAGGAATGACTTCAAATGCCCAAGACTAAAAATGTAAACAGGAAGCAAGCCAAAAAAAGTCATAATAACTATATTCAATATAAATTAATGGATGAGTAAAATTAGTGATTAATTTTACCATGAAAGCCCAAGAAAAGCCGTATAATGTGGTCGTCCCTGAGGATAGCTTTGTCAGTAAATATCGGACAGTCAAATAGAAGTTGTCATATCCCTAGGGATAATTGTTCAATTTATCAAAATCCTCGGCACGCGCTAACAAATCATCTTCTATGACCTTGTTGACGTCTCTTTCCAATATAAATGAATGGGCAAACCAAACTAAGCACAATTGCTCCCTGTACTGCTGTAGTATGGTTTTATCCTTGAAATCTATCAACAAATCTGATGCTTTGTATCCACATCGAGCAATGTCAAACAACTCATCTATTTTTTCCTTGAATTTTTTTGTCTTGGATCTTTTGTGGGGTGGTGGTTTTTCTGGATGATGGCATCTCAATCCCATCACTATGGCAAACTCTTGCAAGCCAAAATGAATGGGCATGCCACAGTACTTGATCTAGATTTCATCCATTTTCTTTTTGCCCCCTCCTTTGGATCTTTCTCATCTCCCGCGTACTTAATCCTGTGCTTGAGAGGACCATATACCATCGTTATAGTGAAATGGATATGGGCAGAGTGGTCCTCAGGCAGCTTAATAAAGCATCCAAAGCAGCACTTCTTAAAAAGTCCGCCTATGTTTTCGTGCTTCATAATTTTCATAAAATGTTCAAAATTTTTCCTCATCTGACATTTAATTACTATTTGACCAGTTAGTTGTTTTCCTTCTGGGTCATTTATCGGCATCGCAACTTGAAACCTGTTAATACTAAAAGTTTTGACAGGATCATGCTGGGATGTCGATATGAATTCATGCCTCATCGGTGATCCATTATCATTATATTGATGATTATCCTCTTTCTCTTTCTCACTCTCCGATTCCTCCTTTCTCACTTTCAGTTTCTTCATCACCATCTACAGACCCTTGTCCACCTCCCTTAATGTTGTTTTCACATCTCTCCTCAACTTCACTTTTCCCTGACTGAGATTGTTCAGGAAGCTCCTCCGAATCCCTCTGTACTGTAGCCTTTTTTTGAGTGGTCAGACGTTGATCCACATTTACTTTCTTTTCTTTTGGGAGATATGTTTTACCTACAGACAAAGAAAAAATAATTACATTACAATTGATGCATGCATGGATTTTAAAAAATACATTACAAACACCACGAATATCGACATACCAACAGCCACCACCACCACAAACACCACCAACCAATGCCAACAAATAAACAAACACCAAGAATACCGATACCACCGATAGCTACCACAAACACCACCAACTAATTCCACCACCAGTGCTACCACGACGACCACAAACACCACCACCACCACCAACAACACCAACACCACAAACACCATCCAATAATACCACGATAGTCAACGGAATACTTCAACAAAAACTAGGGATTCCTCGAGTTCTTCCTACGATTTTACCATCAAAAATCCAAATTGTAAACCTATTCTTGAAGATAATACAACTAAATTTTTTATTTTTCATCATTAACTTAAAAGCCTTTATTTTTTAGAAAAAAATAACAAATATAGAGCTCTTCTCGAACTCTGTTGCCTACGAAGACAAAGAAAATGACTGATACAAGCAAGAATAAAGTCAAAAATAACACCTATGTGGTCGAAAATGAAAAGAAAAGTGATCTGTTGTGGAGGGTTGAACAAATTTCTTGAGTAGTTGTTGTCTATACTGTATTGTTTAGTGAGAATGAGAGAGAAAGAGCGAGACCTCAAGATTTGAAATGATGTAATGTTTTGTATGGGTTGATTTGTATTTTGGAAAAGAATGACAAATAGTTTTGAAAATGTTAATTTGGTCCAAATTGATCTTAATTATTTTTAAAATCATAAAATATATGCATAATTTTTAACCCTCTCATCATGTAATTTCCAAAAGGGCAATTCAATTGAAATTGTATAAAAACAATTGAAGTTGTAGTTGGCCAAGTGCTCTAGTTGACCCTATAAAAACCTCACCCCTGGTCCTAGATTAATCAATTTAGGTACTATTAGTCTAACATATAAACTCAATTGAAATTGTAAAAAATAAATGTTCAACATGTTGCATCAGATTTCTCATCTGTTGTAAATTATCAATCAAATTAGTTAATAATAGATTACGAATCTATTATAAATTATCAAACAGATTAAGTCATTTGTTGTGACAAATTACCCATCTATTGTAAATTATAAAATAGATTGTCATATGTCGCAACAGATTACCCATATGTTGTAAATTATCAAATAGGCCCTGCCATCTGTTGTGGCTGATCCTATGATAACTCATTCCTAGTCCTAGATTAATCGATAGTTTACCCTATGAGAACTCACCCCTAGTCTCAGATTATCCAATCAAGGTATTAGTACCCTAGTTCTAGATTAATCAATTATGGTATTATTCTAACATATGAGGTAGTAAGAATTAGTTCGGTTCAGAGTTATCGATAGACGACTCTGGTCGGGAGGAACGCAGTGCCGTCTCATCATGCAATTGCTAAAAGACTCAATTGAAGTTGTAGTTGACCCTATGAGAACTCACATTCGATTAAGGTATTAGTCTAACATATGAAATCAATTGAATTATATATAAGTAAATGTTCAACCTGTTGCAACAGATGTATTTTTTGTTGGATCAAATTAGATAGATTATGTTATCTGTTGCAATATATTATGCATCTATTGTAAACTATCAAATAGATTACGTCATTTTTTGTGACAAATCCGAATATGTTGTAAACTATCAAACAGATCAAGTCATCTATTGCGATAAATTACCCATCTGTTATAAATTATCAAATGGATTAAGTCATATGTTGCAATAGATTACCCATCTATTGTAAATTATCAAATAGGAACTATCATCTATTGTAGTTGACATTATGAGAACTCACCTCTAGTCCTAGATTAATCAATTAAGGTATTAGTTAAACATATGAGGTAGTAAGAATCGGTTCGACTCAGAATGATCGATCGATGACTCTTGTCGGGAGGAACGCAATACCGTCTCATCATGCAATTGCCAAAAGACTCAATTGAAGTTGTAGTTGACCCTATGAGAACTCACCCCTAGTCCCAGATTATTCAATTATGGTATTAGTACCCTAGTCCTAGATTAATCAATTAAGGTATTAGTCTAATATTTGAGGTAGTAAGAGTTGGTTCGGTTCAGAGTGATCAATCGTCAACTCTGGTCGGGAGGAACGCAATACTATCTCATCATCCAATTGCCAAAAGACTCAATTAAAGTTGTATTTGAACCTATGAGAACTCACATTTAATTAAGGTATTAGTCTAACATATGAACTCAATTGATATTATATATAAATAAATGTTCAACCTATTACAACAAATGTCTTTTCTGTTGGATCAAATCAAATAGATTAGGTAATCTATTGCAACATATTACATATCTATTGTAAACTATCAAACATATTAAGTCATCTATTACACTTAAATGTATTTAGATTCTTTTTTATAAAGCAATTTAGGTATTTCCTGTTCGAGATAAAATAGTTAAAATATTAAGACGGTTAAAAATATTACTGGTACTACTTGGATAACTAAAAAATCTCCTAAGCCAGTAGTCTTATCTGGTCTTTTTAATGTCACCGTCTCCTCGTACCCCTCAAAAGTTATTAATGAATATTTAAAGCCCCCCATATCTAGAACTCTCTCTCCTTCAGCCATAAAGTAGTCTAGACTCAACTCATCACTCTTCTTTATTCTTTATTCTCAATTATCTTTGTTCTTTCCCTTTTTTCTCTTTTTTCTCTCTTATTTCGGATGAGGATCCTTTAGGATCTCAACCAATTAATATCTTTTCTTTACTAAACTGGATGTTCTGATCCGTTTTCTTTTTTGACATTGCAAGTATGGTTCACTGTTGCTCTTTTCATCTCGTCTTCTTCTTTGTATGTAATTTAAATTTGATATTTACATCTGTTGCTATTAATGATTTACCCATTACCAGTTTTCTATTTATTGAGAAAATTGAAGAAAAGGTGACTTTTAAGTCTTGAATGAATGAACCATTTATTTAATTAAAATATGCGAAAAAAGTCATCTGTTGGGAGAACTTAAAAAGCCTTGTTGTCAGTATAGTTTTTTGGGTCTTTTGTTTGGTACTTTGGTGGTGCTGTTGTTGGGGGTGGTGGTTGTGTTGGAACATGTGATTGAGTTGTGGATGGTGTTGGAACATATGGTGTTGTTTTGTTTGTTTCTTTGTTTTTGATGCTGTTGGTGGTGGTGTTGCAATAATTTTCACAACTGTTGCAACTGATGAATTAGTTGTTGGAACAGATAGAGTAGCTGTTTAAAGAAATCAAACCAGTAGTAAGGTTGGTTTGATTTATTCCAACTGATGACCCATCTGCTGTAACATGTTGGCTGGTTTGATTTATTCCAACAGATGACCCATCTATTGCAACATGTCATCCATCCTTTGTAACGATGCCTCATCGGTTGAACAGATGGGTAATCTGTTGCATTATATTGGTCATTTGTTGATTCACTCAATTTTGTGTTTCCCTTTTGTAATGTTCTTTTTGTTCTTCTCTTGTTTGACATCAAATGTATTTCTCTTGTTTGCAGACAAAAGGAAGTGAAATTGGATCAGCTTTTGCCTGGCCAACATCAAAGGTGAGAGTAAAGATGGGTTTGGAAGAATAAACTGCTTGCAGATGGAACCACTTCATATGTGGGAGGTATGTATTACTGATCAACCTATCATAAAAACACACGTCTAGTACAATGATTTTATGAATGTTTGTTCCTTACCTATTAGGCATTAATCCTTCAAACAAGATATGACATTGTACAGTTAAGATTGTTAGGTTTGAACTGGTAAGGCTGAGGGACCAAGACGATGGTGTCAGTACCCCGTTACAATTTAATGACGGTTTATGCTCATGTTTTTATGTCAAGTTTGGGGAAGGGTTCAAGTTTTTGGCGGCAGTGTAAATATCCAATAGTGATTGGACCAGTTTTAATAGTGTAATGGACTTTTTGAAAGGCATTCCAAGCCTCTCACTGCAACAAATAACGATGGATCTAATAGAAATTTCCTTGGTCTAAATTTATATGAATGGGTTGTTGGAGGATACTATTATACAACAGAAGATGTTTGGGAGAAAACCTGTCTAGGAAGAGGGAGGTTGAGAAGTCTATATATCATCTCAGTCCTTGTTTAAGAGGATACACAGGTTCGAAAGGAAAGTGTAGTGAAACTAGCTTATGAAATTGACACGAAAAATGAAAAAATTAGATGAGATGCGAATATGAAAGTGTATCCAAAAATGAAAATCCATCAGTCGTTGAAGAAAAAAAAGAATAGTCAAGACTAATTGAGATGGTCACTTTGCTAGAGACTGTAACTAGCGAGCATGGCTTCAACGAAAACCCACAAAATACAGGACTAGAACTCTAAGAAAGCAGCTTCACGATCATGGAAGGTGGTAAGATTATCAGTCTGAATTGATATATAAGTTTCAATTTTGACCGACAATCTTACCACCTTTCGTACTCACGAAGCCTTTTCCTTGGAGTTCTTGTCCTGCACTTTGTGAGAGTCTTCATTGAGGCCACGCTCGCTAGTTGCATTCTCAAGCAAAGTGTCCAGCTCCAGTGCTATTGACCATTTTTTTCATCGACTGATGAATTTTTATATTTTGATACACTTCCTCATTTGAAGCTTATCTAGTTTTTTCATTTCTCATGTGAATTTCATTGGCTAATTTCTCTACGCTTTCCTTCCTACCTTGTGTGTCCTCTTAAGCAAGGTCTGAAATGATATATGGCCTTCTCCACCTCCCCCTTCATGCACAGGTATTCTCCTAAGAACCTTCTACTGTAAAAAAGTCTCCTCTACCAATCCATCCATATAAATTTAGACCAGGGGAATTTCTATTGGTTCTAGCATTGTTTGCTGCATTGCGAGGCTTCGGAGGCCTTTCAAAATGTCCATTGTGCCATTAAAATCGGTCCAATCACTATTGGATACTTTCATTGCCGCCAAAAATTTGAACCCTTCCCCAAATTTGACACAAAAACATGAGCATGAATCATTATTAAATTGTAACGGGGTATCGACACCACCGTCTTGGAACCCTTCGACCTTATCAGTTCACACCTATCAAACTAAACTGTACAATATAGGATCTTGTTTGAAGGATCTGTGCCTAATCGGTAAAAAACTGCATTCATAAAATCATTGTACTTTATGTTTGTCTTCACGGTTTCCTGATCAATAATATACATAACTCGCACGTATGAAAATGGGATCCATTGCACACATCTTATTCTTCCTACCCTATCAGGACATGTGAGACATTATTATTTATTCATCAGCTTAAATGTGATGACTATTAAAATGAGGTGTGAAGAGTCATGACTTTTTATCTTAACACATTCAAAACAATCGATGAATCGAAATCTCCATCTGTTGCAACTGACGAATCAGATGTTGGAAGAAATCAAAACATCTCCTTCAACATATGGTCCATCTATCGCAACAAATAATCCATATGTTGCAACAAATGGTAAATCTGTTGTGATAGACCAGACTTTTTTTTTGTCATCTGCACGTATGTGATTTCTTCTTGCTAAAATTTGTTTCAATTTAGTTTTCCTATTTATAAAATCAAGAAAATTTTATTATATTCTTCCAAGATTATCCCTATTATTAAATGACTACATAAAGTATATTATTCACATTTATACTTTCAAATCATAATTAATAAGGATAATTTGGTAAAATAATCACCTAATTTATATTTTTATTAATTGTTGTGCCAAGCCCATAGGGCCCAACTAATACGAAACGGAGGGACTATTAAAAAGAGGTGAAGAGTTGCGACTTTTTATCTAACACATTCAAAACATCTAATGAATCGAATACTCCATTTGTTGAAACTGAAACTGATGAATCAGCTGTTAGAAGATATCAAAACATCTCCTTCAACATATACTGTCCATCTGTCGCAACAGATAATACATAAGTTGCATCAGATGTCTTATCTGTTGCATATACAAACCATCTATTGCAACAGATGGTAAATCTATTTTGATAACCGTCTGTTGCACATTTAATCCATATGTTGCAATAGATGCTAAATCTGTTAAAAATACTGGACGATTTGTTGCAACAGCTCAATAATAACAGCTTTTATCAAGTCTCAAACCACTATGAAAAGGAGAGAAGTAATTAATGTAAAAGAAAAAGTCGTAACTTTTCACAGAAAACAAAATGACACCAGTTTGAATGTAATTAATACAATGAAGCTCAAGTCCTGCCTTTTGGCCTGACACGTCCAGATTCAATCCTCTATAAATAGGTACCTCCTTAATATTCATTCAACTCTATTTATTTCTTGTATTTTTTCCTTTCATGTGACATCTTCAACCACTTCTCTTCAAAGAGCATATTCTTTTCTTGTTGAGGTAAGTTTTTTTTTGGTGTAAATTTACCAGTTGGTCATATGCGTTGTATTACATTTTGAACTTTTTTCTTTACATTTGTCAATTCATGCTTGTTCTAGATATGGCTGATACTTTTTGGGACATTGCTAGTGTGGAAACTTCAAAGGCAGGTTAATGACCTACAGAGCGAGTTGGTCGCTATGAGAGCGACGATGTTCAGAGAGATGCAGAGTCTGATGAGAGCCCTACTACTGTGAGTTGATTGGCCGGCTATCATTAATGATGGTGATGATGATAATAATAATTAGAATGTGTTTTTTCTTTTAGCGTATGTATTTTAATTTTTCTATTTTGGATCTATACCTAATGTATTTTATTTTTTGTTTAATGAAAAATTTACTTTTAGTCAGACTTTGGCATTTTAATTCTTATTCAATTTTCATTCTGTCTATTTCTTCTAATCTAATACATGTTAATATGTCGACGGTTGGAGGCAATGTTGAATCCAGTAGCACTAGCAATTTTAGCTTTTGAGTTCTTTCAACAGATGGACCATGTGTTGGAATTGAGTGGTCATCTGTTGGGTTTCAATAGATTATCCATCTGTTTTGACAGATTTGTCATCTGTTGGAGGAAAGCATTCCAGTTGTTTGTGCACCTGTTGAGAATAATTGTGGTCTGCTATATTATTTAGTTCATGTTTTGCCTTTTTTTATTGATGCACAAGTTATTTTTAAAAAAGACATTTATATATAATAAATGATAACATTAGGTTCACAACAATGAGTTAAATATATAAAAGTCCACAACAAACAAACAACAACAATACAAGTTTCTACAATTACAACGATCATGGTGGATTATGATTCGGGCATGTAGTTCTTTTGTGGCCAACGCACTTATATATGGAGCACTTGTTTCTTCTTGATGAAAATGATTCTCCAACTCCATGCCTCCTTTTATATGGCTTTCTTCCCGATTTGATAGTGCTCGGGTAAATATATGGAGGAGGTATTAATCTCCCCATAAGCTGTACTAGAACAACCCAAGATTCTTCAGGAGGCACCAAAGTAATATGTCCACTATATATCATTTCATATTTTCCCACCGAATAATATTAAGAGGATTACTCGTAAACTTCAGGTCCATATTTATGACCGTATTTAGCTGGAAGGGATGCCATAGCATGTGGACAAGATATTTTGTCCAAGTCAAAAACTCTATACGTATAAGATCTTGTTTGAAGATCGACCGTGGCAGCATCACCATGACTGGTGATACGGAATTTGTAATATGCTATTTGATGAGACAATAACCATTCTCCACAAGAGGAATCGCATTCCTTGTCTGCTATACAAAAAATGATAGGAAAGATGTGATTTTCTGCATCCTGTGCCACTGCCGCTAGCAGAACTCCATTATACCTACTCTTCAAGAAGGTACGGTCGACGGCTATGCCTTTTCTCAAATGTCGAAAACCTTGAATCCAAGCACCATAGGATATAAAAAAGTACTTGAACCTTCCATTTTCATCCAGATGCAATGCCGTCTTACTTCCAGGATTTGTGGACTCAATTATGTAATGGTAAGCATCCAAGACTTCATACCCATGCTCGAGTGTCCCCTTAACCAGGTCCTTGGCAATCTCCTTGGCATATATACCTTCCAATAACTGACCAGGACACCCAAATACATAAGGAGTTGATTGGCCATGAGCCTTGTTGAAGGTCCTTTTCCATCGGGGAAACTACTCCTGAAATATTCACCGAGGACCTTTGCCGTGGTGTGAGGATTTTGGCCAGAGATGTGCTCTGAACTACATATGTGATGCTTTTCATGTTTATGAATGATGAATCTGTCAGAACTTGCATACTTCGCTGCTCTCAACCACCACTTGAAGTTTGAATTAGCACATTTAAAGCAAAAGACACTGCTCGAATTAATTACCTTCTTTATTTTGAAATCTTTTTTCAAGAAAGAAATAAACAAAGTGTTAGATAGTTCATTATTTTCCTTGAATGACATTCCAATAAAAAAGCCGGTCCCGCCGTCTTGAAGATTTCTAGATTGTGTCGATTGATAAGAACTGCACATCATATTGGTCGCATCAAAACGGGCGTAGGTGTTTGATCATCATCTGGAATATTCATGTCTAGATCATCCAACCTATAATCAATGAATTTTTCTTCTTCTTCTTCTTCTTTTTCTTCTTCTACATTCTGGTTCTCATTCTCTCTCGTTTTTTCAACCATGTACACACTTAACACCGGCCTGGTTGAATCACTTAGATAAGTACGCAACCAAACTTGATCGGTTATCTTGAAAGGCAGTACCCTCTGATTTTCAAAGGAGCTATGCATGTAGCTAATGGAAAATTCTTCCGATTGACAATTCAGTTCACAAAAGTTGATGATTAAGTTCACAAAATCATCATACAAAACATCACTTTGGACTGTTATAGCTATCGTCTCTAGTATTTCATCCTCCTTCCAATGCCATACATATCGATTGATCTTCTCAACCCATTGACCATGAAAATCCACCCCTATTGTTATTGATCCCTCCATTAGTGATACCTAAATAAAGTCATTTGTTAAAAAAAGTTGATAGTGATTTCATAGTGCCGTGAATGAATCCCAACAGATGTGTTATCTGTTTCAATAGGTAAGTGATGAGTCACAACAGATTCTTACCTATTGGGATTTATGTTACGCTCCTGAATATCTATTGCAACATATGAAACGCCTGTTGGAATTGATGTTACAACTAAATCACCTTTGAAGTTGATTCCAACAGATGAGTGACAGTTATAACAGATAATTAACCTGTTGCAACAGATGACTTACTTGTTGCAACAGGTTATTAATCTGTTGTAATAGATGTTGGAATCGAGTTCAGGTTCTGTTGCAACAGGTAACTAATTTGTCGTAACATATATGTCAAAATTGCAACAGATGACCCATCTATTTAAACATGAATCCAACATATCAGTCTTCAGTTGAAACAGATGTCTCATCTGTCGCAACAGATGATTTATCTGTTTAAATAGATGGATCTTATGTTGGATTCATGATTGGATTCTATCCATTGTTGGAAAACAACAACACAATAGCAGTTATCCAGATGACAAATTCAACTAAAAATCATAATTTAACTTACCAACGTCTCCTATGAAGTAATGCCAAAGTGAAAAGTGATGTTCGAAACAAAATTTGACCTAAGAAATTGGTCAAATAGCAACAATAACGGTAACAACAACAATAACAAATGGTCAACAAGAATAAGATGAAGATGATAATGAAGAAGAAGATGATGATAATGAAGCATAAGATGCTGAATCTTATGCTTCATGAAGCAACAACAACAATGAACAACAAAAATCACTAAGAGAGAGAAAACAACAATGGGTGAGAAGAGTGAGAAAGTTTCCTTTTTCCCTCCGTTTTTCATTATATAGGCTAACATTTGGATCAAAGTATAAATTTAAAAACTTGTGGGTTATTTTCAAAATTTTCCAACTTTCTTAATCCATAATAAAGTAATTGTCACCTCTACCTAATAATTAAGACTTGTGTCACCTACACCTCATTTTAAAACTCTTTTGTCACTTGTGGCCCAAATTTTTAAAAATATTTTTAAAGTAATGTTTTTAATTGAAAAAATCATGTTTGTACCAAACACACTCAAAAAGAGAATAAGTATTATTTAAAAATAATATATGCTTTGATTGAAAATAAGACTGTAACTGCAAAGTTTCACAAATTTTCCTAAATTGTAAAAAAATAAATATGCACTCTATCAGTTTCATTTTATTTTACATTTCTTGATTTGGTACTCCTATTAATAAGAAACTATTTAATAGGAGTTTGTTTATTTATCTCGATTATTATGATTTGAAAGTATATGATTGACAACTGTTATGTTGTATAATTAGTTAATGATAAGAGTGATATTGAGAGAAAATAATAAACCTTTCTTTATTTTGCTTAAATAAAAGCAAAAATAAAATTTTATTTTTTAGTACAAGGATCAAGCAAAATGAGAAACAAAAAGAGAGAAAAGGGTATTCTCAATTTCTTTTTACTTGTTTCTTTGACTTGACATATAACTTAAGAATTTAATATATTAATGGTAAAATATATGAAATTATCATTATTAATAATGTTTTAAAAATTTAAATTTATCAATTCATACTTTAATTAATTACTTGATAATAATAATAATAGTTATAATTACAATAATAATAATAACAACAACAACAACAATAATAATAATAATAATGTGAAAAAAGTTATAATCTTTCGTGATATATTAAATAAATAAGAAAGAAAAGTAATTAATTTTTGATATAAAAAATAAGTAAAAAGAACGAGTAATTTAATTAGGAACAAAAAGAGATTTATAAAAAAAGAAATACTATGTATAGTTCAATTACAAAGTCCCATATAAAAATATCATAAAATAATAAATGAGGACAAATGTAACAACATGAATGGAAAATAAGTAAACATGTGAAGCTATTTAATTGCATTACAAAGTTTGGGGGGATTTCCAAAAAGGGATATACTCCCTTATATATATATATATATATATATTCTAGCCAATTATACACACTCTTAAGTAAATATACATGCATTTTTCGGTAAATTTTCGTCACTCACATCTTTTCAGTCTTTTAAAATATTTAATATTTATATAATATATTCTAAGAGAAACAATATTTGATTTATTTTCATGCATATTTTTAATAAGTTTCAAACTTGTTTATTATTTGTATATATAATACTAATTATATGAATTTTGTATTTTTTTTTATCTTATTTTATCCTTTTTATTTCTCTTTAAATTATTTATCGTTAATACTTTTTTTTTATGTGTGTGTGTTTTTTCTTTCTTTACTTCCCTACATATATGCAGTTTTAGAAAATGAAAGGATTATCAGATTGGCGTTTCATCTTTCATTTTGTGGAATGTCTTTTTTATTTTAATATATTAATTATTAGTCAGTTTTAAGTGAGCTTTTAATAAGCTAAAACTCTTAAAGGTTATTAAATAAAGGGAAACGTAATAAATGATAGTTAATATAAAGTAATTATTTTAAGAAGTAACTTTCTTTTAATACATAGCTCATCATAAGTGAAGAAAAATATCAAAATATTAGTAAAATAATATATATATAATTAACATTTTTGGTCACAGGGAGGTTCCACATAACTTCGTGTCTAAAATAAAGGAAAAAAACAAAATTTATTACCAATTTCGAAAATTTATTTTTTGATAAGTGATTATTTAAGGTTGAGAGAAGAATCAAGATTCCACACTTGGGCAAGAAAATGAAATAAAAAGAGACAACCGACTTCATGAAATCATTGTTATCTTAATAACACTTTTGTATTTCTTAAGTTGTAAGCTTGAATGATTCAAACCAATAGACAATCGAATGTAGTATTAATCTTTAAAAATGTTTAACAAAGAAATTATAAAATGTGAAAAAATGAAGAACTACAATTTTACATACAATAAACAACTTTCTCATGAATTAAAATGTCCTTTGAAAATTATATACTAATGTTACATTCTCATATTTTATCAAAAGATTTACTAAAGTTGACCTACATAATTGCGGAATGATACATAGATACTTTCTTAAGTAACACATGCATACGTTTGCCTCTTTCCCTTGCTTCTACTTCAGAAAATAAACACTCTGGTCTAGACACACACAAAAAAGTGGACCTTACCAATGAAAAAAAATTAGAAAAATAGTTATCTAAATAAATATAAACCTTTGAGAATGTCATATTGTAAATCTATATCTATATATAATACAAGGTGATGTGGCACCTTTTTTTGTCCAATAATCCTAATTATCTTTTTTCTTATTTTTTTAAAGTTTTTCTTTCATTTATTTATTATTTTATTTTTAAAGTCATTTTCATAACTCACATATCTTTATGTTCATAATAAATTACACTCTTAATTAATATTAATAAAATTCATAACTCTAGAACCTTTTATATTCATAACCCCCAATTATTTAATTTTGCATTAAAATGTTCAATCACAATTCTTCTTCTTATGCATACAAATAATTTATCTCGAAAGAATTTTAAAGAACAATAGTTAGATTCTTGTCATATCAATATCTTACTTGAGAAAATTGAAGGAAAAGCGTCTTTTAAGTTTTGAATGAAGGATTGGTGACATTGACCAACTTAAAGGGTCAAACATCATTAGAAAACTTGATTAAGTTAATTATGGACTTGATTAATGTTTTCAAAACTTTCTATTCTTTTCAAAAATAAAAATCAACCCAACCCACACCCCTCTTCAATTCAAATCAATCACCCCCAGTCTCTCTCTTCTCTCTCGACAGTTTTTCTCAACTCTCTCCCAACCAACAGTTCTGCAAATTTTTTCTTTCAATCGTCGGTGACTTCAATATCCGATGATAAATAGTAGGGTTTAGAGTTCCTTTTCGACTTTAACCTTCAATCGACGTGACAACCTTGCTCCCTGGCCAAAACAACTTCGAATTCTTCAACCTTCAATACGTGACAGCTTTGCTCTCCGGCCACAACAGCTTTGAATTCATCATCATTCCTTTTCTCTTTTCATAGGTAAAAATTTATGGCCTTTTTAGTTTTGAAGAAAATGTGGAACTTGAGCCAACTTATCTTATAATATTGGTTAATAATTTCAATATTTGTTGCTTTAATTTTAAATGTGGTCTTAATAAAATCCTAATTTATGTTTTTTCTTCTCTTTTCGAAGTGAATTATGATTTTTTGTTGTTTATTGTATTTTTTTGAAGTTTGATTTTTGTTGTTTATGTTTATAAAAATAAAATAATGATTTGGGTTGATTTGTTCTATTCTTGTTCTTGGTAAAAATGGTGATATTGCTATTTTTTGTTGAACAAAATCGTACTACTGTTTTTTATTAGATTATCCATGTGGTGCAACATATTAATCATCTGATGCAACAGATTTGTCAGATAATGCAATAGATCAATCATATGATGCACCAGAAAAACTATCAGATTATAATTCTAATACAATAGATTAATCATCTGATACAACAGATTTAGCATATGATGCAACAGTTTAACTATCTGATGGAATAGATTAAGCACCGAATAAATAAAATCTGATGCAACTGATTAACCATATGATGTAATGGAAGAACCATCAGATTAACAATCTGATGCAATAAATTAACCTCTTATGGGATAAAATCCTATCAATTCTTCCAACAAGACATATCTAAGATATAATTTTTCCAACTGATCATTCATCTGCCGCGATAGACGACCCAATAATGGAAGAAATCAAAATAATATTGATCATTGATAACTATTTCTATAGATCACTCATGTGTTGCAACAGATGTGTGATCTGTTGTACAAACTATTTATCTTTCTTAATGGATGAGTGATATGTTTTGTATTGTCGTAATAGATTACTCAGCCATTACTGCAGGTTAGTTAACTGTTCTGATAAATCACTTATATGTTGCAATGGGTGTGTGATCTGTTGTACAGACCATTTATCTTTCTTAAAAGATGAGTGATATATTTTGTATTATCGCAACAGATTACTCAGCTATTGCTTTAGGTTATTTAACTGTTCCAATAGATCACTCATATATTACAACAGATGATGTTGCAATAGATATGTGATCTACTGCACAGACCATTCATTTTTCTCAACAGATGAGTGATATATTTTGTATTATTGTAACAGATTACTTATCTATTGCAACAGGTTATTTAACTATTCCAATAAATCACTGATGTTGCAACAATGTATGATCTATTGTACAGACCATTCATCTGTCTTAAAAGATGAGTGATATATTTTGTATTGTTACAATAGATTGCTCATTCACTGCAACAGGTTTGTTATATGTTGCAATAGATATACTACCTGGTGCAGTAGATACGTGATCTGTTGGAACTGTTATTTTACTATTTTGCTTGTTAGATTTACTATTATCCCTTTTTAATGATGTATTAATCAACTATAATATATTTTTGTATGTTCCTGTTAATTTTAGATAACATGGCTGCCAAAAGAACAGAAGCCGAATCAAGTTCAAGTAAAGGAACAAGTGAAGTAGCTAGGCTACATCCACTACTCTATGAGCTTACTTTACAAGCGTTATCTCAATCAGGAGCAGAATATAATAAGCACGGGGAGGAGGAATATTTCAAAGGAGATGATCCAAATACTAATAGCCCTTCCGCCGAAGAGTTGGTCAAAACCTTCAACATTGATTATTACCCTGTGAGAATGCAGTGTGATGGTGCCATAGATTTAATGGGTGATTTCATAGTTAAGTCATCCATGGGAAAATCATTTGATTCCTTCAGGAGAATAAAAATTGGATGCTTATTTCAGGGACAGATGCTTTGAAAAATATCTTGATTTGCCGGAGGACAACAATGCTCGTTTCCAAATGAAAATAGTATATGAACTTCTCAAGGGTAGGTTTATGTATGAAAATAAAGATAAGGTGGATGAGGTGTGGATAAATTACTGTGGCATGCCTATTTGCTTTGGTTGGAAGGAGTTTGCCATAGTTACCAGACTAAAATATTATCCTTCTTCTCAAGTTATACCTATTCTAACCCCCAAAAAAGTACCCCGCACACCCTAAAAAGGCAAAGGTAAGTCATGTGATAGTGATGACCTGGTGTCCATTGTTGGTCCAAGCTTTAAAAATAAATATTTGATAAAAGCGTTGAAAGGTAAGGAACTTTTAAAGAAGCACAAACAGTCATCATACTTGGTTTGGTTTGTACATAATATTCTTTGGGCGAGAGACATTAACAACAACATAAGCATTGGTTTAATAAAGCTCTGCAAGGATCTTGAGGCATTTAACAACTATCCTTGGGGTTATGAAAGCTTCAAAATGACTGTCCAATATTTGTTGACTCTGTTAGCACCAAAAACAGTCAACTTATATGGATTTCCATGGGCTTTCATGGTAAATGTTTCATTTGTTTTATAATTAAGTTTCTATTTTAATTAATGATTATTTTGAATGAACTAATCATCATTCTAATATATGTAATGATTTATGTTAGATTGTGCATCCGTCGCTAGTTTTGACCAATCGAGAGTTGAAGATGCCATTTTTTCTTACTTTAAGGTCTGTGTAAACTTTATCAGACCCTAAGATCATCGACAAAATAAAAATAGAATTGTTTGGAGCAATAACCGTTACAAGAAAAATAATTTTGGAGGGTGGGCTTGTTGTTGTTGATGGTCTTAGTGGTGATGGAGCTGTTGGTGGTGGTAATGGTGTTGCTGTTGGTACTAATGATGCTCCTCTTACAGTATTTAAAATAAACCATTATGAGTATGATCATACTGGTTATACAGATTTTTCCTCTCCCAGCGAATATTTTGCATACAAATCTCAAAACTGCAGGGCGAAACATGATGTAGTGATTAATGCTATTAATGCATTAACTGCTTTTGTAAAGGAATTGACATTTAAGAGAAGTGTCATTCCATTAAAGAGGATTTTATTTCCATCCATTCCATTAGATATTAAGGCTAAGAGGAGAAGAAAAGTGATTTCCAAGGCATTATCAAGCATCCCAAAAAGCAAAATTGCAACTTCTCTGTCGGTGTGTTGAATTGAGAAATATACAATGTCCCAAGAAGAGACGCACGAGCTGAACAAGGTGAATATAAATGTCTTCCAATTAATAAACAGACACATTTCTATTTCAATAGATGACACATCTGCTGAAAATTATCAAAAAAATATATATATCTGTTGCAATAGTTGAATAGCTTATTACACCAGATAAAGTATCTATTGCGACATATGTCTCGTCTATTTTAGCAAATCAAATAACTCTTCATACCGCTTTTATTTATACTAATAAATGACCTACCTACTGCAATAGATGGGTCATATGTTGTAACAGATGGTTCATCAATTGGAAATTATCATACAAGTCTTTCTCATGTGAAAATTTGACCCAACAATTGATTCATTGTTACAACAGAAATATAATCTGTTTGGGATAATTTGAAATAGGAGGAAGACATGTTTGATTTGCTAGAATAGATGAGTAATCCTATTTACATTTTTTATATCTCCGTGATTAGCATTGACCAATTCTAGCTTTCCAAGTGGATGTAGAAGCTACTGCTGATCAACATTGACAATATGCTACTCTACTCTTTTTATGGAAATACGAAGAACAGAAAGCACAAAAACCGTATATAAGCGACAATAAAGATCCACGACGAGCAAAGTCGAATTCCATAGCACCGGAAAAATAACTTGTCCATATTGAGTTGATCTTTATAGCTTGAGTCTGTCAAAGTAATAACCTCACCCCTCCTTAGGAATCCTTGACATCAATACTTAAGTTGTTAATGTATTTTTTGGGATCTGTACCCATAATAATTTTTTACACTTCATTTATTCATTGATTTTATTTCAGCTAATTTCTTAAGGCTTTGATTTATTTTATTTTATCTATGAATTTTATTTTTTCCTTAAATTTAAACTTATTAATTGAAATGGAATACTACATTCAAATATTGCAACTGATAATGTATCTATTGTAACAGGCGGAACATCTGTTGTAAAATATCGAACAGATTTGGCATATGGTGCAACATGTAGGTAATCTGTTGGAATTTATCAAACAAGTTTTCCCATGGCTACAATAGATAGACTTAGATAAAAATTCGAAACACCGACATAATGCAACAGATGACCAACCTATTACAACAGATAAACTATATGTCAGAATAGGTAGAATATTTGTTACAATGGATGGAGAATTTATTGCATTGTAAAAATTCAACTTTCATTGGACATAAAAAAATTATCGCTACATGTAAAAAAGTGAAAGTGAATTGAAATAAAAAAGGCGGAACCCATCGACAGTGTTCAGTTCAAACACCTAAAATAAAATAGCCATCAAGTAGACAGTGTTTATTTTAAATACGTAAAATAAAATAGGCACAAATGTGTCAGGTTGACACTTTTTGTTGACTTGGCGTCTGATTTTGCCTCCAACGATCATTTTTTCTCCCCAATGTCTTATATATTCATCTTTTTCCTAAAATTTAACCCTAAATTCCTAAATCTTCTTCTTCATTGTCATCTTTTTTTATCTATCCAAATTTTTTAAATTATTTGCATTTGGTCTTTCTTTTCTTCATTTTTTTTCCAACTGAGCTTGACAATGTCGAGCGCATTTTTCACTATTTTTTGTGATAACAATTTTTGATATTGTAAGTGCGGTAATGAAGTCTATTGAAGATTTCTTGGACTCAACAAAATCCAAGTCGTAGGTTTTTCACTAGTAAGATTTCAAAGGTAATATTTTTTTATTTAATTAGTTGATTAATTATTGACTTGTAATTATTTTGTAATTGTGTTCTTATTTTTATAGAAATTGGGTGGATGTGATTACTTTGATTGGTATGAAGAAAGACACCCTTCACAAGCAAATCATGTAATCTGAGATTTGTTGAAGAAAGTTAAGGTTTCTGCAGACAAACAAAATCAAACAAGAAGATACTACATTGTTGCCGTTATTGCTACTAGTTTAGTGGTGTTGAGCACAAGGATTTTCAAGCCTAATTGCTGAAATTTTAATGGTGGTGTATTTGCTACTGGTTTGGTGTTGTCAAGCACATGGATATTCAAGCGTAATTGTTGTAAAATATCCAACAGATTTAGGCATATGTTGTAAATTTAGGTCATTTATTAGAAATTATCAAACAGGTCTTCCCGCTGTTGTAAAAGATTAGACTTAGATTAGATAGAAATAACACCGTCATAATGCAACGGATGACCAACCTATTACAACAGATAAACTATATGCTAGAATAGATAAAATATATTTTACAACAGATTGACAATCTATTATATTATAAAAAACTCAACTTTCATTCATCAGATAAAAATTATTACCACTACATGTACATGTAATTTAAAGTAAAGTGAAGTGTGACTTGAAATAAAAAAAGTTGTTATTTCACAAGCTCGTCTATAGACACAGGCTCCAAGCGTCCAGTTAGTACCCTATAAGCCCAGGCCTCTTGCAGGTTTGCCACAGCATTTTTCCATAGAAAGGTCATTGGCTCGGCCATTTTTATACTGTTCAGTAAACATTCAATGTGTACAAGAGCTTGCGAACTGCTCGCGTAACCGGTATCATTTTTTGGAAGGGTTATGCCCTTGTTTGGACCTTCAAAATCCCATGATTTCTTCATCAACACTTTCTTTGGAAAATGATTCATCAGTTTAATCTCCCTCAACAAGATAGGCAACAGCACCATCAGTGTCTGCACGAAGAGAAAAAGATCGACATCATCGATGACAAGTTCGTTGCAGTCATAAACTTTGATCTTTCCTTCCTTGAGTAGTATCTCAACATCCTGATAAGGTATGCTGTTTATGCTAATGACTGAAACAATCCTCTTTGCCTTGGTCCAGCTCTTGCCATGTGGATTTGGCCTTTCCCCTCTAACATATTTTATCATTTTCTTCATTCGAGTTCAACGTAAAAACTAAGAAATAAAATACCATGCCACAATCTAATGTGACATTATTGATTTATTCGTACTTATCCTTGAGATTCTTGCAGAAGTCGAGGTTCATTATCCTATTGGAACGTTATAAGCTTTCGGGTACGTTAATTACCTTTTCCTCATAAGGTAGAGAATTTTGTCAACATGCTGTGATATACAAAGATAATTTTTAAATAGGTTAGTAATTGTAAAGATGGTCCATCTATTACATAGGGTTTTCTTAATCAATAATCCAATGCAACTTATGTAACAGATGAATAGAAAGTTACAATAGAACCATTACCAGTTACACTAGAATACCCAACTGTTGCAACAGATTTCACATCTATTGTGTAGCATTTTTTTCATGGGGTAGATTAGATTAGAAGGCTAGGTTAGGAAAAGTAGACTTGCCTTATCCTCGTAACACATACGCCTATCTGTCATAGTCAGGAAGTCTTGTGGGGAAAAAGAAGGACTGTGGTAATATGGTGCGCCTGGCTTGGCATTCTTGGCCTGTCACAGATCCCTCTTCTCTTTGGTGCCAAGTTTTGGGTATATGTCCACCTTCTTAAATGGCCTCTGAACTTCAACAATATTTTGAGTGGGAGGAGTTGCAATTATTTTTTATTTTCGATAGGAGAGTACGTCGGTTATTGCTCTTTTCTTCCTCATAACCAACACTGTAGGAGTGTATCGCTCCCTCAACTTCTTGGATGGTATGACACCCCTCTTTGAGGATAGCTTTGTCAGTAAATATTGGACAGTCAAGTAAAAGTTATCATATTCCCAGGGATAATTGTTGAATTTATCAAAATCCGTAGCACGCGCCAACAAATCATCTTCTATGACCTTGTTGACATCTCTTGCCAATATAACCGAATGGGCAAACCAAAATAAGCATAATTTATCCCTGTATTGCTTTGGTATGGTTTTATCCATGAGATATGTCAACAAATCTGATGAATTATAGCCATGTCAAACAATGTCAAAAAAACCCATCTATTTTTTTCTTGCATTTTCTTTCCTTGGATCTTTTATGGGGTGTTCCCTTAGCGATAGGTGGCTCTTCTGTATGGTGGCATCTCAAACCCGTCACTATGGAAAACTCTTTCAAGCCAAAACAAACCGGCATGCCACAGTAGTTGATCTAAATTTCATCCATCTTTTTACTTTCCTCCTTCGAATTTTTATCATCCCTCACGTACTTGATCCTGCACTTGAGAAGACCATATACCATCTGTAACGTCCCGAAATATCATCCTGAGATGCCATACGGTGCCCAAGGCTACACATAGACTCAAGCTAACTCTTTAAGCCAAAACACTACCCTTGGGTTCCAACACAACAACATACACGCTACGCTAAGGATATATATATATAAGTACATATCATATCACATCTCACATGGCATACAATATCGTTAGACTGTACATATATGGAATGTCTATACATAAACCAACCCAATAATACACTAGTCTGACATAGCCTCTATACAGAAAAATCAACGAGCCATTGGGACAAACCCCCAACTGATTCAACAGACCAAAGGGATCACAAAAAAACAACACCAAAACTAGTAACTTGGTCCTCGAACCATGAGGACTCACCACTGAAGAAACATAGATGCGGCACTTAGATATCACTGTCGTGGCTGCGACTGAGTACCTGAACCTACATCATGGTAAGAATGTAGCCCATAGAGAAATATGTGGGTTAGCATAAGATACGTACTGAGTATGTGGGGGCGCATACAAAATATAAATAATAGCATAAATTTCGTAAAAATGTACATACGGACCATAATGACACACCCGGCTTGAGTGACATTGAATCATGCAACTCATAACATCTTAGATAGGAAATGTAGGAGGAAAACCTCATAAATCATTATAGATCATCATAGGCAACTTGACTTACCACATCAAAACTCGGAGTGACTCAGTATTTCAATAAACATGACTCTTATAGACAGGGGAGTTTCCTATAACCGACAACCCCACGTGAGCTACATGGAATACTAATGTTTGAAACTCCCGTTGGCAGGAGCGTCATACTCTTTGCCAGGGAGTACGACCTTAAAACTGCAATAATCATAATCAGGCCATCTGGCCAATAATGTCATCATCAAACAACCCTACGGTGGCACAAGGTTTAAGGAAATACCAAATTTCCCTCTCGGTGCTAAGTACTACTCCCCAACAAGCTCAGAACGCATTAGGAAATCCACCACAACATCACAAGGATCTATTATAAAGACCAAATCAAATCTCTTTCTCATTTATCAAATCATATCAATTTGTGGATTCCTAACTCAACACATTTTAGCTCAAAACATTTTAATCTTCCTCAACATCAACAAAGTATCAATGAATTGAACCATAATCGACTCAACATTTGGACAAGGATATAAAGACTCAATACATAATATTTTCAACAATTTAACTCATCAAAACCATCCGAAAAATACCAATACTCATTGCAACTTCAATATCAATATTTCTCAATTTTCCATCCAACTCTCGTTTAAAGGTACTTGAGACATCAACCCATAGTAGGGATATAGAATTTCCAATATCAATTATAAATTCATAATAAGAAAATAGTGGAATGATAGTGTAAATCAAGGCTTAACAAATTAAATCATCATACTCTCATAATCAAATACTTTTTGGACATAATTCCATCTCAACATCATACATATATTGGATGAAATAATCCCATAGCTCATGGTCAATAATATAAGATATAAAATCATATTTTCAATTCATGGTAAAGCATGTAAAATCTCATGTCAATGTAATTCAACAAAAATACCGGGCATAAGATCGAAAGGATAATCTTGTTCAAAGCCCCACATACCTAAAAATGGAAGTTGAATATGAACTTCCGACTCCGGAACTTTATTCACAAAAATAAAGGGTGCTTCTCAAAGTCCTTAACATGATCAACTCGAATCCCAAATCAATTTGAAATTTCTACGGTTCAATCAAGAGACATATAAGGATGAAATTTGGAGTAGTAGGGTTGGGGTTTGAGACTTAGGAAAGTTTGGAGAAAAATGAGCATTTGAATTCTCTTAATGGACTTAAATCCATGGTTTACCCGGATGGATTGGAGTGGGAATGACCAAAATACCCTTAAAAATCAAATAATGTCAAATCTGTCTTTTGGTGGACTGTTTTGATAGGCTGAAGTAGATCGACCATAACGTTTTCCTCCGATGTCCAAATTGGATGAAACTAGTTTCATTAGAAAGAGGACTTTCAGAGCTTTATTTTGATGTATAGTAGCTCACCTAGATTATTATGTACAAGTAGTTATGATCGTTTGAAGTTGACCCTAAAATTTGCCTGGCCTCAGTATTTTTTTCCTGCACATTTACTGTTCACCACTATTCACGGTTAGATCGGAATGATCATAACTCATCGCTCGAGTGTCTGTTTTGGATGATACATATATCGTTGGAAATATTATTTGATGCTCTACACGATGACTGGTCGCATATCCAGAAATTCCACACAGAAAAATTATTAATCACGATAAAGAACAGAATTCAACACATTTTCGTCCGAGATCTTAACAGAAAATTTTTCCTGGGCATCACACTATCCTCACTGGGAAATGGGCAGGGGCATCCTCAGCCAGCTTAAGAAAGTGTCCAAAGAAGCTCTTCTTAAAAAGTCAGTCGATGTTTTCATCCTTCATAATTTTCCTAAAATAAATAAATTTACTCCCCATCTGACATTTAAGTACAATTCACCAGTTAGTTTTTATTCTGCTTTTTTTTCATTTATCGGCATCGCAACTTGAAACTTGTCAATACTAAAAGTTTTGACAGGATCATGCTGGGATGTCGATATTAATTCACGCCCCATTGGTGATCCATTATCATCATGTTGATGATCATCCTCTTTCTTTTTCTCTTTCTCACTCTCTAATTCCTCCTCTTTCTCACTTTTATTTTCTTTATCACCATCTATAGACCCTTGTCCACCTCCCTCAACATTGTTTTCATATATATCCCCAGCTTTACTTTGTTTCCCTGATTGAGATTGTTCAGGAAGCTCCTCTAGTTCCCTCTGTACTGTAGCCTTTTTTGGGGTGGTCAGACGTTGATCCACTTTTACTTTCTTTTTTTTGGGAGACATGTTTTACCTATAAACAACAGAAAAACAAAAATTAAATTGCAATTGATGTATGCATAAATTTTAAAAAATACATTACAAACACCACCAATAACGACACACCAACAGCCACCACCACCACAAACACTACCAACCAATGCCATAAATACCACAAATACCGACACTGTCGACAACCACTACAAACACCACAAACTAATGCCACCATAAACACCACCAACCAATGGCACCAACATCCATCACCAGTGCCACCACGACGACGATGACCACTACCACCACCACAAATACGACAAACAACATTCAATAATACCATGACAGTCAACGGAATAATGCGGCAGAAACTAGCATTTTCTTGAGTTTTTCCTACAATTTTACAATCAAAACTTAAAATTGTAAACCCATTCTCGAAGATAATATAACTAAAAGTTTTATTTTTCATCACTAACTTAAAAGCCTTTATTTTTTAGAAAAAATAACAAATATAGAACTCTTCTTAAACTTTGTTACCTAGGAAAACAGAGAAAACGACTGATACAAGTAAGAATGAAGTAAAAAATAACACCTATTTGATCAGAAATAAGAAGAAAATTGATCTATTGTGAAGAGTAGAGCAATTTGTTGAGTAGTTGTATTTGTTGTTTGTACTGTATAATTGAGTGAGAAAGAGAAAAAAGTGAGAACTCGAGATTTGAAATGATGAAATATTTTTCTCCCAAATGGATGATTTGTATGGGTTGATTTGTATTTTGGAAAAGAATGACATATTTTGAAAATGTTAATTTGGTCCGAATTGATCTTAATTATTTTTCAAAATTATAAAAAATATGCATAATTTTTAACCTTCTCATTATGCAATTGCCAAAAGACTCAATTGAAGTTGTACTTGACCCTATGAACTCACCCACCTCTGAACCTAGATTAATAAATTTAGGTATGTGAACTCAATTGAAATTGTATAAAAATAAATGTTCAACCTGTTGCATTAGATACTCATCCATTGCAAATTATCAAACAGATTAAGTAATTTGTTGCAACAGATTACCCATATGTTGTAAATTATCAAATGAATTGTCACATATCGCAACAGATTATCCATCTATTGTAAATTATTAAATAGGGGCTTCCATCTATTGTAGTTGACCCTATGAGAGCTCACCCTTAGTCCAAGATTAATCAATTAAGGTATTGGTCTAACATATGAGGTAGTAAGAATCGGTTCATCTCAGAGTGATCGATCGACGACTCTGGTCGGGAGGAACGCAATACTGTCTCATCATTTAATTGCCAAAAGACTCAATTAAAGTTACAGTTGACCTTATGAGAACTTCCCCTTGGTCCTAGATTAATCAATTAAGGTATTGGACTAACATATAAGGTAGTAAGAATTAGTTCAGCTCAGAGAGATCAATCGATGACTCTGGTCGGGAGGCACGTAATACCGTCTCATCATTCAATTGCCAAAAGACTCAATTGAAGTTGTAGTTGACCCTATGATAACTAGCCCTTGGTCCTAGATTAATCAATTAAGGTATTGGTCTAACATATGAGGTAGTAAGAATCAGCTCAGCTCAGAGTGATCAATCGACGACTCTGGTTGGGAGGAACGCAATACCGTCTCATCATTCAATTGCCAAAAGACTCAATTAAAGTTATAATTGACCCTATGAGAACTCATCCCTAGTCCTAAATTAATCAATGAAGGTATTGGTCTAACATATGAGATAGTAAGAATTAATTCAGCTCAGAGTGATCGATCGATGACTCTGGTCGGGAGGAACGTAATACCATTTCATCATTCAATTGCCAAAAGACTCAATTGAATTTGTAGTTGACCCTATGAGAACTTACCCCTGGTCCTAGGTTAATCAATTAGGGGTCGTTTGGTAGAGTGTATAAGAACAATGCAAAATATTGTGTATTAGTAATGCTTACATTAGTAATACTTGTATTATTTATGCCTGTATTAGTTATGCATGTATTATTTCTTATAAATTATTTGATTTGATGCATAAGAAATAATACATCTTACATAATTTCTATAAAAGAAATTTTTGTTTACAGAAATACCCTTCTTTGATTTTGTACACTCATTTACAACAAAGTTTTTTTTGTTATTTCAAACATAATTAATATTGTTGAACTATTATATGGAGGTTTAGGATTAATTAGAAGACCTTCATCTTTGCTAAAAAATATTTCGCCGACGAATTAACATAGTCGAAATAAAAATAAAATACAAGACGTAAAATTAAGAAAGTCTCAATTCTTTTTAAAATCTTTTTAAAGACTCTCGAAGAAACTAAAAAATATGTTATAGTTATTTAAATCAACCACTCATTGTTGTAAATTCAAATAGTGGGAAAAGAAATTGGGAAATGTTTTGAAAAGATTCACTAGTTCAAATTAAAATGGCGGGAAAAGGAATGATGAAATATTTTGATAGAGAAATTGAGGGGTATTAAGGTCATTTAATAAGTTAATGCATGTGTTTAAAGTCTTTGTATTGCTAAATACATAGGAAATAGAGTGTATTACTAATATACACTTCAATACACAATAGAGTGTATAACTAATGCTTGCATTAGTTATGCATAGGCAAAAGGTCGTACCAAACAAGGTATTAGCAATACATATTAACTAATGCATGCTTTATATTTTATAATACACTCTACCAAATGACCCATTAAGGTATTAGTCTAACATATGAAATCCATTTAAATTGTATAAAAGCAAATGTTCAACCTGTTGCAACAAATGTCTTTTCTGTTGGAATTAATCAAACAAATTATGTCATCTGTTGCAACATATTATGAATCTGTTGCGATGGATGACCGAGCTTTGGAAATTTTCATACAGAAATTATTATCTGTTGCACTTAGATGTTTTACGACCCTTTTTTTAAAAAAGTAATTTAGGTATTTTCTATCCAAGATAAAAAAAGTTAAAATACTAAGGCAGTAAAAAATATTACTTGGATAACTCAAAAATCTCCTGAGTGAGTAGTCTTATCTGGTTTTTTCAATGTCATTGTCTCCTCATGCCCCTTAAAAGTCAAAAGTTATTAATGAATATTTAAAACTCATATCTAGAAAAATGCTCTCTCATTCAACCATAACATAAGTAAGACTCAAGACCCAACTCAACTCATCCATCACTCTTTCTTCTTTATTCTCAATTCTCTTTCTTTCATTTTTGCCTTTTTTCTCTCTCTTTTTTTGAATAAGGATCCTTTCAGATCTCAATCGATCAATATCTTTTCTCGACCTAACTGTATGTTCTGATACCTTTTCTTTTTTCACATTGCAGGTATGATTCACTATTACTCTTTCCATCGCGTCTTCTTCTTTTTATGTCATTAAATTAGATATTTACATCTGTTGCTATTAATGATTTACCCATTACCAGTTTCCTATTTATTGAAAAAATTGAAGGAAAAGAGACTTTTAAGTCTTGAATGATTGAGCCATTATTTTTATATTTGTTGCAAAATGCCTCATCGATTGAACAGATAGGTAATCTATTGCATCAGATTAGTTATCTATTGATTCACTCAATTTTGTATTACCCTTTTGTACAGACGGAGTAACTATTTGAAGAAATCAAAATAGTAGCAAGGATGGTTTGATTTATTCCAATAAATGACCCATCTTTTGCAACATATCATCTATCTGTTGCAACAGATGCCTCATCAGTTGAGTAGACGGGAAATATATTGCATCAGATTAGTCATCTATTAATTTTCTCAATTTTATGTTAGCCTTTTGTAATTTTTTTTTCTTCTTCTCTTGTTTGACATCAAATGTATTTCTCTTATTTGTAGATAAAAGAAAGTGAGACTGGATCCATTTTTGCCTGATCAACATTCAAGGCTAGAGTAAAGATGGGTTCGGAGGAATAAACTACTTACAGATGGAACCACTTCATATGTGGGAGGTATGTATTACTGATCAACCTATCGTGAAAACACACATTCAGTATAATGATTTTGTGAATGTTTGTTATTTACCTATTAGGCGTTAATTCTTCAAACAAGATATAACATTTTATAGTTAAGATTGTTAGGTTTGAACTGGTAAGATTGAGGGACCAAGTAGGTGGTGTCGATGCCCTATTATAATTTAATGACCATTTATGCTTATGTTTTAGTGTCAAGTTTGGGGAAGGTTTAACTTTTTGGCAACAGTGTAAATATCTAATAGTGATTGGACCGGTTTTAATGGTGCAATGGACTTCTTGAAAGTCCTACGAGGCCTTGCATTACAACAAACACCGATGGAAAAAATAGAAATTTCCCTGGTCTAAATTTATATAGATGGGTTGTTGGAGGAGTCCATAATACAGCAGTAGATGCTTAGGAGAATACTTGTGCGGGAAAGGGGAGGTTGAGAAGACCATAATCATCTCAGACTTTTTTTAAGAGGAAACACAGGGTTGGAAGAAAAGTGTAGCAAAATTAGCTGATGAAATTGACATGAAAAATGAAAAAACTAGATGAGCTGCGGATGTAAAAGTGTATCCAAAAATGAAAATCCATCAGTCGTTGAAGTAAAACAAGAATGGTCAAAAGGACTGGAGCTAGTCACTTTTCTAGAGACTGCAACTAGCGAGCGTGGCCTCAATGAAGATCCACAAAATACAGGACTAGAACTCTAAGGAAGCAGCTTCGCAAGCACGAAAGGTGGTAACATTGTCGATCAAAATTAAAATATGAACCAACTACTCCTGAATTTAAAATATGGGATCAAGCCAAGGCAGAAATTTCTCAAGTTAAACTTGCATCCCATGCCTTTTGTTTATGGCTTTGTTCAGGTCAAAGGCAGTGGAAACAACAAAGCATGGGATTTCTGCCCAACTTCAGACCTTTTTGTTTCTACTGTCATCAACCTAATCATAGCCACAAACAGAAGGCATAGCATGCAAGTTTAACTTGAGAAATTGACACCTTGGCTTGATCCCATATTTTTAATTTAGGAGTAGTTGGTTCAGGTTTCAACTAACTGACAATTGTATCAATTTCCTGTGCTGGCAAAACTTCTTCCTTAGAGTTCTGGTCCTGCACTTTGTGAGAGTCTTTATTAAGGCCATGCTTGCTAGTTGTATTCTCTAACAAAGTGTTCAGCTCCAGTCCTGTTGACCATTCTTCTTTTTTTTTTCAACGACTGACGGATTTTTATATTTGGATACACTTCCACATTTGAAACTCATCCAGTTTTTTCGTTTCTCATGTCAATTTCATTGACCAGATTCACTAGAATTTCCTTACTTGCTTCCCTGTGTTTTCTCTTAAACAAGGTCTGAGATGATATATAGCCTTTTCCACCACCCTTTCCTGCACAGGTATTCTCCCAAGCACCTTCTGCTGTATAAAAGTCTCCTTCAGCAATCCATCCATATAAATTTGGAATAGGGGAATTTCAATTGGTTCCATCCTTGTTTGCTGTAGTGCGAGGCTTCGGAGGCCTTTCAAGAAGTCTATTGCGCCATTAAAATCGATCCAATCACTATTGGATATTTATATTCCAGCCAAAAACTTGAACCCTTCCCTAATCTTGACACCAAAACATAAGCATAGAACGTTATTAAATTGTAATAGGGTATCGACACAACCGTTTTAGAACCCTTCAGCCTTATCTATTCGCATCTATCAAACTAAACTGTACAATGCAGGATCTTGTTTGAAGGATTAGTGTCTAATCGGGAAAAAACTACATTCAAAAAATCATTGCACTTTATGTGTGTCTGTTGCGGTAGACTGATCAATAATACATAACTTCCATGTATGAAAGTGGATCTATTGCACGCACCTTATTCTTCCTACCCCATCAAAGACACTACAGTATTGTTTATTTATCTGCACGCATGTGATGACTATTAAAAAAGAGGTGTGAAGAGTTGTGACTTTTTTATCTTAACACATTCAAAACAGTTGATGAATCAAAATCTCTATCTGTTGCAACTGATGAATCAACTTTTGGAAAAATTCAAAATATCTCCTCCAATATATGGTCCATCTGTCGCAATAGATAATCCATATATTGGAACAAATTATAAATCTGTTGTGACAGACCAGACATTGTTTATTCATCTACACACATGTGATGACTATTAAAAAGAGGTGAAGAGTTATGACTTTTTATCTAACATATTCAAAATAGCTGATGAATCAAATTCTTCATCTATTGCAACTGATGAATCAGCTTTTAGAAGAAATCAAAATATCCCCAACATTTGGTCTATCTATTGCAATAGATAATCTATATGTTTCAACAGATAGACGATCTGTTACGGTAGATGGATGATCTGTTGCAACGACTCAATAATAACAGCTGTTATCAAGTCTTCTCAAAACCATTTTGAAAAGGTGAGAAGTATTAATATAAACAAAAAAGTCGCAACTTTTCACAGAAAATAAAATGCCACTAGTTTGAATGTAATTAATACAATGGATCTTAACAGACGTGCCTTTTGTCCTTACACAGCTAGATTCAATCCTCTATAAATAGGTCCCTCCTTAATTTTTATTCTGCTAAACTTTATTTATTTCATGCATTTCTCTTTTCGCGTGACATCTTCTACAAGTTCTCTTCAAAGAGCATATTCCTTTATCGTTGAGGTAAGTTTTTTTCTGATGTAAATCTACCAGTTTGTAGTATACGTTGTATTATATTTGGACTTTTTTCTTTACATTTGTCAATTCATGCGTGTTCTAGATATGGCTGATCTTATTTGGGATATTGCTATTCTGTGCGACACAGTACGGAAACTTCACAGGCAGGTTAATGACCTGCAGAGGGAGTTGGTCGCCATAAGAGCGACGATGTTCAGAGAGATGCAGAGGCTGATGAGGACCCTGCTGTTGCGAGTTGATTGGTCGGCTATTATTAATGATGATGATGATGATGATAATAATTAGAATGTGTTTTTTCTTTTAGCGTATGTATTTTAATTTTTCTATATCGGATCTATACCTAACGTATTTTATTTTTCATTTAATGAAAAAAAATTTTTAGTCGATTTTAGCTTTTTAATACTTATTCAATTTTCATTCTGTCTATTTTTTCTTATAAACATTTTACATGTTAACATGTCAACGGTTGGAGGTGAGGAGAAATCTTGAATCCAGTAGCAATAATAATTTTGGATTTTGAGTTCTTTTAATATATGGACTATGTGTTGAAACAAATTGGTCATCAGTTGGGTTTCTGTCAACAGATTATCCATCTGTTGCGATAGATTTATCATCTGTTAGAGGAAAACATTCCAGTTTTATGAAACTGTGTTGTGTTCTTCCAGCTAATGTCTATCTGCTGCCACAGATGGGTAATCTGTTGAAAATACTTGTGGTATGTTGTATTGTTTAGTTCATGTTTTGCCTCTTTTTATTGATGCACAAGTTATTAAAAAGATATTTTATATATAATAAATGATAACATTACGTTCACAACAATGAGTTAAATATATAAAAGTCCACAACAAACAACTACACAAGTTTCTGCAATTACAATGATCATGGTGGATTACGATCCGAGCATGTAGTTCTTTTGTGGCCAGCGCGCTTACATACGAAACACTTGTTTCTTCTTGATTAAAATGATTTTTTGACTCCACGCCTCCTCTTATATGGCTTTTTTCTCGCTTTAATAGTGCATGGGTCAATATATGGAGGAGGTATTAATCTCTCCATACGCTCTGCAAGAACAACCCAAGATTCTTTGGGAGGCACCGGAGTAATATACCCACTATATGAAATTTCATATTTTTCTACCAAATAATATTGAGAGGAGTGATCATAAACTTCAGATCCATATTTATGACCGTATTGAGCTCGAAGCACTGCCATAGCATGTGGACAGGGTATTTTGTCCAAGTCAAAAACTCTGTATGTACAAGATCTTGTTTGAAGATCGACTGTGGCAACATCACCATGACTGGTGATGCTGAATTTGTAATCTGATATTTATGAGATAATAACCTGTAACACCTCGATTTACTGAATCAAAATGCTACACGGTGGTTATGACCCCAAAGAATTACAAGCTAACCTATGATTGATATCTGTACCTGTATACTGCATAAAATACTGAATAATGCGGAAACATGCACTGAAATGCCATAAGGTTCAATATTGAACATAACATGGATGAGATAACATTTGTGGGGTAATACAATACCCAAAACAAAATTGTAAATACTGAAGTTTGAAATATAATAGTCTGTATCTAGTCTAAAAGTCTCTACTGTCTGAATAATCTGAATAAGGAGTTGATGGGACATGTCCCCAACTAACTCCAACTACTAACTAATCAATAAAATAGTGGAGAAATAATCATGTCCTCGAAGGATGAGGACTTACTTCTATTCTGACTGCTGAGACTGGAATCTACTACTGATCTGGAACTCGTATCTCTGAACCTATGGTGTAACATAAAAAGAAAGTACCATAGCGGAAATGCGTCAGTATAATGAAATATACTAAGTATACATGTGAGGTAGGCTAATTCAAGGGTTAACATGCATGAATAATGCTAGCTGACTGTCCAACATGAATGCGAGAATGCATACATAAATACGTAACTGTAATTGATACTGTGATATCGTGATTAGTAAATCTGAATACTGGTGACATGACATACTAATAACTGATAGCATAAATAACTATATCTGAATGTTACTGATAACATAGGTGACTGTATCTGACAGTCCTGAATCTGATGGAACTATCTAAGTTCCTTACTGTATCTGAGTTGACTGTATCTAACAATCTTGAATCTGAAGAACTATTTGATTTATTTTACTGAGACTTGTACTAAAATCATGGGAGGTAGTATTTAACCGATATGCCCCTGATATGCCATTATGGCTGAGTTGGGGTCCAATCTGTAACCCCAATTAAAAGGGTGTTAATACCGCACCACTGGTAAGGACAAGTTATGGGTGACCCTTATCTGATAGTATCCCCAAAAGAGAATAGTGGGGCCCTTATCTGATAGTGCTTTTCTACCTCATCAACCCTCATCGAACAGTGTTGATGTCTCAACCTATGCTGGCTACATAGTTCTGGAATGCAAGGATGACTTCTAAGGATCACACCATCATCTGATAGTGTGTGTCCCCATCCTTGGGTTCACTCGGTGCTAATTCCTACTCCCATTAGAATGGACACTGAACATGATTTACTAAACTGAACTTGAGCTGAGTTACTAAGTTTTATTGACTGACAGAATACTACTGATATCTGACAACTGACTGAGTCATGAGATCATGGAGATTCTTCTTGAGTCATAAGACTATCTGAAGTCTAAGGATTCATAGATTGACTGAGAGTATCGTGAAAACATTAGATGGATCTAGGTACACAACTAATGTTTTGGGTACTAGTACCCCTAGGACTTGATGGAAGGAAACTGACAAAGCATGACTTACTTGAATACATAATAATCAACATAATACATTACTGAACCATTTCATCAAACATGTGATAGGCATAAGCTTTTACGTACATGGGTATTTCATGATGTCATGCTAATTAGACATTTTCCCTTCATCTAGGCATTCAACCAAACATATAGTAGGCATATAATGTGTAAACAACATCATACAATAATTAACTGTCGTGATTCAATTCCAGTTTAATCATCAAGGGTTTAGTCCTAGGGTTTCATGAATCTATACCGATACAAATCAAACCATATGGAATTTAATACTCATTCATGAAATACAATTCAATAACTCATTATCAACATGAACAAAAGAATCCCAATCATGAAATTCATAAGAAAATCCATAACTTGAATTTAGAAAAGGGATTCTTGGGCTTCATGGACGAAAGGAGTCCACGAATGAACACTATCAAACCTTAGTTCATGATTTCGTGAAGATTGATGGTGAAACCTTTTTGAATTTGAATCTCCAATAGAAACCCTAGCTTTTTCTTGAGAGAAACTTGAGAGAAAATAGTATATTTTAGGTGAAGAATGGCTAAATCATGCGTTATTGGGTTTAAATAGGGGTAGGAAATTGATCCTTTTAACCCTAGATGCGTCATTTAATTTCAGTAAAATTTTTCCGAACTGAACCCCTGGCGTGATGCGGCGCTATCGCTCCATGTCACTAGAATTTGACAATTGGAAAACTGAGGGATGGCGCGATGCGGATCCATTGCGTTGCCCTTTTTTGTGACCTGGAACTTTGGCGCGATGCGGAGAAAATCGTGCTAAGATACTGGAAAAGGACAATTCTAAATTTGAGCCCTGGTGTGACGCTGCATAATCGCAGACCCATACTGGAATTTGCCAAATGTCATTTTCTCTTGTGGCGCGGCACGCCATTGACTAATATGGCACTGTTTTATGACAGGAACTTAAAATAGTCATAACTTCTGACTCGGTTAATGGATTTAGGCGAATCTTATATCGATGGAAATCTTATTGAATTTCCCACATGACAAAAAGTGAAAATCTTGAAAATTACTCATGGAATAACTAACCATCATTCACTTTAGAAGCTAATACTAGACATTCTTAAGATGAAATTAGCTAAGAAAAAGTACGGGGTATTACATAACCTATTCCTCAAATTGACGTTCGTTGATATTATTTTTCCAATTTCGACAACAAATCAGTATTTTTTTGGGCACTTGAACTGTGCACGCCTTTCGTTAAAAAATTCTCCATACTTCTTACTTATTTTTTCAAACATAGCCTTGATGGGAAATTCTCTTTCATCGCCAAACAATGAATTCACCAATTCAGCTATGTTTGATGTTATAATATTGTACCTATACAAAAGAATCACTTAGTACTACATTATACTAAACTTGTAACTCAAACAAGACATTAAATAGATAAGAATGTACCTATCTATCAGACAGAATGACTGGGTCCATCTCTCAAAATTGACACGTATGAGAAATTCTGCTACCTTGAGATTCACATTCATTATTTGATTGAAATGGTCTAAAAACTCCTCTCTACTATATGCTTTAGCTGCTCTATAAAAAGGGTCACTACCTTTTTGTTGTGATAGTTGGTCCGAAGGTTTTCTCCAAGATTCCTGATGCAACAACCAAAGTAAGCTGAAGTGAAGAAATATGAACCCATCTTTGGAATACTTGGATGCCTATCCAATACAAAATACAACTCTTCGGTATCTTCAACGCAGCTTCGCAGTTGTTAAGAAAATACCATAAGAGGCATCATATTCCTTTTCCGCTACACAAAAATAATAGAAAAGATGTGATTCTCTGCATCCTGCGCCACCGGCCCACCGCCTCCTGCAAAACTCCATTATACCTTCTCCTTAAGAAGGTACCGTCGATGGCTATGCCTTTTGTCAAATGTCGAAAACCTTGAATCCAAGTACCATAGGATAAAAAAAAGTACTTGAACCTTCTGTTTTCATCAAGATGCAATGTCGTCTTGCTTTCGAGATTTCTGGACTCAATTATGTAATGGTAGGCATCCAGCACTGCATACCCATGATCGAGTATCGTGGGATCCAAGTCCTTGGCAATCTCCATGGCCATATATATCTCCCAATAACTGACCAAGACACCCATTTCCGTAAGGATTTGATTGGCCATAACCCTTGTTATAGGGCCTTTGTCATTGAGGAAACTACTCCTAAAATATTCACCGAGGACCTTTGTCGTGGTGTGAGGATTTTGGCCTGAGATGTGCTCCAAACCACATGTGTGATGCTTTTCATGTTTATGAATGATGAATCTGTCAGAACTTGCATACTTCACCCCTCTCGACCACCACTTGCAATTCGAATTAGCACATTTGAAGCAAAAGACATTGCTCGAATTAATCACCTTCTTTATTCTAAAATATTTTTTCAAGTAAGAAATAAACAAAGTGGTAGATAGTTCATTCTTGTCCTTGAATGACATTCCAATAAAAAATCCGGTCCCATAGTCTTGAAGATTTCTAGACTGTGTCGATTGAAAAGAATTGCACATCGTATTGGTCTCATCAATAGGTGTAGGTGTTTGATCATCATCTGGAATATTCATGTCTAGATCATCCAACGTATCATCAAAGATATCTTATTTTTGTTCCTCTTCTACGTTTTGGTTCTCATTCTCTCTTATCTTTTCAACTACGTACACCCTTAACACCAGCCTGGATGAATCACTAAGATAAGCATGCAACTGAACCTGATCGGTTATCTTGAAATACAGTACCTTCTGATTTTCAAAGGAGCTATGCATGTAGTTGATGATGATTTCTTCCGATTGATAATTCAGTCCATAATAACTGATGATTAAGTTCACAAAATCATCATACGAAATATCACTTTAGACTGTCATAGCTATCATCTCTAGCATTTCACCCTCGTTCCAATGCCATACATATCGATTGCTCTTCTCGATCCATTGACCATGATAATCCACCGTTATTGTTATTGATCCCTCCATTAGTGGTACCTAAATAAAGTCATTTGTTAAAAAAACTTAATCGTGATTTCATAGTGCCGTAAATGAATCCCAACAGATATGTAATCAGTCACAGTAGATTACTTACCTGTTGGGATTCATATTATACTCCTAATGCTGATTTAAACAGGCAAGTCATCTATTGTAGTAGGTGAATCATATATTGCAACATACTATATATCTGTTGCGATTGATGTTACAGTACTGAGGCACCTTTGAAGCTAATTCCAATAGATGAGTGACATGTTGCAATAGATAATTAACCTGTTGCAACATATGACTTACCTGTTGTAATAGATAATGATCTGTTGGAATCGAGGTCAGTATCTATTGCAGCAGGTTACTAATATGTTGCAACAAATATTTATCGTCTGTTGGAATTGAGTTTGGGTTTTGTTGCAACAGGTTAATAATCTGTTATAACAAATACATACCTGTTGCAACAGATAATACGTCTGTTGGAATCGAGTTCAGGTTCTATTATAACAGGTTTATAATATGTTGCACTAGATAACTAATCTGTTTAAACAGATAAATCATCTATTGCAACAGATAACTCATCTGTTCAATTCATATTATGGCATATAGAACCATAAATATGAATCCAAAATATTAGTCTTCCATTGAAATAAATGTCTCATCTATCATAACAAATGATTTATCTATTTAAACAGATGGCTCTTATGTTTGATTTATGATCGGTTTCTACCCATTGTTGGAAAAACAGCACAATAACAGTTACCTAGATGAAAAATTCAACTAAAAATCATAATTTGACTTACCAAAGTCTCCTATGAAGTAATGTCAAAGTGGAAAGTGATGTACTAAATAAAATTTAACCTAATATATTGGTCAAATAGCAACAGTGGTGGTAACAATAACAACAACAAAAACAACAACAACAACAACAACAATGGTCAATAAGAAGAAAATAATAATAAAGTAAAAGATGATGATAATGAAGCAGAAGATGATGAATAAAACAACAGCAACAATGAACAACAAAAATCACTAAGAGAGAGAAAATAACAATGGATGAGAAGAGAGAGAGAGAGAGAGGCACCTTTTTCCCCTCTATTTCCCATTTTATTTGGTAAACATTTGAATCAAAGTGTAAATTTAAAAACTTATGGGCTATTCTCAAACTTACCAAACTTTCTTATTCTATAATAAAGTAATTATCACCTCCACTCAATTATTAAAACTTGTGTCACCTACACCTCATTTTAAAACTCTTTTGTCACCTACAGCCCAAAGCCCCATCTTACTTCATTTATATGTCAATCGAGCCTTAAGATAGAAAAAAAAAGAAGAAACTAATTGTTACTTGAAACGAAAAAGTAGGACAACTAAATTATTAACTAAAAGTGTTAGAGCAGTTGAAGATGAAATTTAATAATTTAAAAATATAAAAAACAATGCAATTTAAATTATATTTTGGCCAGTAAAATTTTTTTCTTTTGCTATATGGTATGTCGCATACCCATAGTGAGATGAGGACAAGAAAAACTACCATAGTAGTAATCTTCTTTTTATCTACAATGAAAGTTTTAATGAAATTAGGATAAAGAGAAATACAATTAATCAATGGACTACACATAATATAAAAGAAAGTTGCTCCAACAAAATAATACATAGCTCTTAAAAGGATATAAAACTGTAAGAAATTTATTGATAGATTATACATAGCATAAAAGAAATCTACTCTAAGAAAATAAACAGAACTTAGAAGAGTGACTTTCGGAATGCACATATTATAGGATCTTCTGCTCCGCAATAATTATAAAACTTGACAGAATAAGGAGGATCATCTGATCCTGGTTCATAATACCTACATAGCGAAAAGAAGGAAGAGACTATAAAGTCAAGCATCTTTGAAAAAAGATCTTGCATGATATAATGACAAAATAACCAAAATACACTTTAAAATACCACTTCGGGAGTGAAAAATATTGTGAAAAATGTTTGCCAAATTTCAGAAAAAAAATAAAAAGGAGGACTAAGTTGTCCCATGTCGAATAGTATTGAAATTGACCCTTTCCCCATTTATTTATAAGAAAAAGAATTTTCATTGGACATTTTAATGCAAAATTAAACAATTGGAGGTTATGAATATAAAAAGTTTTAGAGATATGAATTTTATTTATATTAATTAAGAATGTAATTTATTATGAACATAAAGAGATATGAGTTATGAAAATAATTTAAAAATAAAATAATTGAAAAGAAATGAAAAAACTCCAAAAAAGGGAGAAAAAGATAAATAAGATCCTTGGCCAAAGAGAGATTCCGCATCACCTTCTCTTGATTCTTCTTTTATTACTATATATATAGATTGGTTAGATCATAAAGAAGGGAGTTGAAGAGACATGTTATTTAAGTAGAGAATATAAGATGGAGATTTTTTTGTGTGGATTTAACTCAATAAATAAGTTCATGAAAGAGAAGAGTATTAATAAAAAAGTCATTTATTATTATTATTATTATAATAAAAGACATTAAATAAAAATAGTATACAAAGTAAAAAGAAGAAAAAAAAAAGGAAAAAAAAAGGAAAAAAATAAATATGAATGGAGAGGTGCCATATCACCTCGTCTATGACCTTCCTTTATATTATACTCCCCCATTTTAAATTACCCGTCCCAAATTGAGATGACACAGTTATTAAGAAAATAATGATTGGTAATGTAACTTCACCATCTTGCCCATATTAATTGTGTCGTGCTGTTAGTTCCAATATTGATGAAGTTATTATATAACTGATATAAAAACACTTTTTGCATGAATAATTAGGATTATATGATTACCAAAGTCTTTGCAATATTTTTCAAGATTTGATAAGTCAATGCAAGTAACAAAAAGTAATCAATTACTAAGGGTATAATTAGGAAAAAAATTATCTTATCTTGATTAATGAAAAAAGGCAAATAAAATAAGAAATCAAATTAAGAAATTTGAGACAGAGGAAGTATATAGATTAGGACATTTTTACTTCATATAAAATAAAATTCATTTAATGCAAAGTGATTGACATATTCTCTAAATTCCTTAAGTTTTTCAATTAATATCTTATGTTAGTTTATGATCTTGTTTGTTGACATGAGTAGTTGTAATAATGCCACAAACTAAACAATACACATACTATTTTGTTGGTGAAAATAATTTTCTTGATTAAGTGTTAGTACAGAATCACAAAATATTGAGCCATGTGGAGTCTAAAAATCTCTTAAACATAGGAGCATATGGTTATGCAACTATACTCCTAATTACTCTTATTTTGTCTTATTTTTTTTATGATTATTAACGTTAATCAATGAAAGTATAACTTCACGAATTCTAACAAACCTTACATTTTGAAGATAGATATTGGACTTGTCTATCTCCATTTGGTCATAAAAATTATAATTTTTCGGAGTTGAAGTTGGAGTTGGAGTTGTGTTTGACCATGAATATAAATTAAAGTTGTTTTTGAAATTTAGTGAGAGAAGTATGAGTGAAAAAAGTGAAAACAAGTTTTACTTGTTTTCACTTTTCCAAATACAATTTCGGAATTGTATTTGAAAATTTCAAGGCCAAACGCATCTTGTTTTCACTTTTTTCACTAAAGTGAAATAATTTTTCAAAAAAATGTAAATAATTTTCATGGACAAACGGCTGCATATAGAACCCTATTTCAAATTTTTGAAAATTTTGATCTCTGTGTCAGTGCAATTTTTTAAAGTGACATAAATATGTTTATACAATTTGTTTGAACTATCAAACAGAAATTGAAAAGTGCAAGTTACAAAAAGATAAATAAGTTTTGATTGCATTAAACGACTTGAAAATGCTCAATTGATTTTTTGTAAGGTCGAATGCTTACTTTAAGTATTGCCAACTCATTAATAAGAATCAACGATTTTATCTTTGCTCGACATTTGAAGATGTACATATCATCATATTGAAATATTGACATGAGATAAATTGTAGTTTACAGCCCTCCAACTATTGACAATTTAGGTTTTTGTTGGATGAACCGACTATCATATTTATGTCTTCTCCATTTCCTTGTCATGTATATCTCAGTCTAATTGAATTAGGCGATTACATTACAATTGCTCAATTTTTTTTATTTTTATTTTTTCATTTTGTTGAATGTGCAAAGGTATTGGGACATGATCCTAAGAGACGACGACTTGAAAGAAAACAATGAATTAACATCCAAATGAAGTTTTTTTAATCAGAGTTACTCTGATAGGACATTTTCCTTTCCTTTTTTTTTTTTTACTAATTTGATTTCTAGCTGTATTTTTTATGCTATATAATCTATTGTGATATTATAGTATACTTGAATTGTCCTGCATTTGGATTAATAATAGCTTTTTGGGTTGTGTACAGATAATAAAAGACATAATATGTTTTTAAGGTTTATTAGCAATACTATAATCCTGATAATTAATTCGTCTGTGTACATTCTGCCCTCCCCATATTTCACTTGATTAGTTGTTAGTTATGCTGATAATATCGTAAATGAAACAAGCAACTTTGCTGAGGTGATCTTTTATTGTAGATTTTTCTTTTATTCTTTGTTGCCAATATTGTAATTGGACATGCTTGGAGATGCTTTGACCTGTTTTGGTTGATGACTACTTGTAGTTTTCAATCAACTAATCCTCTAGCATGCCTACATTTTCTAAAGATTGATGTTTTTGTACTCTTAAGTGTAGTCTCACATGTCGAGCTTGGAGAGGCTAAAATATATGCAGATTTTACATCCTAATGGTCTAAAATATATGGCAACTTTGTTGAGGGTATCTGTTATTGTTGATTCCTTTTTTTTTTGTATTGCCAGTATTTAAATTAGGCAAAACTTGAATTAATTTTGGTTGATGAGTACCATGGTATGATGATACCAGCCACTTCCAGCTTGATCACGTTCTTTTACAATAGAATATGTTATCTTATTTTTTTTTTCTAGATTTTCCTTGTTCCTTAGGTGTATTCATCTAAAGTTTTCTCCGCCATAAACTTACATCTAATTAAGCTTCAAAAAAGTAATTAAGCATATATACCTCTTAACCTATTTTGTGTTTCTTTTGTATTTTAGGATGGCATTTTCGAAGATTACTAGTATGTAAACTTTTATTTGTTAGAAGATAGCTACCTCTCCATGCAAGAAAATGTGTTCAAATGTTCCTTGTAGAATTTGAAGAATGCAAAGTTTATTTTCAATTGTTGTACTGGTCGTGATAGAGTTGACACAAATCTTGAATTCTTTGCCTGAGCATGCAATAAATCTGGAGAAGCTAGTTGTAGAGCCAATGAGTTGGAGATGCGACATTTGTTTAGCTATTAATATTGCAAGAATAATAGACAATTTGTTAGCTTTTTCAAGAGCGTGTAATACTACACATATTTCTTTAGGATAAGTCAATCTCCAGTGTTTAATTTTCATAGGGAGTAAAAACTTGAATATTGACCTTGTTTGTTCCCCAAAGTATGTTTAAAGGATTTTATGTTCTCCTTACTGTTAGTATTGTCAATTCAAGATATTGCTAAACCATCAAATTACTTGCAGATAATTTGTTTATAGTATTGGTTACTTGGAATGTTTTAATATTGATCACCTCAAAAATCATAAATAATATCGTATATTGGCCAAACAAATAATGCTTGGGTATATGAAATACCGTGTGTCTCATAAGGTCAAAATATTTTTCCAAAGCAATTCCTTTCAGACTTGTAAGTAAAAAGTTATTATATACAACTCTTGTGGTATAAGTATACGTTGTTTCTATTAACTCTTATTATTGGTAAATTTTTTCTCAAATAGTATTGTCACATTGAGTAGTTATCACTTATTCGTCTCCTTTGTAATTTGCTTTTGTATTCAATTTTATGCCATACTATCCATCACTGATTATAGATGATATAAAATATCTTATTTCCTATTTGGTCATGAAAATAATAATGTTTCAAAGTTGGAGTTGAAGTTGGAGTTGGTGTTGTGTTTGGTCATAAATATAAATTGGAGTTGTTTTTTAAGTTATGTGAGAGAAATAGGAGTGAGGAAAGTGAAAAAAAGTAAAACTTGTTTTCACTATTTCAAAAATAATTTTCACTAAAGTGAAATAATTTTTATGGCCAAACACCACTATTTTCACTTTTTCCACTAGAATGAAATAATTTTTAAAAAAAATTAAAAAAAAACTCATGGCCAAAAGCCTACTTAGAATCAATTCCAGTTAACTTATTAATAAGTATGAGAAGTTCGTTTTTTAGAAAAAGAATTGCACGACGCTGTTGGGGTTTTTGCCCTGATTTTCTTATAAAAATTAAGATTTTACTTTTTCTTGGAAGGAAAATAAAAGTAACCATAATTACTTTTATTTTTTCTAAAAGGAAAATATATTTCCTTTTCATATTTGGCTAACCTCTTTCTTGGAGGAATGATTTTAGCCATAACACAATAGCATCCACAATGTAGTCGTTTAAAGAGTTTTGTTTAGGGAAAGATTTTCTCCCAATATGTTTTAAGGTTTTTGATTTAGTTTTTAATATGAAGGCTTCTTGGCCAATCATATCAAATAATATGTGTTTTCTAATAGTTTTTTTGTCGTCTGATTTATCATCTCATGATTTGCAAACTTTAAGTTTCTGCATGACACCCTCTCAATTTCGAATTCAACAAGTGGTATCAGAGCCCACGGTTCAAAGGTTCAGTGGTTTGGTGAAACGAGGTTGAAGACAAGTTCATGACGTTTCTAACCAATTTGCAACCAATTTGATGATAATGAGGATTTTTGTCGAACTACATGTGGAGAACAAGTTTAACTATATTTTCAACATTCCTATTGCTCCATCTGTAAAATAGAAATAAAATATTACTTTTAAACCAATTTTTAACCATGATATTTTAAACCTTATTTTTAAAGCATGGCAAGCAGCAGTGATGAAGATTTTGTGAAGAACGAAGTTCATGTATGTGATATGAAGAAGGCGGATCAAGTCAAAAAGGGGAGATTTGTTGGGGGGTTTTGCCCTGATTTTCTTACCAAAATTAAGTTTTTACTTTTTCTTGGAAGGAAAATTAAAGTAACCATAATTACTTTTAAATTTACTAAAAGGAAAATATAATTCTTTTCTATATTTGGCTAACCTCTTTCATGAAGGAATGATTTTAGACATCTATAAATAGAAGACCCCCTTTTCATACCATAAGACAATAGCATCCACAATATAGTCATTTAAAGAGTTTTATTTAGGGGGAGATTTTCTCCCAATAAGTTTTAAGCTTTTTGATTTAGTTTTCAATATGTAGGCTTCTTCCCCAATCATATCAAATAATATGTGTTTTTACTACAGTTTTCTTTGTCGTCTGATTTATCGTCTCATGATTTGCAGACTTTAAGCTTCCGCATGACTCCCTCTCAATTTCAAACCCAATAGATGCTACACATAAATCTCCCATCACCTGCACAAGAATATTTAGATACATACCTGACCAATAGCTGGATAAGATTCGGGGAGAAATCTAGCGAGACTTTTGCCTCATCCATCAACATTATTCCTGCAAAATATTAAGTCAAAATAACCGATCAACAGATACAAAAATAAAAATGTTGAAGTGAATATTTATAGAACACAAACACAAAAAAATTAGATAAGATTCATTGATCAAAATAAATTATATAAACATATACCTAAACTATTGAGATGCCGGGGAATCTTAGTAGCTTAGTGGGTTAGTTACTTGAACTTCCACCTTGTTGGTGAGGGTTCTGTCACTACCCGAACTAGGGCTTGGCCGTGACGGACATCCTAAACCATGAAGGCCCGGGAGTCTTACTCTAACTAGTAATCATGCACAACATTCACATAATAAAAGAAGATGCGGAAATATTATCTGATACGTAAACATGGTCATACTCTGGATTTAGTTTAACAATAAGAAATGAAATCCGAAATCAACTAAACAACATCTGGAACAGTCTGCGAAATCTCTACTACATGGAAATCTGACAACTATCTAAAAACTGGGACAAGGCCCCCATTAGACCAAAACAACAGAATAACATAATCTGAAATAACATGTCTTCTGGAACAAAGAAGGCTCACCACCACATGAATCACTTCTCTATGGAATACTCTACTGATTAGCCAGACCCTTAGACTGAACCTTCGAACCTGGGAGGTAAGGGGATGGTCAATATAGATGTACCGGTACATAGAGAAAATACAAAATAATCATTTATATTCAACATATATGAGAGCAATTTAAAGCAGTTCATAAATATGCCATATAGTAAGAAATCACATGGGCATTTTCGAAAAACTCTGAAAAATCATCTAAACTTTGTAACACTCTTTGTTTTACTTCTATGCTAGGTGGTGTACCCTACAACTTTGAAATTCCACGGGCTATATGGAATTCGGCATTGACTCAGCGGGGAAGCCTCCAACCCAAGTATACCGCAAGAGTTGGAGTCTCTGACTCTGCTATGCCACACGGCCGTCACCAATGTAAAAATAATATACCCGGATCTGCAAATCACAGTTTTAGGCTAAGAGTTACTTGAACTTAAACCTTCTTCGGGTAACCACCTAACCCTCTTTAAGCCCAGTTTTAACTTTTTAAAACATGCATTCTCTGAAATCAAACTCTGAAAATATACTCTGTTATGGCATACATACTTATGGTATCGTCATACAATTAACTTGCATGTCACATCTCTGAGCGATTGATAACATATTATAATCTCTATTTTCAAAACATAAGTTTGGGACCACCATATCAATAAATTAATTCAAAGAACTCTTTCTCAAACCTCATGTAAACACATGCAAGGAACTCTCTTTGTCAAGTATTTCAATAATACAAGGTGGTCATGTCAAATGTCTCAATCACATGCAACTCTTTCTCATTTAAAACAAGAGTGTAATTATATCAAGAAGCTCCCTCTCATCATCTCTAAATTATGCTCAAACACTAAGGTATTGAGAAAACTAGTTTCAAAATCATAAATCATCCATTTCAAATCATTCACAATAAGATCATAAACTTGAATTTATCACAAGAGAGGGACTTCATAATCTGTGCTCTCAAGCAAATCTTAAATTTCAATTTCATACACATACATATACTTGTAAATCAATTTAAGGGGATGTGGCCTAAAGGATAAAACAACAATATCAATAACATGCATAAAGCATAATAAAATCATGGATTTCAAACCCCTTTAACATATTCATGTTTGATAATCTTTAAATCATAATTGAGTGTTTTCAACAATCCCATGTATTTTTAGGATAAACCCCACGTACCTCAATTTAGGAATTTGATGAATGATTCTTGAAGCCTATGATTTTGGGATTTCAAATCTTCAATCAATCTTGAAAAAGCATGGTTAAATCTTGAGTTATTTGGGTTTTTAGTTTGAAACCCTAGAGAGTGTTCTTGAGTAATTTGGATGATTGTGAATGTATTATGGTATCTTTGGGATTAATTCTTGTGTTTAGGCTGATAAGGGGGTGGAAAATACCCAATATACCTTTAATGAGATGGAATAAAAAAATACATCTGGGAGCCCAATTTCATGGGTCACCGCAATGTGCCACAATCGCGGTGGCTCACTGGAAATTAATGAATGGGATTCTTAAGGTCACCGCGATGCGGAGCCATCACTTGTCCCAATGGATGAGACCTGAAACTTCAGGGCGGCGTGCCACAATTGCGCTATGCTATTGGAATTTGACAATTTCTAAATAGGCCCCCTCCGCGACATGCCAAGCTCCAAAATTATGGTATTTTACGACTAGAACTCAAATTACCCATAACTTCTTGCCCGGGTATCAGATTTGGGAGAATCTTATATCGATGAAAAATTCATTCAATTTCCCACATGATAAAAAATCAAAATTAGGGAAATTGTATATGGTTTAAACTTTACTCACTTTGGAAGTCAAAAATGAGACTAAGTTTCTTTGACCCAATTCTAGTCATTTAACTCTAAGAGCATATTACCACGAGCTAATGCATGAATGATTTTTGCGGGGTGTTACATTATCCCCCCTTGGGATCATTCATCCCTGAATGATGACACGGAACACAGACAAGCACGATTTAAAGTATACTAAGGCCATAAAAGAATAAGACAAGGATTGTACATTCTATTTTGTCATCCACCGGATCAAATAAGTCTGGGTATCTATCTCTCATGTCATTTTCTAATTCCCAAGTTTCTTCCTCAACTTTCTAATTTCTCTACAATACCTTAACCGACACTATCTCTTTGCTCCTCAACATCCGAACTTGGCGATCTAAGATTGCAATAGGTTCCTCTTCATATGCTAATGATTCTGTCACCTTGATCTCTTCTACAGGGAACACTAGGGAATGGTCTCCAATACATTTATTCAACATGGATATGTGAAATACCGGATGAACAAAGCCCAAACTTGCAGACAACTCTAACTCATAAGTAACTCCCCCTATCCTTCTCAAAATCTGGTATGGCCATCTATAGCGAGGACTCAGCTTACCTCTCTTCCCGAAATGCATGACTCCCTTCATAAGAGAAACTTTGAGAAACACCCAATCACCAACCTCAAACTCTAAGTCTCTTTTCCTAACATCGGCGTAGAACTTCTGTCGACTCTGAGCTGTCTTAAGTCGTTCTCTAATAATTTTCACATCCTCCATTGCCTGATGAACATGATCAGGCCCAAACAACTAAGTCTCACCCACTTCATACCACCCTATTGGCAACCTACATATTCTTCTATACAATACCTCAAAAGGATCCATCTTAATACTGGCATGGTAGCTATTATTGTATGCAAACTCTATCAATGGCAAGTGATCCACCCAACTCCTCTTAAAGTCAATTATACAGGCCCTTAACATATCCTCAAGAGTATGAATGGTGCGCTCAGCTTGCCATCAGCCTGAGGGTGGAATACAATACTTAGGTTCACTTGGATACCTAAACCCTTCTAAAAAGACCTCCAAAACTGTGAAGAGAATTGCGTACCTTAGTCAGATATGATGGATACAGGTGCTCTATGCAAATGGACTATATCCTCAATGTACATCTTGGAATAGTCATCTCCCGAATAGTTAGTTCTAATGGGCAAAAAGTGGGCTAACTTGGCCAGATCAATAATCACCCAAATTGAATCATACTGGCTTCGGGACCTTAGAAGTCCCATAATGAAGTCCATATTGATCATCTACCATTTCCATAAAGGCAAGGCTATCTCTTAGGAAGTACCACCTGGCCTCATATGCTCTACTTCACTTGTTGAGAATTCAAACACTTGGCAAAAAAATTAGCCACATCATGCTTCATATTATTCCACTAGTAAATAACTTTCAGATCATGATACATCTTAGTAGAGCCTGGGTGAACAACATACCTCGAAGTGTGAGCTTCATCAAGCATCCTCTTTCACAACCCATCTACATCTGGCACACATAGTCTGCCTTGATATCTTAAAACTCCATCACCACCAATTTTAAAAGACATCACCTTCTGTTGAACCACATCTTTCTTGATCTACATCAAGATGGGTCTTCAACCTGCTTCTCTTTAACTTCAACACAAAGGAAAGATTTAGCTACCTCATGAACAACCACTCCCCCATCTTCAGAATCAAAGAGTCCCACTCCTAGATTTATAAGTCGGTGAATATCCTTCACCATCTCCCTCTTTCCCTTTTCAACATATTCTTGAGTAATTTGGATGATTGTGAATGTATTCTGGTATCTTTGGGATTAAATCCCGTGTTTAGGCTGATAAGGGGGTGGAAAACACCCAATATACCCTTAATAAGATGGAATAAAAAAAATATAACTGGGAGCCCGATTTCATGGGCCACCGCAACACGCCACTATCGTGGTGGCTCACTGGAAATTGACGAATGGGATTCTTAAGGTCACCGCGATGCGGAGCCATCGCATTATCCCACTGGTTGGGACTTGAAACTTCAGCGCGATGCGCCATAATTGCGGTATGCTACTGAAATTTGACAATTTCTAAATAGGCCCCCTCTGCAACGCGCCAAGTGCCAAAATGATGGTATTTTACGACTAGAACTTAAATTAGCCATAACTTTTTGCCCGAGTATCGAATTTGGGCGAATCTTATATCGACGAAAAGCTCATTCAATTTTCCACGTGATAAAAAGTCAAAATTAGAGAAATTATATATGGTTTAAACTTTATTCACTTTGGAAGTAAAAAATGAGACAAATTTTTTTGACACAATTCTAGTCATTTAACTCTAAGAGCATATTATCACGAGCTAACATATGGACAATTTTTACAGGGTGTTACAGGTTTGATTCCCCACATTATAATCCGCTCCCCCATTTCCCTTCCCTTACCCCATAAGAAAAAACTATTGAGATGCCACATGAGCATAAATTCTTGTGCGAAAAATTTTAAGCTTGTAGACCTTTTTTTTTTGTTAAAAATTACATTAAAAAGTAAATTAAACCCTCTATCTATCAAATCCAACAACAGATCAAATTAGTTCAAAAATATTACGTTACATAATACAAAAAAATATACCTATACCAATAAGAAAATTACCAAAAAAACTCAAACCAACATCTGTCTCTTTATCAAGAAACAATGGAGAAAAAGCAATAGAAGAAAAAGTGATCACAATTTTAATAAACATAAACATGAACCCTACTTACCTTGGAAGTTATAAATTATACATTACAGTATAACAATTTGAAAAATAAAAAGAATTAAACAATACTCTTCGACATTGTTGAGGCGCGGACGAATAGACATGCATATTCACATGTCATATTGCTGGTTATCTACATTTAAGCAATTGCTTTTCAATTATTTAGGGATTAGCAAGCATGATATTGGTGAGTCGATAGTTTTTCCAATTTTATTTCATCTATGTCCCCCTATTTTATTTCACCTATTTTAAAGAAAATAAAATAGACGATTGTTAAAGAAAAAGTTTCAAAAAAAAAAGACAATAAAAAAATTAATTTAGAATACGAGATCCGAATATTTCTTTCATTTTCTCCCTATTTTATTTCACCTATTTTAAAGAAACTAAAATATCTAATTTTTAAGAAAAAGTTCCAAAAAGGTGATAAAAGATTAATCTAAAATAGAAAGACTGATTATTTCTCCTACTTTATATTTCACCTATTCTTTTTAAAATAGGTAATTGTTAAAGAAAAAGTTCCAATAGAAACAGATAAAAAAAAAATTAATTCCCAAAGAAATTAAAAGATGAAATTATTGTGTAGGAAAAGAAAGTAGGAAGAAAAAACCTTTTGTTGCTTTATTTATGGATATGTTGCTAAGATTGTGAGATTACAATATTTTTTTAAACTAAATATATAATGTATTTATTATCTGAACTATAGTTCGAAATTTACTTTAGAATAATTAAATCTTACCCATTCAATTTGACCTATGTCATATGTCACCAATCAAGATAGAAACTTGGGGAAAATGAAGAGAGTGAATATAGGGAGGATCAGAATCCTATTATTTTTCATGGTTTTTGAAAGTTATGCAGCATAATGAGGCACATTCATGCTAGTAACTCTTGCTGTTACTTTTTCTTTGGTTTAATGTCATTATTTGGCATTCTACACACGTTTGTATGGCTGCAATTTTCAGCCTCAAAACTTCCATTTCATTTGTGATTTATAAGCTATTAAACATAATGGTTAGCGGTGAAAAAATATGGATATAAGTTTCATATAACTTTCACTCTTTATTCCTTCATTATTCTATTTTTTATGTTGTATAACTCTTATAACTCTTGTAACCTTTGTAACTCTTGAAACCTCTAGGCCATTGATCTTCCCTCTTTGCTATCATCATTCATTCTTATTCAATACAAAGATGAAAATCTTCGCCTATAAATAGAGGTGGTCTTGCATGTTTTTCAAAATACACAAGATTATATAGAGTCCACAAAAGTTAGAAAAAAAGAGAATTTAATTTATTAGTTGAATTGAGGTGTTCTTTTTGTGGAGCTTTGAACTCAACTCTTGTCCAGAGTTGTTGAGTTGTTCTTTGTGAGAAGACTGTTGTATCCTGGAAGAGACAAGTCAAGAAGATTATTGTTGGACCGGTGAAACTATTTGTTGTAGTGGACTTGAATATGCTTAAAGAGAGCAAGATATCCACGCCTCAGCCATAGAAGAAGATAACTTTTGATTTTTCTTCATTTGTAATTTTTCAGTTGTAATATTTTTTATAATTTCACCAATAGGTTGTCTGTGCTATAGAACGCCAACTTGAGACTATTAGGAGTTCCTTTTACTATAAGTTCACTTTCACTGTTGTCACCCTGAGGCATCAGGGTATAGCAACATATATAGAGCCGTTAATATGGGCCAGTCCCATTGGGCCAACTCGACCCGGCCTATAATTTGATGGAGTTCGGCTTCAGTTTTTGCAGCTCATTTAAGAACACAATTTTTTAGCCCGATCCGGATAAGTTCGTAGCCTGTGGAGTTTGAGCAATGTGGGTTGGGCTTGCCCGTGGACTGACCCGTAAGTCAAATACATGAAACTATTTAGATTGCTTATTAGTATTTTTATTTGGTTCGAACGATATCATGTCAAAAATTATTTAATTTCACTATTATGAGTATTTTTTGTGGTGTTGGAGACTTGATTCTTGATTCTTGATTAACAAGTATTAACACTATGTAATATTTTCTGATAATATTTATATTTATTGATATTCTAAAATTAAATTATAAAATATTATTTTTTAAAAAGTGAGCTGACCCGTAAGGCCCGTAGACCACAGGGATTAATGGTGTGGGCTTGGTGTTTTTGGGCCCATCATTTTGATGGGCCATCCCAGCCTGGCCCCATCAAACTCAAAGCCCATACGGACTAGCCCATATGGACTAGATCGACCCGTATTGACATCTCTAAACATATATGGCACCTTTTCTAGTCCATTGCGATTCGTCCATCTGATGTCATTGTTCCTTTTCACTATTCTTTTTTCAATGTCTAAATGATTGTGGTGGTTGAATATCTGAAGTCCACTTTGAATTATCTCTCTATCTTAGATATATCTCGTCTGAAGAATGTCTTGCTACACATTGGAATATCATAATGTGAAAGTTATATTCAAGTTTCACCAAAGAAAAGTTTAAGAAGATTCAGAAGAAAAGATGAAAATAAAGAAGTCACAGAAATGATCAATAACAACGACAACATACTCAGTATATATATATTTTTGCATCTGGGATCCGGGGGAGGTAGCGTGTACCTAGCTACCCGAACCTTATCCGTATTTCATGGAAATAAAAAGACTGTATCCTTCCCTTAAATAAAGCATAACACGAAGCATTTTGAAAAGAAGATTATGATAGTAAATATACAAGACGAAAATAAGTCATAGCAAAATAATAGGGAAAGCGTAACATAACATTCATATCAAAATAATGAGATAATCACAACATGCGAAACATTCGGTAATAACAAAAATTAAAGAACAAGAAATTAAGAGAATAATGCTAAATACGAAACCTTTGAGAGCCCTCAAATTCAATAATTGACATGCAAGTGTCACCTTATTATATCACTTACTATAGTAAATTTACGTGATTTGATGTTGTTGGTGCATTTTATTATTAAAATAAATTAAAGTACATGACATTAGTAAACATAAAGTGGAGAAAGTGGTGTCATTATTCTTGTAACTCACCACATTATCATTTTGAGTTAGTGGGTACAAATTGTGGTAAAGATGACAATTAGTTCTTGTAACTCATATTGCCATTAGTTCTTGTAACTCATATTGCCATTAGTTCTTGTAACTCTCACGGCTAGTATAGTGTACGCGTTTTGCGCGTGTATCCATGTTAGACTAAATAATTTTTTTAGAATACTCAATTAACAATTCGATGGGGGATTTTAAGTATATAATGAAAATTTTAAATATTTTTTATGTAAAATAAAGTTAATTTAGTGTAAGATTGTGAGGTAGTTGACATACGCTTCAAATTTCTTAAGTTTGTAAATCAACACACACCATTATTTAGTTAGCTTAGAGATCAAGACCTATTGTGGGCAACTAAATTTTATTAAATTGAAATCCGTACGGAATTCGGATTATGTTAAATTCAAAATAGATTAGTCCCATAATATTGCGGATTAATTGTAACGCCCCAAAATCCAATCCCCGGGATGCCACGCGGTGCTCCAAACTATAAGTAGTCGTGAGCTAACCATGACTGTCTTTTCTAAATCTGAACCTCAAAATAAGGGAAAATATAAATGAAAAATCATAATATATGTGGAAAACTATTTGAATCATCTGGGTATATCTGAATCATACTAATCTCAAAAGTCTGATAAAGCAAATGCTGAAAATCTGAGTGCTAAAATAAAAATCTGAATGCAAAATCTGGTAGTCCGACAAGACTCTACTATCTGAATCTAGAGATTCACTGGGACAGGCCCCAGCTGATTCAACTGTCTGAAATAAAATAAGAAACATCTGCTAATAAATTGAAAGTGTGAATAACTATGTCCCCAAACTATGAGGACTCACCAACTGTAGGAATGTAGAAGAAATGCTCGGAGATCACTCATGCTGTTGAGATTGAGCACCTGAACCTATATTATGAGACAATGTAGCACATAGACATATATGTGGATCAGTACTTTGAGGATGTACTGAGTATATGGGGGTGCATGCAATAAGAAAATAATATCATCACAGTTTAGGAAATCAAGCATGCTAAATATAAATGACTCACACAGGGTTGAGTAATCTGAATTCTGAAAATCATAATCATAATTGATAAGACATATAACGTAAATCTTGTGATTCATTACACTTAGTTCTGAAGTATGTAAAATAACTTATCTTAGGTCTTAAAATCTTAAGACCATAACTTCCAAAACATATGTTTTTATCTTAAATCTTTAAATTACTAGACTGTTGAAGAGTGGGGGACATCTGTTGGGAGGTTCTTCTAACCGACATACACCATGTGAGCATCCATGGAGTCCCACGTCTGGCCTCTGTTAGGTAGGGCTATTCTACCCTTGCCATCGTAATAGAACTTCTATCTTAAGTGATCACAATTTGAGTCATCCACGTAGAAGTAGGAATAATCTGAATCCTACGTTGGCACGTAGTTCTGGGGTATGAAAACGTAGTAACCTACCCATATTGGTGCTAAATACTACTCCCATTCTATGCTCAAAATCTTAAGAAATTCACTTCAAAACTAGTACAAGGGTTTACAAGAAAACCAATTATGCTTTTCTTTCTTTAAATCTCAAGTGATCTGAACAAAGTGGATTCTTTATCTTAGCTTAGGACCAAAGGTCAAATCTTTATCAATAGTCTGAGAATAAACTTATCTGAGGGTGCTCATAGCACAAATAATCTAGAAATAACAATCTTAAATTGGGGTTTAACGATCCATGCATCAATCTCAAGTTAAAATATCTTTAAATTCATGCTTGATAATTTAAACACTCATAATTCATCATAAAATCTGAAAATTTCTGCATAATGCATAGAAATATGAATATAGTCATGTAATTCAACTTCTAAATCATGGGAAATCTCATAACCTTACAAATAATGATAATGGGCGTAAACCCTAACTTTAATTTCATTGAAAATCTCATAAATTGCAGTAAATTTGTAATTAAAATAAAGTTTTGGGCACAAGGACGAAAGAATTATCCTTGTTCAAAATCCCACATACCTTAAGTTGTGATATTTGAAGGAAAGCTTGAATCTTGGATCCCTATTGATGTTTTAGAGATGACTTCTTGGAGTTCTTGACTTGGGAATTCTCAATCTTTTATTATCTTGGAGAATTAATGGAGGAAATTTTGGGTTTCTTGGAGAGGAAGTATGAGCCTTGGGGTTTTGTTTGAGAGAGAATAATGAATAAAGCATAAAGTTCTCTCAAATATGATTAATCTTTTGTTTTTGGATGGATTGGGGGTTTAGGATTTACCAAAATACCCTCTTTAAACTTTTATACGAAACAGGAAAACGTATATTTTTCTGATCTGGGTGTCCACCGCGATGCACCACTATCGCGGTGGCTCACTAAAAATCGACGAATGGAAACTGGGAAGACTCCATGACGCGGAGATATAGCGGTGCTCCTTTGGAATGCCATTTTGACACATGGCGCGATGCACTATTATCGCACTGGACCTCTAGAAATTAACAAACGAAAAATTGACCCTCTCCATGATGTGCCAATATCACGAAGGGCCACCAGAATGGGACAATTGGAAATTTACACTGATCCGCAATGTGCTAAGGGTCCAAATGATGGTGTTTTACTACCGGAACTTAAAATAGCTATAACTTCTTACTCAGTTATCGGATTTAGGCAAATCTTATATCGTTGGAAAGCTAATTCAATTTCCTACGCAATAGAAAGTCTAAATCTAAGGAATTCTACACGAAATAAATAGTATTTGTTTTGGAAGCTATCCCTTAACATTCTAGGGATGAATTTAAGCTAGGAAAAAGTGTGGGGTATTACAATATCTCCCCCTTGGGAATATTAGTCCTCGAATATGGCTAGTTAAGCTAAAATTTCTGAGGAATCTAAGAATATAAGAAAGCATGCACAACTGAAATAAACTACGAGCCTGAATCTAAATCATTCTGAGTTTCTGAGTAGTCTTTGAGTGCATGAACTTACATGAGGACAAATATATAGCTGAATATATGAGTAGAAAGAAACTGAATCAAGGAAGAGTGTTATCTTCGGCTACATCTGAGTTTGCAGAGAAAATACAAGGGTACTTGGCTTGCATATCTGCTTCTGCTTCCCAAGTGGCACCCTCAACAAACTAATTACGCCGAAGAACTTTGACCGAGGGAACTTTTTTTCCGTAGTCTACGAATCTGATGATCTAAAATCTCGACTGGAATCTCTTCGTAAGAAAGACTGTTCTGAATATCTGAGCTTTCTAAAGGAACTACAACAGTGGAGTCACCGATACTCTTCTTAAGTATAGAGACATGGAATACATGATGAACGGCTAATAAGTTTGTAGGCAACTTAAGATCATAAGCTACTCTCCCAACACAACTTAGAATTCTGAAATGGCCGACATACGGGGGACTGAGTTTCCCCTTCTTGCCAAATATCTTTACCTCTTTCATGGGTGAAATCTTCAAATAGACTATATCACCAACCTTAAAATCGAGGTCCCTTCTTCTCACATCTGCATAGGATTTCTGACGACTCTGGGCTATTTTCAATCTTTCTCTAATCAACTTAAATTTTTCCATAGCTTTAAACACTTCATCAGGCCCAATCAAAGCGGCCTCAACCACCCCGAACCAACCTATGGGTGATTTATATCTCCTCTTATAAAGAGCCTCAAATGGAGTTATCTGAATGCTAGAATGATAACTATTATTATAAGTGAACTCAATTAATGGAAAATGTTCATCCCAACTACCTTTGAAATCAAGAGTACATTCCCTCGACATATCTTCTAGAGTCAGGATGGTCCTCTCTGCTTGATCATCTGTCTGAGGGTGAAAAGCCGAACTAAGGTGGACTTGGGTACCAAGATCCTTCTGAAAAGCTCTCCAAAACTGGGAAGTAAACTGAGTACCCTTATCTGAGATAGAGAAGGTAACCCTATGTAGTCTGACTTACTCTCTGATATACAACTTAGCATAATCCTCAGCTGTAACTGGAAAGAAATACACTGAATCAGTCAATCTGTCTATAATAACCCAAATTGAATCATGATGATGACGCGAATGGGGTAAACCAGTCACAAAATCCATGTTCACCTCTTCCCACTTTTAAGTAAGAAACCAAACTCTTGCAACATACCACCAGGTCTTTGGTGTTCCACTTTAACTTGTTGACAAGTTGCACACTTTGCTATAAATTTTGCTATATCTTTCTTTATTCCACTTCACCAATAGATTTCTCGTAAGTCGCAGTACATCTTGGTAGCTCGTGGATGAATAGAATTATGTGCACCATGCGCTTCATCCATAATTTTGTCTCAACTCATCAATTCAAGGGACACATAATATATTCTGATATCTTAACACACCATCTCCCCCTGGGAGAAAACCTCTACCTTTTGGTCTTTAAGTGACTTCTTTAGTTTGACCAAACTAGAATCCATATCTTCTTTCTCCTTCACTTCCGAAACTAGGGAAGATTCCGAACTACTCTGAACCCAAACATTCCCTTCAGCTAAATCAACCAACCTAACATACAATCTAGCCAAACGATGAACTTCGTGAGCTAACTCTTTCTTATCATTCTCCACATAAGAAACATTGCCCATAGATAGCCTACTAAGGGCATCTACCACTACATTGGCCTTGCCCGGATGATACAACATACTCATATCATAATTCTTCAACAACACCAACCACCTTCTTTGATGAAGATTCAACTCCCCTTGAGTAAACAAATAGTACAAACTCTTGTGATTCATGAACACATCAACATGCACACCATACAGATAATATCTCCATATTCTCAAAGTGAAGACCACAACAGCTAATTCCAGATCATAGGTTAGGTAATTCTTTTTATGAGGCTTCAACTGTCTAGAGGTATAGGCTATGACCTTACCTCTCTGCATCAACACACAACTCAAACCAACTCTAGAGGCATCACACTAAATAATAAAGCCGTCGGTACCATCAGGTAATGTTAGAACTGGGGCTAAAGTGAGTCGAGTCTTCAACTCTTGAAAACTCTTCTCACAAGAATCTGATCACAGGAACTTTATTTTGGGTCAATCTGGACATAGAGACACGATAGAGGAGAAACCTTCAACAAAATAATGGTAATAACTAGATAGACCCAAGAAACTCCTAATGTCTAATGGAGAGATAGGTCTAGGCCAATTTGTTACGGCTTCTGTCTTTTGGGGATCGACTCTAATACTATCAATGGAGACAATATGATCAAGAAAGGCTACTGATCTTAGCCAAAATTTGCATTTACTAAATTTAGCGAACAATTGAAGGTCTCTAAGAGTTTGCAAGACAATCCTAAGATGATCTGCATGTTTATCCTTACTATGGGAGTACACAAGGATATCATCTATGAATACTATGAAAAACATGTGTAGATACTATTTGAACACTCTGTTCATGAGGTCCATGAAAGCTGCTGGAGCATTGGTTAGCCCGAAAGACATAACTAGAAACTCAAAATGACCATACAGGTTCTAAAGGCCGTCTTTGGAACATCACATTCCCTTAATTTAAGCTGATGATAGCCGGATCTAAGGCCTAACTTTGAGAGGTAGCTTGCACCTTGGAGTTGATCAAACAAGTCATCAATTTTAGGAAGGGGATACTTATTCTTGACTGTGACCTTATTTAGCTGATGATAGTCAATGCACATACGCAAAGAACCATATTTCTTTAGCACGAATAGGACGGGAGCACCCCATGGAGAAACACTAGGCCTTATGAAGCCTTTATCTAGAAAATCTTTGAGTTGCTCCTTCAAATCCTTGAGCTCTGTGGGAGCCATATGGTAAGGAGGGATAGAAATAGGCTGAGTTTCTGGGAAAAGGTTAATACCAAATTCTATCTCTCTATCGGGAGGTACCCCTGGGAGATCTTCTACAAAACATTAGGAAACTTGTTGACAACTCAGATAGACTGAAGTGTTGGGGTCTCAAACTTTGTGTCTTTAACTCAAAATAGATGATAAATGCAATCTTTGGATATCAACTTTCTAGCCTTAAGTAAGATATGAAATGACCCTTAGGAGACACTGAATTACCTGACCACTCAAAGGCTGGCTCATCTAGGAACTGAAATTTTACCACAGGGGTGCGACAGTCTATAGAAACATAACAAGAATGGAGCCAATCCATATCAAGGATAAGATCAAAGTCAACCATAACAAACTCTATTAGGTCTACTAATATGACTTTATGAAGGACAATGATAGAAAACTTTTTATAAATCTGTTTGGCAACAACTGACTCACCTACTAGAGTAGACACCAAGAAGGGTTCAGGATCTTTTTCTAATTTATCTCAAAATTTACTGGAACTAATAGGGTCACATAAGAGAAACTCAACCCAGGGTAATAAAAGACACGAAGCATACCAGTCACGAAATCGGGTGAATCATCCTACTCCTGATGGGATGGCAAAGGATAAAACTAATTCTGGCGCTGCCACCACCGGTACTAGACAATGCGCCCTGAGGAGGAGCTGGGTGACCTAGAGGAGCTGGTGCACAATTTTCCTAAGTTGGAGGATGAACATCTCTGTTCCCCCGCCTAGCATGCGAGCACTCTTTGATTTAGTGGCCCAGCTGGCCACAACCATAACAACCTTTCTGACCCCACAAACATTCATCTCCATGATTCTTACCACACTTAGCACATGGGGAATGATTAGGTCCATTACTCATACTATTCTAAGACCTATACATAGAAGACTTACCCCACTACTTATTCCTTTTTCTGAAAATCATAATTGTTAAGACATATAACGTAAATCTTGTGAGCCATTACACTTAGTTCTGAAGTATGTAAAATAGCTTATCTTAGGGCTTAAAATCTTAAGACCATAACTTCCAAAACATATGTTTTTATCTTAAATCTTTAAATCAATATACTGTTGAAAAGTGGGGGACATCTGTTGGGAGGTTCTTCTAACCGACATACACCATGTGAGCATCCATGGAGTCCCACGTCTGGCCCTCGTTAGGAAGAGCTGTTCTACTCTTTCCATCAAAATATAACTTCTATCTTATGTGATCACAATCTGAGTCATCCACGTAGAAGTGAGAATAACTTGAATCCTATATTGGCATATAGTTTTGAGGTATGAAACTGTAGTAACCTACCCATATCGTGCTAAATACTACTCCTATTCTATGCTCAAAATATTAAGCGCCACATGTCAAATGACGTGGCATGCCAAGTCAAAGGGAGGAGCCAATTGTACCATGCCATATGTCAAAATGATATACCAGGCCCAATGAATTCAAAGCCCATAAAAGGTTTCACGTCACTCAAATCTGATTTGTCAAAGGAAGCCCATCGTCATCATGACTCTTTTCTTTTCCACAACTATAAATAGGGGTCTCATAATTCATAAAAGGACCCCAAGAACTTTAACAAGAAGCAAGAGAAAGCTTGTGGATCAAACTCCGCAATTTCTCTACAATGCTCAAGCATTCAAATCAAGTTCATCGAGATTCAAGATCAAGACCACTATATTCAAGAACAAGCTAAAAAGCCCTTGAATTTAAGCACAAGTCAAGATCTAGTCCCTCAAATCAACAAATCAAGTTCAAATTCAAGATCAAGCTTTAAGCCTCTGAATTTATATTTGAAAAGGCGAATCAGAGGATTCATAGAGATTGTAACACTCACATATTAAAATTAATAAATTAATTATTACAATATTTTTCTTGTCTCTAGTTATTATTTTCGGCCTCAAAAATTTTATTTTCCAACAAATTCTGGCATGCTCAATGGGACAATATCTATCTCTCCTTTTAACTTTTCTAACTGCAAAGTTCAACAACACTAAAATAACTTCCAAGAAGGTCAACTCTCAATCAATTGCTTCCTAGGCTGCTGACTCAAAGTTCTCTGCTGAAGTAGAAAGCATCCTTGATATTATTTTCGGAAGCTTAGAAGCTGTCACAAGAAGCAAGGTAGGCTTGCTAGAACAATAAACACATCCAGTGTCGTCCGAACCAAGTTCAATTTTTGGATCTTCAACTCCAAAAGGAAAAAAGTCCAATGCAAGTGCTTTGGAAGAAGAAAGCAATGTGGCAGAATCGCATAAGAAGACTCTAGCTCTATTTGAGCATTCTGGTTCTAAATACTCTGTCTACTTGAGCATTCCAATTCCAAATACTCTTGCGATGTTTGGGATAGGAAGAAGCAATTCAAGTTTTGCAAGAAGCACACTCAGGAGTTTGTGGATCGCATCAATCTAGATCGATGGGATACTATTGACCAACGATGGTGAAGGATTGCTTGGACTACGCTAGAAAATGCAAAGCTTGTCGATTCCATGAGAATTTCATACATCAACCACCTAAAGTACTACACCCAACTATAGCATCTTGGCCATTCAATGCTTGGGGAATGAGTGTTGTTGGTCCACCACCAAAATCTTCTGGTGGACACTTATACATCTTGGCCGCAATAGATTACTTCTCAAAATAGGCCGAAGCCATTGCACTCAAAGAAGTAAAGAATGAGAATGTTGCAAATTTTATTCGAGTGAATATCATCTTTCACTTTGGAATCCCTCAATATATAATAACCGACAATGGCACGTCATTTGATAACAAGTTGATGAATAAGATTTGTTATCTCTTTTGCTTCAAGCAGCACAAGTCTTCTATGTACCATGATACCACCAATTGTCTAGATGAAGCATTTAATAAGACCTTATACAATCTATTGAACAAAGTCGTCACTAAATCCAAGAGAGATTAGCATGAATGAATGGAAGAAGCTTTATGGGTATATATAACAACTTGCCGCACACCAACGTAAACAACCCCATATTCACTTGATTTTAGAGTTGAAGCAGTCCTACCACTTGAGTGTCAAATACCTTCTTTGAGACTGGCTATTCAAGAAAGACTCTCCGATGAAGAAAATGCTAAGTTGCGTCTTACAGAGTTAGAAGCTCTTGATGAGAAAAGACTAGAGGCTCAACAAAATCTTGAATGTTACCAAGCCTGTCTATCTTGTTCTTCCAATAAAAGAGTTCACTTGAGGTACTTCCAAGTGGGAGATCAGTTCCTTACAGTAAGAAAGCCCATTATTACCTCTATCGTAATTTTGGGGGGAAATTTACTCCAAAGTAGGATGGACCATATATTGTACAAGAGGCACATTCAAATGGTACTTATAAGCTTGTCGATGCAGATGGAGTGAAAATCAGCCCTATCAATGCCAAATTCTTGAAGAAGTACTATCCTTGAAGGAAGATGGCACTCCTTAAGGCACGAGTATAAACTGTTTGTCCACTCCTAGACTGCAAGAGTATAAACTGTGTATGGCTTTAAATATCCTCTAGGTTGAAAATCTTGAAAGAGGCGGCCTACGTAATAGTTAGGACAAAATAAAAAAAATACTCCCCCAGAACTACGTTGTGACTTGATCCTCTTTACCGAGGTACAGGTGCTTGGAATTTCATTCGGAGTTCAGTTGCATGAGTGTCGAAAAGATATGTTCCTACAGTATCTACCATATGGATACCAAGTATGAAAACATTCTAATTAAATTTTGGACTCACTCTAAGTATTGGTGGCTCAATGGGGGAAAAACTCCAATGAAATATGAGCTTCATTCACATAAGATGAAGTCTCCGAAATTGTCAAATTTGGGAGTGAAAGTTGACCAAATTTCCAAGTCTTTAAATCAAGGCCTCCAAAATTTTCATGCCTTAGGGTGGACAAAATGTATCCCTTTGCACCTTAAGCTGGCCTCTTACGGATTTATCCTTAAAAGGATATCAAAATTTTCATGCCTTGAGGTGGACTAAATTTGTCCCTTTGTACCTTAAGCTGGCCTCTTACGGGTTTATTCTTAAAAGGATCCCAAAATTTTCATGCCTTAAGGTGGACAAAATTTATCCCTTTGCACCTTAAGTTGGCCTCTTACGGGTTTATCCTTAAAAGGATCTCAAAATTTCCATGCCTTAGGGTGGACAAAATTTGTTCCTTTACGCCTTAAGCTGGCCTTTTATGGATTTATCCTTACAAGGATCTCAAAATTTTCATACCTTAAGGTGGACAAAATTTGTCCCTTTACACCTTAAGCTAGCCTCTCACGGGTTTATCATTAAAAGGATCTTAAAATTTTCACACCTTAAGAAAGGAAAGATTTTCCCCTTTGCACCTTAAGTTGAACGCTGAAAGGGCCCATACTTAAAGAAAATCATTGCATCTTTAAGCAAAATTGATCGGGTCATGAGGTGACGAAGCCTCACACCTTAAGCCGGTGTCCACCGTCTTTAATCAAAATTGGTCAGGTCTTAAGGTGATAAAGCCTCGCATCTTAATCCGACGGACACCATCTTCAAGAAAAATTGGTCGGGTCTTGAGGTAACGAAGGCAAATTAAACCCTCGCATCTAAAGCCGACAACCACCGTCTTCAAGCAAAATTGGTCGGGTCTTAAGGTGACAAAGGCAAAGTTAAACCCTTGCACCTTAAGCCAACGTCCACCGTCTTCAATCAATGGTTGCATATTATTATTTTATTTAACCCTACAAAAATAAAAAATATTACAAGGAAAAAAAGGGGAATGAGAGCAAAAAGAAGGAATGCTCACCTAAATATGTGAATATCTCGATCGGCAAAGATGGATCAAATTACACCCTTGAATTTTCTTGCCTACCAAAAGTGTTTTAAATATTAGAGTAATATTTCCAACGGAAAAGGACACTCACAATTTCAACATTCCCACGCCTAGATATGATTTGTCTCGTGAAGCCACGCAAACCTAAAATTGAAAACGTATCAGCATCCAGTGGCAACTTCAAAAAATTATCTAGGATAATTATGGAGGTGTTAAATCATAAATTTTGGATATATTATATATTTTCAGTCTAGTCTTGAAAACATCAAGCGGTTCATGATTTCATTGCTCCTACTTTGAGATATGAAAGTTTGAGTAAAGATGTGCAGATCTGAAATTTTCAGTATGATAAAATTCAAGGCTAACTTCAAAAAATTATCAAGAATTATATTGAAGGCGTTTAATGCTAAATTTTTGGTATATTTTAGATCTCGATGTCTAGTTTTTGGAATATCAAATGGTTTATAATTTTGATATTCCTACAATTAGATATGAATTTTCTACTACTAACATGCTGTGCTGAAAAAAGTGACGAAAATAAGAGAAAAGTAGGAGGGAAAGAAATTACCTCAATATTATTAATGGCTTGGAAACCCCAAGATTGATACTAAAAAAGTGGAGAACCTACATCCTTTTATAGAGTTGTAGTATGGTTATTTTCTTCTTCCATACAAATTCAAATTGGAGGTTGTTTCCTTCCCAATACAAATTGAAAGAGTTTCCATCTCCAATACAAATTCAAATTGGAGGTTATTTTCTTTTCCCATACAAATTCAAATTGAGGATTGTTTCCTTCTCCAATATAAATTCAAATTGGAAGAGTTTTATTCCTGATTAAGTAAGGTAAAAAGTTTTCCAAAATCTATTTGGAATGGGATGCCATGCCTCACCAACAGGTCTTACATGTAGAAGATTCATGAAAAAAATAAGAGATTTTTTTGTGAGAGGCGATATCAATATATAAATTACATGGTTCAGCTTTATGGAAATCATTGAAGCACGAAGAAAGCATGTTTAAGTAAATAATACTTCAAGTCTAGTCTCAAAAAGATTAAATATCTCGATAAGTCTTGAAGTAGGGGGCATTTTGTGGGCAATGAAATTTTATAAATTGAAATCCATACGAATTTCAGATTATGTTAAATTCAAAATAGATTAGTCCCAAATAAATATTGTGGATTAATATAATTAGATTAATCATTTAAGTCCAAACATGTTTGAATTTAAATAAAGTCCAATCTTTATTGGGCTAGTCCATTAATTTGGGCTACAAATAATGAGCCCACTTTGCTAAGCTTAAGATATTATCATGTTCTAGAGGCTCAAATAAGCGTCACATGTCAAATGACGTGGCATGCTAAGTCAAGGGGAGGAGCCAATAGGACCATGCCACATGTCAAAATGATGCAGTAGGCCCAATGAAATCAAAGCCCATAAAAGGTGTCATGTTACTCAAATTTGATTGGTCAAAGGAAGTCCATCGTCATCATGACTTTTCCCTTTTTCACAACTATAAAAAGGGATTTCATAATTCAGAAAAGAACCCTAAGAACTCGAAGAAGAAGCAAGAAAAAGCTTGTGGATCAAACGCCGCTTTTCTCTACAAAGCTCAAGCATTCAAATAAAGTTCATCAAGATTCAAGATCAAGACCACAATAATCAAGAACAAGCTAAAAAACCCTTGAATTCAAGCACAAGTCAAGATCAGGTCCCTCAAATCAACAAATCAAGTCCAAATTCAAGATCAAGCTTTAAGCCCTTTAATTTATATTTGAAAAGGCGAATCAGAGGATTCATAGAGATTGTAACACTCACATATTGAAATCAATAAATTGAAAGTTGCAATATTTTTCTTGTCTCGAATTATTATTTCCGACCTCAAAAATTTTACTATCCAACACCTATAGTTTTATTGTATTAGAAATTCAATATCATTCACAACATAAGAATATATTTAAGTAAGCAAAGACTTTAACAACAATTTATCAAACACACACTCTCTACCTCGAAGATAGGTTAAGATGTGGACACTCTATTATCCTCAGATGTTGTTTGTTGGAGCTTGCATTTGATGATCTTCATGAAGAAAAGTTAAAAGTGGGCAAAATTGAAGAGAAAATAAAATTCTCTCCTTTTTTCTTGATATTTTCTTTCTCGTCTAAACAAATTCTTCATACCACAAAGCTTTGGGAACTATAAGCGCATCAAATCAAATATCACAAGTTTTACTTCTGAAATTAAAGTTATCATTAAAGCCTAGACAAACATAAGAGAAATGGGATGTACTATATCTGCCAAGGAAACCCAACCTGGAAAATGAAGTTTTAATGGTTAATTGATGCAAAGGTCACCGTTTTATTTTGAATGGGTAGGCCTTTCTTTGCTTCCACTTTTTGGTGAAGCTCGTTACTGCAACGTCTGAAATTAAAATTAAATTGATCATATATGTATATATAACCACCAAACTTCAGATTGACAAATGCTAGATGGCCTTAAAAATCAAGTATGAAGTTTAGAGGAAAACATAAGCCTACGGTATTGCAAATGTTAAACGATCCATTGATATGAGAATTAGATGTGCTAAGATGGACAATTTTACATGCAATGGTAAGAAACAAGTAAAATCATGTGACTTCAATACATGTTGATAAAGAACCTAGCTAATCTTTCCCACCTTTGAGAAACTCACTTGATAAAATATGTAACTGGCACAAGTTTTAATGTAATACATCATCTTAAAAGGATCTGTAATAATTGAATAAAGTTCAAAAGAAACCAAAAACAAAAACACAACACATGAATAATGTTCATACCATCAACCCAAATTCAGTTGGAGTGTAAGTTTAGCACTGCAACAATATATCAATATGATACTATAATCCCATCTCCTATGACGTAATCTATTATATAATGGATGATATTAGAAATTACAATAAAATAATACGATTGAACCTAATCTTTACATAAAAATTTCTCAAAATCCTATCGAACATTCATCTACCACCTGTAAACTACAATAAAATAAAATAATAATTGAGATATATAAACAATGCAATTAAATCTAATGTTTACACAAAAAATTATCAAACCTCGATCAAACGTTCATCTAGCACCTATGCTAAGCAGAATAAGCAAAAAAATAACAATTATAACAAAACAAAAACTATAATAATAGAGATATTAGAATAATATGATTATACCTAACTTTTACATAAAAATTTTCTAAGAGTTCGACCAAGCATTCATCTACAATACAAAACCTGAACAAAATATAAATTACAACAAAATAATATAAAGTATAATAATCGGAATATTAGAACAATATAATTAGATCTAATCATTATAAAAAAAAAAAATCCAACATCACATTAGCAACACTATAAAGTTAAGAACTTAGAGTAAATACAAAGCAATTTAATAGATTGGTATTAGTAAGCAAATCACATTTTATTACCAAGAGGAAAGTAAACTACACCCAAAGCAAAATACAACATCACATTTGCATTAATTTATTGAACGTCAAATAATCCTAGTTTAAAACGAAAACCTAGAGTACATATTTATTTTACAAATAAATTGGAAACTCATTATCTATCATATCTCTAAATCATAAAATATACATATCATGCTATAAAATATTAAGTTAAAGTGTAAAATAAGAATTTACTCAAGAAGAAAATATAAGGACGCAAAACTCAAATCATATGTTATATGTCGATAATTTCATTGGATAATTTAAATATTATGATTGCGTATAATAGGCCTTTGTGGTCGGGTCTTTCCTCGATTCTCAAATTGAGAATTTAATTATATTTATCTAATTAGTATCTGCAATAGTTGATTGTAGAAAAATTAACATATGTAAATCTAATAACACAATCAAAGTACAAAAATGTAAACAAAATATATATACACACCGCGAACCAGAAGTAAATATATTAAAATAAAACAATTTAACAACCACGAAGAGAAAATTTACTATGATACTATCTTAAAGTATTGTCAACGACTTGACTAATTATGGGATTTAGTAAAAAAATAATTTTGTCTAAAGCAGATACATTTAATGAAGGATAAAAAGTTTTAATCTCTTTTCTAAAGGTGTTTACACTTTTAATATATTATAAATTATAGATATAGATATAGATATAGATATAGATAAATTAAGTGTAGTAATATAAACATTAGTATTATCTTAAATAGTTTGAACCACTGGTATGATTCAAACGAAACTAGTCATTAATGTGTTTAATATGTATACGATACAGGGTACATCATATAGCAACTCACTAAGGTAGAAAGCAGCTACTTAATATGTAATGATCCTGCAAATTCATTTTATAAACTTGTCCTGTTTTAACCCACCTTGTATTTTTAAACATTATTTTTGAAGTAATGGACCAAACTGATATTTTTTATAACTCTTGAGATCTATGTATAAGAATAAATTTTAATAGGAAGGGTTTACCATATTTATTAAAAACTAGTTTAGGTGTACGCGCCTCGCGCGTGTACCTCACTTTAATGAGTTTAATTTTATAAAATTACTTGGATGCTAATCGTAATAAGAATATGTGAGCTAGACAACTCTAACTTAACTATCTAATAAACCTTCTATTCTAATCTGAGTCCTTCATAACCTCTGATCTAAGTTCATATTTTCGATAAGTTGAAATTGTGTCATGTCCATATCATACAACATAATCAATCTAACCACTATTCTATACAACCTGTATTTAGCGTTCTTAAATAAAAACTAATCTCTAAGGAGAAAAAATATTGCAGTATGTAGGCAAGGATAATCACATAATCTTCTAGCAGGTACCTGAATTTAGGAAAAAGCCAATCTCATTGACATTTTCATCCTATATTAATATCTATTCCAATGATGAATGTATTTTATGTTAGGTATACTCCGACGTGCATAGAAGAAAAAGATCGTTAAAAATTAAATTATCAACATGTGAGTATAGAAGTATAGAGTTTATGTATTAGTGTCGTATGTTGACACGAAATTTAATACAACGTCAATATTTATTTACAACTCAAATTATGATAAAATTTAAACCCCTAAAATAATTGGTAAGAAAAAATATGTAGTAAAAGATTTTGAGAGAATTATTAATTAAAAAGACCTAAAATATATGGTAAGAAGAAAAACTTGTATTCCATAAAAACATAGCTCCAAATAATTTGAAGACTCGGCATGTTGCCAGTAATTTTGGGCAAACTTACTCTTATTCCTTTCATTGTTTGTTTGGGTTTGATTTAAAGTTAGATTCTTCTTGTTTTAAACTTAATCAAATAAAAGATAAATTTGGTTGGAAATTTTCAGGCATAAATCAAATAGGACACAAATTTAAAAAGTTATGTTGGAAATTCTTTCAGTATAAATCAAATATAATAATTTAAAGTTGTAAGTTAGTATATAATACTTTTACAAATTTTATTTGAACTTTAACTTTAGAAAAATCTAAATGGATTGTGTAACTAAGAGAGATGGTCATATTTTTTTTATGAATGTGGTATTGAGGTTCGATTTATTTTGAAAAGAGATCAATCTTAGAGAAGACCATTTAAATAATTGAATTGATGACTTCACTTTGATCTCTTCGACAGAGTGTAAAGGGACTTCGATTATTCAACTTTAAATCTAATATGAAGGAGAAAAAAATAGCTCACTTTTTCATGCAGAATCTTCATGAATTTATATGAATAGGTATATAATTTCTTAAAAATCATATAAATAATTCTAAACAATGTATTAAAGTCATGAAATCTATTTTTCTAGTAGAGGTAAATTCCTAAAAATAATGAATGTCTCAATAAAAGAAGAAATTTTTCTCCACAAAAATCTTCAGATACTATATTGTGATTTTTTAGGACTTAAGAGGAAATATATAATAAAAATTGTTGTTATTTTTGTGAAACAATATAAAAAAAAATACGAAAATACTTTGGTCACAATTCTTCAAACATATTTGAATCATTTGATCTTTTAGCTATTTGGGAGTGAAGAAGTTTGATCTTATTATTAAAAAATTTGATAAGTCACAATTTTAAGGCCAACATAATGAATAATATTAGCTAATATTTTACTAGAAATAACTTAATAATATCAAAAGAATTTAAGGAGTCATCATTTATTTTACTAAAATACACCAACAATAAAGTTTCATAAGTAGAGTTTGGGAAATAGATTATTTTGTGCTTTCTACGATAAAAACTTTTCTAACAGAACTTGCATTAAATAGAAATTCAGAAAACTTAAAACTGATTTTGACCTTGCCTGCACGTTTGAATAATGACATATCAGTAAGATGCATAAATATAAAAAATCTAAATGTTACCGTATTAAAATAATGAATTCAAATACATGAATGCAACGTTAATAAAAGACGAAAATGGGAGTACGTGAAAACAAACAAAGCTAAAAGACGTTGCACAGAGTTGCATAAGAAGACCTAAAAATAAAGCTTGAAAAGATGATCATAAAATTAATGAAAAGAATTTCAAATTGTAACTCTTTTTATAGAAGTTTTAAAATAGACAAATAAAAGGATTCATAGTTTTTTTTTTTACTATGAAATTAAAAAAAAGACTCCTCTAAATAAAAAAGGACTCAACTTTTATTTTTACTTTTTCATATATAAATATATTGATGTTGATTTCGTTTAAACCTAGAGAATTTATAGGAATCCTAATACAGTTAGTTTGGTTTTATTTGTATCTTTCCTCCCAAAAAGAGCATATACTACGTACACTATTGATCTTTAGTTACTAACTTGTTGAAAGTTAGGAGAATTGTACTCCTAATGCACTTTGTACAGTTGTAAGCTACCTTTTCCAATATATGGTTACAATTTTCTTACCAAAAGTAATGACAATTATAACAAAAATCAAAGGCGGCAATTTTTTTTTTATTCACGGACACATAAACTATTAAAAAATATTTTAGTAATACTTTAAGAAAAATAGTGATGATAGTTTAGTTTATTGCAAAGTCTCTTAATGAAGGACAAAACGTTCAAATCACTTTTTTAAGGATCTTTACACTTTTAATATATTATAGATTATAGATAAATATAGATTATAGATAGATATAGATTATAGATTACTCATACCATATTGTAGAACTCTTTAATTTTAAATCTTATAAAATATTTAATTAATAATTTAAGAAAAATATATTATCAAATAATAATAATAATAATAATAATTAAATTAAAAAATTACAATAACAATATTAGATTAATAGTAATAAGTTATCTACTTATTTTATTATTCCTTTTTCCTTTCGAATGTGTTACCCAAAAAAACGTGCACTTCTTTTTCATGTTTTTCCTCCTCTTTTATCATATATTTTATGACTTATAATTATTAAATTTTCCAATAATTCTTACATTGTATTTTATTGTATCATATATTTTAATATTTCTTTATTTTTAAAACTTATCATATATTTTAGAACTCCTTATTTAGAATATTATAAATATAATTAAATAATAATTCTATGAATATAGTAAAATAACCATTTTATCTATTGTAGAGATTTTTAATAAAAGGCAAAAAATTCAAATCACTTTTCGAATGTTCTCTATATTTTTAATATTTAATAAATAAGGTTAGATATATTGAGAGATGGGATACAGAAGTTATGCTTAGAATTTCTCTCATCAGCATAGAAGGAAAAGAAGAAAAAAAGGCAACGGCTTCAGGTTAGATAAGAAATTTTTTTTAGTGAAATTATTTCTGCAACTTTGTTCATAATAATAATAAGAGTGACGTTATGGTCTAATGATTTGGCCAAAATGGATTGCTTCTTTTGGTCCTTATTAGCAGTTATAGGAAACAGTGATGCAATGGTTGAATTTGATGGATTGTTTTTCTTTGAAATTTTAATAAAAATTAGGCAGTGAACTCGTTCATTAATAAAAGACAAAACAAATAATTAGGTTGTGATGAATCATTGGCACTGCGGAAGAGATTGTTGGTGTTTATAGTGTTAATTGGTCAATGATTGCAACTGCCAATGGGATCGTCCGTCAGTGGCATGATATTACTGCCAATGCTTCTTGATTAACATTTAGTTAGTGGAAATTTAATATATTAATTATGTTTGGGTAATTATGAGTCGACCATTGGCATCTTACATAAAAATGAAAAATGTCATGAATTAGTGAAATTGATGTTTCGGTTTAGGACTTTTAGAGTAAGAATTTATAAATGAGTGTCTTTAGATTCGTATTCTTATGTAGATTATATATTTGAATAGATTTTGACCGTCCAGAGACTTTACGAAAGGGGAAGTTTGTAAATTGACGTTTGGGTTCGGTTTGAGGCAAGTTGAGACTTTCCTTAGACTCTTTTTCAAAGTGCTCATTTGAATATTTGTTAATTATGTGTAATGGAAGCAATGAGAATTGAGGGTCCCGTATAGGTGATTGTGACGTGCATCTATGCGGATACCGGTGTTGTTTGAGGGGATAAAATAAGTTAATTATATGTCTGAACTGTTTTGAGAATAGTCTTGATAAGTTGAGTTGACTTTGAAATTGATGTCTGATCTAATTTGAGACATGAATTGCTTTGCTCGACTTTATTGTTGATTTGGGATCGGAGTTGCACACCTGCACAACATGCATTGCATTTCATATGTGTAATACCCCGTACTTTTCCTAGCTTGAAATCGTCTCAAGAATGTTAGAAGCTTTCTTTGAAAGATGAATCCACTTTTGTACATGTGGTATTTTTTTTAGATTTTCACTTTTTGTCATGTGGAAAATTGAATTAGCTTTCCAACGATACCAATTTCATTAAAATTCGACATCGGAGGAGAAAGTTATGGCCAAAATACAGAAGGTAGTAAAAACCGCCCAGGTGCGATGGTGAGGCCGACTGACCATCGGACTAGCAATGGATCGTCGCCCACGACCGTCGTAAGGGAAACAGTAAGGCCACCTTCTGAATAAGGTGCGAAGGGCAGGTTGATGAACCGTTGAACTTGCGACGGATCGTCGCCCAGGCCGTCGCTACTTAGGCAGTAGGCCCCTTCCCTGGTCTACGTACGACGGTTGAAATAACAAACCATCACACGAGTCATCGCAGATCCCGATTCAGCAAATTAAAGCCGTTTTTAAAAGAATATTTTGGTTATTTACCACCCACCTATATATATACCCAATTATATTCGATTTCAGCCATTTGGTTCATTATTACTTCACAGGCAATATTAGGGTTTCTTTCTAACATTAATCTCCAAGAACAAAATCCAATCTTCTTCAAGAAGTAAGGGATTTCCAATTCTTCAAGTTCAAGAACATCAAGAATCTTAACCCAGGTATGCATAGTGTTCATTCATGGACACCTTTCGTCCATGAAGTTCAAGAATCCCTTTTCTAACTTCAAGTTATGGATTTTCTTTATGATTTCATGATTGGGCTGTTCTTACTCACGTTGATAAATGAGAAATTGAATTTTACTCCATGTTGGGTGATAATTTCTATGTGGGTTTAATTATTATAGATATAGATTCATGCAAACCTATGACTAAACCCTTAAATGATGAAATTAGAATATGACCATGATGTTTAATTGTTGTACAATGATGTTTACATGTACCATGCCTACAATACGTTTGATTTAATGCCTAAATGAAGGAAAGGTGCCTAACTAGCATGTTGTCATGAAATCCCCATGTATGTACAAGCTTATGTCTATCACATGTTTGATGAGATGCTTCAGTAAATGCATTATGGTGATTATTATCTATTCAAGCAAGTCATGCTTTGTCAGTTTCCTTCTATCGAGTCCTGGGGTACTTGTACCCGAAATATAGTTGTGTGTCTAGAGCCATGTCTATGATCCTTAGACTTTAGACAATCTTATGACTCAGGAAATCTCCATGATCTTATGAACTCAGTCAGTTGTCAGATATCAGTAGTATTCTGTCATTCAATGAAATTCAGTAACTCAGTCCATGTTCAGTTCAGTAAATCATGTTCAATGTCTATTCAGATGGGAGTAGAAATTAGCACCGAGTAAACCTAAGTATGGGAACTCACCTGTTATATGAGGGTGTGATTCTCAGAAGCAATCCTTATATTCCAGAACTATGTACCCATCATAGGTTGAGACATCATAGCCTGCTATATGAGGGTAGATGAGGTGGCTTAGCCATCATGGGAAATCTCATAACCTTACAAATAATGATAATGGGCATAAACCCTAACTTTAATTTCATGGGAAATCTCATAAATTGAAGTAAATTTGTAATTAAAATAAAGTTTTGGGAACAAGGATGAAAGAATTATCCTTGTTCAAAGCCCCACATACCTTAAGTTATGATCTTTGATGGAAAACTTGAATCTTGGATCCCTATTGATGTTTTGGAGATGACTTCTTGGAGTTCTTGAATTGGGGATTCTCAATCATGTATTATCTTGTAGAATTGATGGAGGAAATTTTGGATTTCTTAGAGAGGAAGTATGAGAATTAGGGTTTTCTTTGAGATAAAATGATGAATAAAGAAAAAAATGCTCTCAAATATGATTAATCTTTTGTTTTTGGACGGATTAGGGGTTGGTGATTTACCAAAATACCCTCTTTAAACTTCTATACAAAATTGGAAAACGTACATCTTCTCGATCTGGGTGGTCACCGCAACGTGCCACTATCATGGTGGCTCACTAAAAATCAATGAATGGAAACTGGGCAGACTCCGCGACGCGGAGACATAGCGGTGCCCCTTTGGAATGACATTTTGACACATGGCGCGATGCGCCATTATCGCGCTGAACCTATGGAAGTTGACAAATGGAAAATTGACCCTCTCCGCGATGTGCCAATATCGTGGAGGGCCACTGGAATGGGAAAATTGGAAATTTACACTGATCCACGACGCGCAAAAGGTCCAAACGATGGTGTTTTATGATAGGAACTTTAAATATCCATAACTTCTTACTCAGTTATCGAATTTAGGTGAATCTTATATCGTTGGAAAGCTAATTCAATTTCCTATGCAATGGAAAGTCTAAATCTAAGGAATTGTACACGAAATAAATAGTATTCATTTTGTAAGATATCCCTTAACATTCTAGGGAAAAATTTAAACTAGGAAAAAGTGTGGGGTATTACAATTATATAATTAGATTAATCAATTAAGTTCAAACATGTATGGATTTAAATAAAGTCTAATCTTTAATGGGATAGTCCATTAATTTGGGCTACAAATAATGATCCCACTTTGGTAAACCCAAAATATTGTCAAATTCTAGAGGCCCAAATAAGCGCCATATGTCAAATGACGCAACATGCCAAGTCAAAGGGAGGAACCAATAGGACCATGCCACATGTCAAAATAATGCAGTGGGCCCAATAAAATCAAAGCCCATAAAAGGTGTCACGTCACTCAAATCTGATTTGTCAAAGGAAGTCCATTGTCATCATGACCTTTTCTTTTCCACAACTATAAATAGGAGTCTCATAATTTAGTAAAGGATCCCAAGAACCCGAACAAGAAGAAAGAGAAAGCTCGTAGATCAAATACTGTAATTTCTCTACCAAGCTTAAGCATTCAAATCAAGTTCATCAAAATTCTAGATCAAGACCACAATATTCAAGAACAAGATGAAAATCCTTGAATTCAAGCACAGTTCAAGATCTAGTCCCTCAAATCAACAAATCAAGTTCAAATTTAAGATCAATCTTTAAGCCCTTGAATTTATATTTGAAAACGCGAATCAGAGGATTCATAGAGATTGTAACACTCATATATTGAAATCAATAAATTAATTGTTAAAATATTTTTCTTGTCACTAATTATTATTTTCGCCCTAAAAAATTCTATTGTCCAACAAATTCTATCACACTCAGTGGGACAATCTCTACCTCTCATATCAACTTTTCTAACTGCAAAGTTCACAACACTAAAATAACTTCTAAGAAGGTCAACTCCCAATCAACTGCTTCCAAGGTTGCTGACTCAAAGTTCTCTGTTGAAGTAAAAAATATCCTAGATGTTGTTTTTGAAAGCTTAGGAGTTTTCACAAGGATCAAGGCAGGCTTGCAAAGATAATAAACACATCCAGTGTCGTCTGAACCAACTCTAATTTTTTTATCTTTAAACCCAAAATGAAAGAAGTCCAATACAAGTGCTTCGAAAGGAGGAAGCAGTGTGGCAGAATTGCTTAAGAAGACTCTAGCTCCTTTGAGCATTCCGGTTCCAAATACTCTGGCGTAAAGAGTGATGGTCGTTCAAGAAACTCATCATCTCTGACTACACCACATAAGTTGAGCACTTCAAAGATTAATTTGTGCAATAATATGTGCTATTATCTAGCATCTCCAGTGATTTGCAAGAGATGGTGACTTATGCCTCATTTATGGAAAAGCAGCTTGCGAATCTGGCAAAGGCAATTGAGGGCCAGTCCCAATATGTTCAGAATTAAGATGCTCGAATTGATAAGATAGTGGAAAGAGTGGAAGGTATGATATATGGAGATTCTAGCCATGCACCTAGAAAATCTCCAGAGGTTCATAAGATAGAAAATCCTGTGAGGAAATTCATTAAAGGGACCGTCAAAGACAAATATGATGTTGTCACCAAATCTTCCCTTGTGTATGCCAAGCGCTACATTATGAGGATAGATAGCTTCAAAATGTCATCTGGCTAGCAACCCCCAAAATTTCAATAATTTAAGAGCAAAGAAAACGCAAAATAATATATCGCACACTTGGTTGAGACATGTAACAATGCTGGAACTTACGAAGACTATCTTTTCAAACGATTTATTCATTCCCTAAAGGAAAATTCCTTTGATTGGATACGTACCTTGAGCCTAATTTCATCGATAGCTGGGAGCAATTGGAGCACGAGTTCCTAAATCACTTTTATAGCACAAGGAGTACAATGAACGTGGTAGAGCTCACAAATACTCAGTAAAGAAAGGATGAACCTATCATTGAATTCATCAATTGATGGAGAAATGCTAGCTTATACTACAAAGATAGGCTCAACAAAGCTTTTGCAATAGAAATATGCATCCAAGGAATGCACTGGGAGCTTCTCTACATCTTGCAAGGCATTAATCATAAATTCTTTGAAGATCTAGCTACCCATACTCATGATATGGAGTTGAGAATGTATTCTACTAGAAAGGGATCAACACCTATCCATGACCCTTGAAGGGGAAATAATAAGCAGGAACCCAAAAGATGAGGCAAGTTTGTCCACAAAAATGATAATAAGGAGTCCATGAATGTTGATGTGTCTCCTGTGAAGGTCACCATAAAGGTGAGCAAGAAGCAAAGTATGAAGATGACTTCTGGAGCATGTCCGAATCAAAAAACTTTAAAGGAGATGCAAGAAAAGAAATATCCCTTCCTTGATTCTGATGTTGCTGAGATTTTCGATGAACTCCTTGAGTATAAGATCATTGAACTCCCAGAGATAAAGCATCCCAATGAAGCTGTAAGGACCAATGACCCTAATTATTACAAATATCATAGGCTCGTAAGTCACCCTCTGGAAAAGTGCTTTGTCTTTAAAGATAAAGTCACGTAACTGACAAAAGAGAAGAAGATCTTCTTCGATGATGAGACGACCAGTTCTCATCAAATCTCTATCACTTTTGGCTCACTCAACCCAGTCCAAATATGTGTCGAAGAGCATAATGATAAGATATAAGAGCCCGACAGGTCTTCATTTGATGAAGGCGATAATGAAGGTTGGACTCTGGTGACCAGGCGCAGATGAGCTTACGAAAGGAGTCATCTGAGCAACTAACCAGAAGTAGAATGGTAAAGAAACCGAGGAAACAAAATTTGGTTGAACTTTCAAAGAATACGAGGGTGACGGAGCTTCATCACCAAAAACCACTATGTCCAGTAACTTTGGATGAATTCTTACCAAGTTGGTTTATTGCAAAGACTGCTCTTTCCAATCTTGATGCGTCTTGTTTTAATACTTCCAAAGAGGGGGAAAGGGTGAAAACCCACCCGTAGAGGTTCCTCCATCTTCTGAAAAGCCTACAGAGCCACTTAGCCAAGAAGCACACGTATGTGATACAAAAATCACATTTATAAATAGCAACCTTCTTCTTGGAGGAACACTCCACAATCGTCCCTTGTACGTGGTAGATCAAGTTCTAGTAAAAAGGATAAATAGAGTCTTGATTGATGAGGGATCTGGTGTTAACATCCAGCCTATCCGTAGAATGAAGAAACTGGGCATCGCTACCAATGAACTAGATGAAATTCATATAATGATCCAAGTCTTTAACCAAGAGGGCAAAGGGCTAGATGAAATTCATATAATGATCCAAGTCTTTAACCAAGAGGGCAAAGGGCCATGGGAGCTGTCAAGTTGGGGATTTGTATATATGATTTTTAATCAAATGCATTGTTGCATGTGATTGATGCCAAAATTTCATACAACATATTACTTGGTAGGTCTTGGGTACATGAGAATAAAATTATCTCATCCTCCAACTATCAATACTTGAAGTACCTCAAAGGCAGAGTAGAAACAAAGATAGTTACCGATGATAAATCATTCACTGAAGTTGAGTCACACTTTGCCGATGCAAAATTCTACTCAAAGAATTATGTTGTGAATAAAAAAAGGGTTGAAGATGTCACCAAGACCAAGTGTGGTAATATTGCATCTAAGAAGGTCACAGTGACTATCGAAAAAGCCGTCATCAAGAAGCACCTCATCACTTCGAATAAAGAAAGCATTGTACATATGAAAAATAAGGCAACTCTTGTTCTTTGATACGTACCAAAGGTAAAAAAAAAAAAGAGAAAAGTCACCCATCTGATGCCCAAGATACTATGCTGAAAGGGATAACTTTACCTATCAGGAGGATTTACGCAATAAATCCATCCTCAAGACTACTTGGAGAGTCTGTGGCTTAAAATTTACCACAAGATGTAACACTCCCTACGAAACATACGAAGGATGCCTTCAACCCAAATGCATACAAGTTATTTGTAAAGGATGGATACAATCCTAATGAGCCATCAAGGTTGGGCAAACTTCCATCAGAGGGTACAACTAGGTAGGCACATGAAGGCCTAGGATATATGCAGCCCACCTCCAATTTGCATCTCCATAAGAAGGACAGTCAGTAATTACATCACTGTGGAAGAAGAATCTACTACTTCTAATAAATGACCCTTTGTATTTAATCGACTTAGAGAATTAACCGTAAGGACTTCTATGTTCGAAAGGTTGGGTCCTCTAAATAAGAAGAAAAATAACAAGTGTCGAAGAAATCATCAAAGTACAATAATGCACTCTTCGCCAAAGATCTAGAAGGATTTCTAATGTTTGATTCCTTCTAGAATGAGGCGGCAGACGGAAATGGTAGTTTTATGCAATGAGGTGCTAAAAGCAAAGGCTCATACTGTGGTTTATACCAAGCAACGTGAGGAAGATGAAGAGAGTGTTGTCTATTCATATCATGTTACGACCCAGAATGAGAAAGATGTCTCATCTCAAATGAAGGTTGATGAAGAGATAGAAGATACTTTCTGGTTTTATCATATATCCATCAATGAAAATAATCCTTAAGAGGAGGAAGATACTGGAGATGCTCCATTATAACTTGAAGAAGGATTAAAGGCCATAATAGATCCTTTGAAGAAAGTTAATCTTGGAACCGATGAAGACCCAAGACCAACTTACCTAAGTGCATTTCTAGAAGTGAAGGAGAAAATCGCTTATATGGACATACTCAAAGAATATATGGATGTCTTTTCTTGGAGATATAAGGAAATGCCTGGCATAGATTAAAAATTAGTAGTCCATCAGTTGGCGATCAAGAATGGTGCTCGTCCTGTTAAGCAAGCCCAAAGGCGCTTTAGGCCAGAGTTGGTTCCATTGATCGAAAATAAAGTTAACAAACTCATTGAATCTGGCTTTACTCATAAAGTCAAATATCCCACATGGATTTCAAGTATTGTTCCGGTACAAAAGAAGAATGGTCAAATTTGAGTTTGTGTCGACTTTCTGGATCTTAACAATGCCTTTCCTAAGGATGACTTTCCAATCCCCATACCAGAGTTGATGATTAATACCACCACTGGTTATGAGGCAATTTTTTTTATGGACGGTTCATCCGGCTACAATCAAATCCTTATAGCACCAAAGAATGAAGAACTCACTGCATTCCGTACGCCCAAAGGTATTTATTGCTATAAAGTGATGCCTTTTGGTTTGAAGAACGCTAGCGCCGCTTATCAAAGGGCTATGCAAAACATTTTTGATTACTTGCTTCATAAGAATGTTGAATGCTACATGGATGATCTGGTGGTGAAGTCAAGAAAGAGACACTGCCACTTAAAAGACTTAAGAATGGTGTTCGAGTTACTTAGAAGATATCAACTTAAGATGAATCCATTGAAGTGCGCCTTTAGAGTTACTTTCGAAAAGTTTCTTGGCTTCATTGTGAGATACCGAGGAATTAAAATTGATCAAGACAAGGTCGATACAATTTTGAGGATGCCCGAGCCTCGAAACATTCATAAGTTAAAAAGCCTTCAGGAAGGCTAGCATATTTAAGGAGGTTCATCTTAAATCTGGCTGGAAAATGTCAACCATTTAATCTTCTCATAAAGAAGGACACTCCCTTTGAATGGGATCAAATTTGTAGTAATTCCTTTGAGAGTATCAAATCATACTTAATAAGCCACCAGTTCTTGCGGAACCCATACCTGGGAAACCATTGATACTCTACATCGTGGCGCAAGAGAGGTCAGTTGGAGCACTACTAGCTCAAGAAAATAGTGAAGAAAAATAAAACTCTCCTTACTATTTGAGCAGAATGATGATGCCAAATGAGCTAATATATTCTTCAATTGAAAAGTTATGTTTGGCATTGGCCTTCTCAATTCAAAAGATGAAACACTACTTTCAAGCTCATGTTGTTCGTCTCATATCTAGGGCAAATCCCATCAAGTTTTTAATGTCGAAACCAGTACTTAGTGACCGACTTGCAAGATGGTACCTTCAATTTCAACAGTTTGAGATTGTATATGTTCCCCAAAGGGTCATAAAGGGAGAAGCATTGGTTGACTTCTTCGCAGACTACCCAATACCAGATGATTGAGAACTAAACGATAAACTTCCAGATGAAGATGCAATGGTTATTGATGCCAGAACACCATGGATGATGTCCTTTGATGGTGCCGCATATCGAGATGGAGCTGGTGTTGGTGTGGTATTCTTCACTCCACAAGAAGAGGTCATCCCATACTCTTTTACCCTAATAAGTTGTTGCTCTAATAATGTCACTGAATATCAAGCATTAATACTTGGACTTGAGATGGCATTTGACATAAAACAATTGTAATTATAAGTCTTTGGTGACTTCCAATTGGTGATCAAACAACTTTTTGGGAAGCTATGAAGTCTGAAATCCTGAGCTACGACCATATCATGATTATGCACAGAAATTGATGGGGAGGCTTGGAGAAGTAAACCTCTAACATGTTCCAAGGAGAGAAAATAAGCAAGTTGATGCCCTAGCTACTTTTGTCTCAACCCTGAGCCTTCCAAATTAGACGCGAGTTACTATCTGCCAAGAATGGGTAGTACCACTGTCAAATAAGAATGTAGAAAATAAGGTTGAATACCTCATTGCCATGTCTGAAGCTATAAAAGAATATTGGCGACAAGGTATCATTGATTACTTATGTTATGGGATACTTTCGAAGGATCTATGGAGAAGGACCGACATTCATCCTCGTGCACCTCGCTTCCTTTACTATAAAGACACGTTATACAGAAGATCGTTTAAAGAAATACTCTTGTGATGTCTGGGATAGAAAAAAGCAATTCAAGCTTTGCAAGAAGCACACTCAGGAGTTTGTGGATTGCATCAGTTTGGACTGAAGCTCTATTTTCATATTAAAAGGATGGGAAACTATTGGCCAATGATGGTGAAAGATTGTTTGCACTATACTAGAAGATGCAAAGCTTGTCAATTCCATGCGAATTTCATGCATCAACTTTCTGAAGTACTACACCCAACTGTAGCATCTTGTCCATTCAATGCTTGGGGAATGGATGTTGTTGGTCCACCACCAAAATCTTCTGGTGGACACTTAAACATCTTGACTGCAATAGATAACTTCTCAAAATGGGCCGAAGTCATTGCTCTCAAAGAAGTAAAGAAGGAGAATGTTGCAAATTTCATCCGAGTGAATATCATCTACTGCTTTAGAATCCCTCAATATATAGTAACCGACAATGGCGAGATGTTTGATAACAAGTTGATGAATAAGATCTGTGATCTCTTTGGCTTCAAGTAGCACAAGTCTTTTATGTACATGCTACTGCCAATTGTCTAGCTGAAGCATTTAATAAGACCTTATACAATCTATTGAAGAAAGTCATCACCAAATCCAAGCAAGATTGGTATGAATGAATGAAAGAAGCTTTATGGGCATATATAACAACTTACCGCACACCAACGCAAGCAACCCCATATTCACTTATTTTTGGAGTTGAAGCAGTCCAACCACTTGAGCGTCAAATACCTTCTTTGAGACTAGCTATTCAAGAAAGACTCATCGATGAAGAAAATGCTAATTTCATCTTGCAGAGTTAGAAGCTCTTGATGAGAAAAGACTATAGGCTTAGCAAAATCTTGAATGTTACCAAGCCCTTCTATCTCGTTCTTTCAACAAAAGAGTTCGCTTGAGGTACTTTCAAGTGGGAGATCAGGTCCTTGTAGTAAGAAGGCCCATTATTACCTCTCGTAAGTCTGGGGCAAATTTACTCCAAAATAGGATGGACCATATGTTGTACAAGAGGCATATTCAAATGGTGCTTACAAGTTTGTCGATGCAGATGGAGTAAAAATTGGCCCTATCAATGCCAAATTCTTGAAGAAATACTATTCTTGAAGGAAGATGACAATACTTAAGGCACGATTACAAACTGCATGTCCACTCCTGGCCAGCAAAAATATAAACTGTGTATGTCTTTAAATTCCCGCTAGGTTGGAAATCTCGAAAGATGCGGCCTACATAAAAGTTAGGACAAAATTAAAAAACACTCCCCCAGAACTATGTTGTGACTTGATCATCTTTACTGAGGTACATAGGCGCTTGGAATTTCACTCTGAGTTCAGTTGCATGGGTGTCAAAATAATATGTTCCTGCAGTATCTACCATATGGATACCAAGTATGAAAATATTCTAATTAAATTTTGGACTCACTTCAAGTATTGGTGGCTCAAAGGGGGCAAACTCCAATGGAATATGAGCTTCATTCACATAAGATGAAGTCTCCAAAATCCTCAAATTTGGAAGTTGAACCACTCAAAACGCCAAATTTAGGAGTGAAAGTTGACCAAATTTCCAAGTCTTTAAATCAAGAACTCCAAAATTTCCATGCCTTAAGGTGGACAAAATTTGTCCCTTTTCACCTTAAGATGGCCTCTTATAGATTTATCCTTAAAAGGATATCAAATCTCCATGCCTTAATGTGGAAAAAATTTGTCCCTTTATACCTTAAGCTGGCCTCTTACGGGTTTATTCTTAAAAGGATTCCAAAACTTCCATGCCTTAAGGTGAACAAAATTTATCCCTTTGCACCTTAAGCTGGCCTCTTATGGGTTTATCCTTAAAGGATCTCAAAATTTTCATTCATTAAGGTGGACAAAATTTGTCCCTTTGCACCTTAAGCTGGCCTCTTACGAGTTTATCCTTAAAAGTATCCCAAAATTTCCATGTATTAAGGTGGAACAAATTTGTTCCTTTTCACCTTAAGCTGGCCTCTTACGGATTTATCCTAAAAAGGATCTCAAAATTTCCATACCTTAAGGTGGACAAAATTTATCCCTTTGCAACTTAAGCTTGCCTCTCACGGGTTTATCATTAAAAGGATCTTAAAATTTTCACGCCTTAAGGCAGGCAAGATTTGCCCCTTTTCACCTTAAGTTAAATGTTGAAAGTTCCCATACTTGAAGAAAACCCTTGCATCTTCAAGCAAAATTAATCGGGTCTTGGGGGTGACAAAGCCTCGCACCTTAAGTCGACGTCCACCATCTTTAATAAAAATTGGTCGGGTCTTGAGGTGACGAAGCCTCGCACCTTAAGCCGACGGTCACCTTCTTCAAGAAAAATTGGTCGGGTCTTGAGATAATAAAGGCAAATTAAACCCTTGCACCTTAAGCCGACAGTCACCATCTTTAAGAAAAATTGGTCGGGTCTTGAGGTAACAAAGGCAAAGTTAAACCCTTGCACCTTAAGCCGACATCCACCATTTTTAATAAATGGTTACATATTGTTATTTGCTTAACCCTACAAAAATAAAAAAAAAATACAAGGAAAAAAAGGAGAATGAGAGCGAAAAGAAGGAATGCTCACCTAGATATGCGAGTATCTCGATCGGTAAAGATGGATCAAATTACACCCTTGAGTTTGCTTGCCTACCAAAAGTGTTGTAAATATTATAGTTCTCTTTTCAATGAAAAAGGACACTCACAATTTCAACGTTCCCACGCCTAGATATGATTGGTCTAGTGAAGCCACGCAAACCTGAAATTGAAAACGTATCAGCATCCAGAGGCAACTTCAAAAAATTATCTAGGATAATTCTGAAGGTGTTAAATTATAAATTTTGAATATATTATATATTTTTGAGTCTTTTTTAAAAAAAAATCAAGCGGTTCATGATTTCATAGCTCCTACTTTGATATATGAAAGTTTGAGTAAAGACGTATAGATCTAAAATTTTCAGCATGATAAAATTCAGGGATAACTTTAAAAAATTATCAATAATTATATTAAAGGCGTTTAATGCTGAATTTTGGATATATTGTAGATCTCGATGTTTAGTTTCTGGAATATCAAACAGTTTATAATTTTTATATTCCTACAATTAGATATGAATATTTTGCTACTAACATACTGTGCTGAAAAAAGGTGAAGAAAATAAGAGAAAAGTAGGAGGGAAAGAAATTACCTCAATATTACTAATGACCTGGAAATCCCAAGATTGATACTGAAAAAGTGGGGAACCTACATCCTTTTATAGAGTTATAGAATGGTTATTTTATTTTCCCATACAAATTCAAATTGGAGGTTGTTTCCTTCTCCCATACAAATTCAAATTGAGGGTTGTTTCCTTCTCCAATATAAATTCAAATTGAAAGAGTTTTATTCCTGATTAAGTAAGGTAAAAAGTTTTTCAAAATCTATTTGGAATGGGATGTCATGCCTCACCAATGGATCTTACGTGTAGAAGATTCATGTAAAAAATAAGAGATTTTTTTAGAGGCGATATCAATATATAAATTGCATGGTTCAGCTCTATGGAAATCATTGAAGCACGTAGAAAGCATGTTTAAATAAATCATACTTCAAGTCTAGTCTAAAAAAGATTAAATATCTCGATAAGTCTTGAAGTAGGGGGCATTTTGTGGGCAGTAAAATTTTATAAATTGAAATCCATATGAAATTCAGATTATGTTAAATTCAAAATAGATTATTCCCAAATAAATATTGTGGATTAATATAATTAGATTAATCATTTAAGTCCAAACATGTATGGATTTAAATAAAGTTCAATCTTTATTGGGCTAGTCCATTAATTTGGGCTACAAATAATGAGCCTATTTTGCTCCCAAATAAGCATCACATGTCAAATGACGTGGCATGCCAAGTCAAGGGGAGGAGCCTATAGGACCATTCCATATGTCAAAATGATGCAGTAGAGCCAATGAAATCAAAGTCCATAAAAGGTGTCATGTTACTCAAATCTGATAGGTCAAAGGAACTCCATCGTCATCATGACTCTTCCCTTTTTCACAACTATAAATAGGGGCCTCATAATTCAGAAAAGGACCCCAAGAACTCAAATCTCAAACAAAAAAAAAAACAATAAGCTCGTGGATAAAATGCCGCAATTTCTCTACAAAACTCAAGCATTTAAATCAAGTTCATCAAGATTCAAGATCAAGACTAGAATATTCAAGAACAAGTTAAAAAGCCCTTGAATTCAAGCACAAGTCAAGATCAAGTCCCTCAAATCAACAAATCAAGTTCAAATTCAAGATCAAGCTTTATGCCCTTGAATTTATATTTGAAAAGGCGAATTAGAGGATTCATAGAGATTATAACACTCACATATTGAAATCAATAAATTGAATGTTGCAATATTTTTCTTGTCTTGAATTATTATTTTCAACCTAGAAAATTTTATTGTCCAACACCTATAATTTTATTGTATTAGAAATTCAATATCATTCACAACATAGGAATATATTTAAGTAAGCAAAGACTTTAACAATAATTTATCAAACACACACTCTCTACCTCGAAGATAGTTAAGATGTGTACACTCTATTATCCTCAGATGTTGTTTGTTGGTGCTTGAACTGGATGATCTTCGTAAAGAAAATTTAAAAGTGGGCAAAATTGGAGAGAAAATAAAATTCTCTTCTTTTTTTTTATATTCTCTTGCTTGTCTAAACAAATTATTCATGCCATAAAGCTTTGGGAATAATAAGCGCATCAAATCAAATATCACAAGTTTTACGTCTAAAATTAAAGTTATCATTAAAGCCTAGACAAACATGAGAGAAATAAGGATGTACTATATCTGCCAAGGGAACCCAACCTGGAAAATGAAGTTTTAATGGTTAATTGATGCAAAGGTCACCGTATTATTTTGAATGGGTAGGCCTTCCTTTGCTTTCACTTCTTGGTGAAGCTCGTTACTGCAACGTCTGAAATTAAAATTAAATTGATCGTATATGTATATAACCGTCAATCCTCAGATTGACAAATGCTAGATGACCTTGAAAAGCAAGTATGAAGGTTAGAGGAAAACATAAGTCTACAGTATTGCAAATGTTAAACGATCCACTGATATGAGAATTAGATGTGCTAAGATGGACAATTTTACATGCAATGGTAAGAAACAAGTAAAATCATGTGACTTCAATACATGTTGATAAAGGACCTAGCTAAATCTTTCCCACCTTTGAGAAATTCACTTGGTAAAATATGTAAGGTGAAATTCACTTGGTAAAATATGTAACTTGCACAAGTTTTAATGTAATACATCATCTTAAAAGGAGCTGTAATAATTGATTAAAGTTCAAAAGAAGCCAAAAACAAAAACACAACATATGAATGTTCATACCATCAACCTAAATTCAGTTTCAATGTAAGTTTACCATTGCAACAATATATCAATATGCTACTATAATCCCATCTCCTATGGCGTAATCTATTATATAATGGATGATTTCAGAAATTACAATAAAATAATATGATTGAACCTAATCTTTACATAAAAATTTCTCAAAATCTTAGCGAACGTTCATCTATCACCTGCAAACTATAATAAAATAATACGATAATTGAGATATCTAAACAATGCAATTAAATCTAAAGTTTACACAAAAAATTATCAAACTTCGATCAAACGTTCATGTAGCACCTATGCTAAGCAGAATAAGCAAAAAAATAACAAATATAACAAAACAAAAACTATAATAATAGAGATATTAGAATAATATGATTAGACCTAACTTTTACAAAAAAAAATTCTCAGAGTCCGACCGAGCATTCAACTGCAATATAAAACCTGAATAGAATATAAATTACAACAAAATAATATAAACTATAATAATCAGGATATTAGAACAATATAATTAGATCTAATCATTATAGAAAAAAAATCCATCACATTAGCAACACTATAAAGTTAAGAACTTAGAGTAAATACAATGCAATTTAATAGATTGGTATTAGTAAGCAAATTACATTTTATTACCCAGAGGAAAGCAAACTACACCCAAAGCAAAATCCAACATCACATTATCATTAATTTATTGAACGTCAAATAATCCTAATTTAAAACGAAAACCTAGAGTACATATTTATTTTACAAATAAATTGGAAACTCAATATCTATCATATCTCTAAATCATAAAATATACATATCATACTATAAAATATTAAGTTAAAGTGTAAAATAAGAATTTACTTAAGAAGAAAATATAAGGACGCAAAACTCAAATCATATGTTATATGTCGATAATTTCATTGGATAATTTAAATATTATGATTGCGTATAATAGGCCTTTGTGGTCGGCTCTTTCCCCAATTCTCAAATTGAGACTCTAATTGTATTTATCTAATTAGTATCTGCTAGGTGATTGCAGAAAAATTAACATATGTAAATCTCATAACACAATCAAAGTACAAAAATATAAACAAAATATATATGCATATCGCAAACCAAAAGTAAATATATTAAAATAAAACAATTTAACAACCCAGAAGAGAAAATTTACTATAATACTATCTTCAAGTATTGTCAACGACTTGACTAATTATGGGATTTAGTAAAAAGACAATTTTGTCTAAAGTAGATACATTTAATGAAAGACAAAAAGTTTGAATCACTTTTCTAAAAGTCTTTATACTTTTAATATGTTATAGATTATAGATTATATATTATCGATATAGATTATAGATGTAGATAAATTAAGTGTAGTAATATAAAAATTAGTATTATTTTAAATAGTTTGAACCACTGGCATGATTCAAACGAAACTTGTCATTAATGTGTTTAATGTGTATACGATACACGGTACATCATATAGCAACTCACTAAGGCAGAAAGCAGCTCCTTAATATGTTATGATCCTGCAAATTCATTTTATAAACTTATCCTGTTTTAATCCACCTTGTATTTTTAAACATTATTTTTTTAGTAATGGACCAAACTGATATTTTCTATAACTCTTGAGATCTATGTATAAGAATAAATTTTAATAGGAAGGGTTTACCAAATTTATTAAAAATAAGGTTAGGTATATTGAGAGATGAGATACAGAAGTTACGCGTAGGATTTCTCTCATCAGCATAGAAGGAAAAGAAGAAAAAAAGGCGACGAATTCTGGTTAGATAAGAAAATTTTTGTAGTGAAATTATTTCTACAACTTTGTTCATAATAATAATTAATATTAACGGTATAGTGTAATGATTTGGCCAAAATGGATTGCTTGTTTTGGTCCTTTTTAGCAGTTATAGGAAACAGTGATGGAATGGTTGAATTTGATGGATTGTTTTTCTTTGAAATTTTAAGACAAAACAAATAATTCATTGGCACTGCGGAAGAGATTGTTGGTGTTTAAAGTGTTAATTGGTCAATGATTACAATTGCCAATGGGATCGTCCGTCAGTGGCATGATATTACTACCAATGCTTCTTGATTAACATTTAGTTAGTGGAAATTTAATATATTAATTATGTTTGGGTAATTATGAGCCAACTATTGGCATCTTACATAAAGATGAAAAATGTCATGTTTTTATGTAGATCGTAGGTTACAGTTTACTACATATTTATTTATTTAATTATTTATTCGTAATCTGCTCCATAATCTAGAATTAGTGAAATTGATGTTTAGGTTTAGAACTTTTAGAGTAAAAATTTATAAATGAGTGTCTTTAGATTCGTACTCTTATGTAGATTATATATTTGAACAGAGTTTGACTGTATAGAGACTTTACAAAAGGGGAAGTTTGTAAATTGACGTTTGGCTTCGGTTTGAGGCAAGTTGAGACTTTCCTTAGACTCTTTTTCAAAGTGCTTATTTGAATATTTGTTAGTTATGTGTAATGGGAGCAATGGGAATTAGGGGTCCCGTATAGGTGATTGTGACGAGCATCTATGCGGATACCAGTGTTGTTTGAGGGGATAAAATAAGTTAATTATATGTTTGAACTATTTTGAGAATACTTTTGATAAGTTGGGTTGAAAATATAATATTATTATATTATATTTTGTGAACACATATGGATAAGTAATGACTATATCTGAATATTATATTAAAAATATTAACATGCAAAACTATTATTAATATTAACATGCAAAACTAAAAATATTAACATGCAAAATATTAATATGAAATAATGAACACAACAGAAGTTCGTGCAAGTTGCACGTATGGTCGTCATCTTTTTTCTTTTTTTTTTAAATTTAATAATGGTGAAATTGAAATTCCATTCACTTCAATAATAAATTACAATAATATAATTGAACTAATCAATACGAATTAAAAAAAATACTCATGCAAACAACTACTTTTACATGATTTTTATTCTCTAACTCTTATAAACAATAAATAAAATTTAAAAGCATTCATTTTTCCATGTTTACGGAACCATCACCAATCAAGTGATCAATCTTTCCTTCAGAGTACTCGTAAAAGTCTGCTACATCCAAGCATGTGATTTCAACATTATTTTCAGAGAGAAAGTTAGCCTCGGGGTTTCTCGCTTTCTTCTTTAGTGATGCTTGATAAAGGTCCACTAAGTGCTTGAGAGCACGACAATCACATGAATAGTGTCCTTTTCCACCACATCAAAAACAAGTAATTGTTCCACGTTTCTCATCTTTTTTATTTTTGTTAGATGAATGATTAACACCCGAAACAGGGTTTCTTTCTTAGTTATCACGACCATGACCATGACCAGGGCCGTGACCTTTTCCATGCCTAGCATGGTGAGCATACACATCATTCACCTCAAAGAATGGTGCAGATCCAGTTGGTCGGTTCTCATGATTTTTCATCAACAAATCATTATTTTGTTAACTCAGTTCAATATACTTCTTGAAACCTTTTTCTCGATATTCCTGTTGTAATAGCACATTCTAAGCATGAAAAGTGGAGAGTGTCTTTTCCATCATATTGTCATCATTTACCATCTCTCCACATAGTTTCAATTGAGAAGAAATTTTGAACATGACAGAATTGTATTCATGAATAGACTTGTAGTCTTGAAATCTTAGATACATCCACTCATATCGTGCTTTCTGAAGGATGACCATATTTAAGTGGTCAAACCTTTATTTTAGGCTATTCCAAAATACTAGTGGATCCTTAGTAGTAAGGTACTCAATTTTCAAAACTTTATCAAGATGATGATGCAAGAAAATCATAGCCTTAGCACGATTTTGTCTAGATGTTGTATTTTCATTCTTTATGGCATCTCCAAGACCCATAGAGAAATATAGTTCTTGCCCAAACTTTAAAGGTCAACGAGCTCACATTTCGTAAGATTGTTAGCCATAAAAAAAAGAAAAATAATAATAATAATACCTTAGCCTTAGCCTTCAAATTTGAGACAATAGAGTCTTGTGCTGATAACGTGTTATAAAACAATAAAGAACAAGAAGAAGAGTAGAGAGAATAGAGAGAGTAAATCTTATTTCTTCTCTTGAGGTATGATTTACAATGAAGGAAGCTCTTCTATTTATAGGGGGAATTTGCCCCTAGTTTCATACTAAAAGATAAATACATCAAATCCTGATAGACATCAAATAGATGTTGATAGATCTTGATAGACATTCACTATAATTGATATATATCATAACACATACTATTTTGTTGATGAAAATAATTTTCTTGATTAACTATAGCACAGAATCACAAAATATTGAGCCATGTGGAGTCTAAAAAGTTCTTACACATAGGGATATATGGTTATGCAACTATACTCCTAATTAATCTTGTTTTGTCTCATTTTTTATGATTATTAACGTTAATCAGTGTAAGTATAACTTCACAAATTCTAACAGACTTACATTTTCAAAGATAGATATTGGACTTGTCTAGCTCCATTTGGTCATAAAAATTATAATTTTTCAAAGTTAAAATTGAGTTGAAATTAAAGTTGAAGTTGGAGTTGTGTTTGACCATGAATATAAGTTAAAGTTATTTTTAAAATTTTGTGAGAGAAGTATGAGTGAAAAAAGTGAAAACAAGTAAAACTTGTTTTCACTTTTCTAAATACAATTTCGAAATTGTATTTGAAATTTTCATGGCCAAACGCATCTTGTTTTCACTTTTTTCACTAAAGTGAAATAATTTTTTGAAAAAACGTAAATAATTTTCATGGTAAAATGGCTGCATATAGAACCCTATTTCAAATTTTTGAAAATTTTGATCTCTGTGTCAGTGCAATTTTTTAAAGTGACATAAATATGATTATACAATTTGTTTGAAATACCAAACAGAAATTGAAAAGTGTAGGTTACAAAAAGATAAATAAGTTTTGATTGCGTTAAATGACTTGAAAATGCTCAATTAATTTTTTTTAAGATCGAATGCTTACTTTAAGTATTGCCAACTCAGTAATAAGAATCAACAATTTCATCTTTGATCGAAATTTGAAGATGTATATATCATCATATTGAAATATTGACATGAGATAAATTATAGTTTATAGCCTTCCAACTATTGACAATTTAGGTTTTTGTTGGATATAGCCTTCCAACTATTGACAATTAGGTTTTTGTTGGATGAACCGACTACTATATGTATGTCTTCTCCATTTTCTTGTCGTGTATATCTCAGTCTAATTGAATTAAGCGATTACATTACACTTGCTCAATTTCTTTATTTTTATTTTTCCATTTTATTGAATGTGCAAAAGTATTGGGACATGATCCTAAGAGACGATGACTTAAAAGAAAACAATGAATTAACATCCAAATGAAGTTTTTTTAATCAGAGCTACTCTGATAGGACATTTTCCTTCTCCTTTTTTTTACTAATTTGATTTCTAGCTGTATTTTTTATGCTATATAATCTATTGCGATATTATTGTATACTTGAATTATCCTGTATTTGGATTAATCATAGCTTGTTGGGTTGTGTACATGAGATAATAAAAGATATAATATGTTTTTAAGGTTTATTAGTAATACTATAATGTTGATAATCAATTCGTCTGTGTACATTCTGCCCACCCCATATTTCACTTGATTAGTTGTTAGTTATGCTGATAACCTAAGAGCTAAACTTAGTACAGTAAATGAAACAAGCAACTTTACTGAGGTGATCTTTTATTGTAGATTTTTCTTTTATTCTCTATTGCTAATATTGTAATTGGAGATGCTTTGACCTGTTTTGGTTGATATACTTGGAGTTTTCAATTAACGAATCCTCTATCATGCCTATATTTTCTAAAGATTGATGTTTTTGTACTCTTAAGTGTAGTCTCACATGTCGAGTTTGGAGAGGCTAAACTGTATGCAGATTTTACATCCTAAGGGTTTAAAAAATATAGCAACTTTGTTGAGGGTATCTGTTATTGTTGATTCCCTTTTTTTCCTATTACCAGTATTTAAATTAGGCAAAGCTTGGATTAATTTTGGTTAATGAGTACCATGGTATGATGATACCAGCCACTTCCAGTTTGATCACATTCTTTTACAATAGAATATGTTATCTTATTTTTTTTATTTTTTTTTCTAGATTTTCCTTGTTCCTTAGGTGTATTCATCTAAAGTTTTCTCCGCCATGGACTTACATCTTATTAAGCTTAAAAAAAGTAATTAAGCATATATATCTCTTAACCTCTTTTGTGTTTCTTTTGTATTTTAGGATGGCATTTTCAAAGATTACTAGTATGTAAACGTTGATTTGTTAGAAGATAACTACCTCTCCTTGCAAGAAAATGTGTTCAAATGTTCCTTGTAGAATTTGAAGAATGCAAAGATTATTTTCAATTGTTGTACTGGTCGTTGAATTGTTGAAGTCTTTGCTTGAGCATGCAATAAATCTGGAGAAGTTAGTTATAGAGTCAATGGGTTGGAGATGACATTTGTTCAGCTATTAATATTGCAAGAATAATAGACAATTTGTTAGTCTTTTCAAGAGCGTGTAATACTGCACATATTTCTTTAGGATAAGTAAATCTCCAATGTTTAACCTTCATAGGGAGTAAAAACTTTAATATTGACCTTATTTGTTCCCCAAAGTATGTTTAAAGGGTTTTATGTTCTCCTTACTGTTAGTATTGTCTGTTAAAGATATTGCTAAACTATCAAATTACTTGAAGATAATTTGTTTATAATATTGGTTACTTGAAATGTTTTAATATTGATCACCTCAAAAATCATAAACAATGTTGTATATTGGCCAAACCCATAATGCTTGGGTATGTGAAATACTTTGTGTCTCATAAGGTCAAAATATTTTTCCAAAGCAATTCCTTTCAGACTTGTAAGTCAAAAGTTGTTATAGACAACTCTTGTTGTATAAGTATATGGTGTTTCTATTAAATCTTATTATTGGTGAATTTTTTCTCAAATAGTATTGTCACATTGAGTAGTTATCACTTATTCGGCTCCTTTGTAATTTACTTCTATATTCAATTTTATGCCATACTATCCATCACTGATTGTAGATGATATAAAATATCTTATTTCCTATTTGGTCATGAAAATAATAGTATTTCGGAGTTGGAGTTGGAGTTGAAGTTGGAATTGGTGTTGTGTTTGATCATCAATATAAATTGGAGTTGTTTTTTAAATTTTGTGAGAGAAATAGGAGTGAGGAAAGTGAAAAAAATAAAACTTGTTTTCACTTTTTCAAAAATAATTTTCATTAAAGTAAAATAATTTTTATGGTCAAACACCACTATTTTCACTTTTTCCACTAGAGTGAAATAATATTTCAAAAAAATTAAAAAAAAATTCCATGGCCAAATGCCTACTTAGAATCAATTCCAGTTAACTTATTAATAAGTATGAGCAGTTCTTTTTTTAGAAAAAGAACTGTACGACGCTACACATAAATCTCCCATCACCTGCAAAAGAATATATAAATACATACCTGACCAATAGCGGGATAAGATTCGGGAAGAAATCTAGCGAGAATTGCCTCATCCATCAACATTATTCCTACAAAATATTAAGCCAAAATAACCGATCAACGGATACGAAAATAAAAATATTGAAGTGAATAATTATAGAACACAAACACAAAAAAATTAGATAAGATTCATTGATCAAAATAAATTATATAAACATATACTTAAACAATTGAGATGCCACATGAGCATGAATCCTTGTGCGAAAAATTTTAAGCTTGTAGACCTTTTTTTTTTGGTTAAAAATTGTAGGTGAAATATTTTGTTTCAAAATAATTAGCTAGTAAGAGTTTTGAACAAACTTAGACAGAAAGGAAAATTTTCTTAGAGAGAAAGGCAAAAAAAAAGAAAAGAAAAAGAAAACATTTTGCCGCCTTTGCTGATTGCCTCAACGAATCCTATAAATAGCATTTCTCTCCTTTTGCAAATATATCAACCAATACAACACTTACTGCCAACCCTTTCAAAATCTTTCCTCCTTTTCTTTAGTTACATTTTATATTACCTTATGCTTTAATATTAGAACTTGTTGGTATTTGTATTAATAATTTTATTGATTCTTATATCCTTTAATTAATTAGGAAAGTGATTGTTTAATTCTAGAAAATATTTCACTCTGCTGAAATAGTTTCTTAGGACAGTGCCTAGCATGACTCAAGTATAATAAATATATTACTTAAAATAATATCATTATAATTGTTCATATGTTGTTGTACTACTGATATTATTATTATATTATAATTTTGTTAACAGTTAAATAATATTGTTATTATTATTTTTCGTTGTTCCCCAACAATCTAAGAAACTATGGCAAATAATTCTACTTCTGGTACTTCTACTACTGAAGCAACTCGTAATACTTCTGTTTCGGTTGTTCTACCATATGCTAAGCCATTTTCTGATGTTTCAAATATTGAAATATTTGCTAATGAAAACTTTAAAAGGAGGCAAGAACGAATTTTTTCACTACTTGATGTTCACGGTGTTGTATATGCTTTGTCACAAACACAATATGGTGCTGATGCTGATACCAAAATTTTGGAATCATGGCAATACGCCAATAAGGTATGTCGCCATACTATTTTACAAACAATTTCTAATCAACTATTTGATGTGCATTGCAATTACAAAGAAGCAAAAGTCTTTTGGAAAGCTTTAATCAAGAAGTTTACGGCTGAAGATAAAACCAAACAAAAGTTTGTGGTAGAGAAATTTTACAACTAGCAAATGAGTGATGTGAAATAAATAAAAACTTAAATAAATAAATATAAAAAATTGTTAGAAGATTTGAAGGCTCAGGACATTGTTTTACAAGAAAAATTTGTTGCTGAAGTGCTGATTGAAAAATTGTTCGAATCATGGAATGACTATAGAAATAACTTGAAACATAAACAGACAAATTATACTATTGAGGAAATAATAACTCATATTCTAATTGAAGATACCAACTGGAAGGAGACATTCAAAGCTAAGCAGGCTGTGCTTAAAGAAAATTTAGTACGAGGTCAACATAGCAACAACAAAAGGTATGATAATAAGTTTTAAGATTACAAGCCTAATAATTTCAATTTTAGAAAAAAAAATACACTTGTTTTATTTGTGGAAAACTAGGTCATTATGCTGCTCAATGTAGGCACAGAATAAAAAATAACAAAGAAATGAGAAATTCTCCCAAAGCTAATTTAGCTGGAGGAGATAAAAAAATTGCAGTTGTAATTTCTCAAGTAAATATGGTGGCACCTGTAAAAGAATAGGCGGTAGACTCTAGGACTACTCGACGCATTTGTGCAAATCGAGAAGCATTTGTCTCCTATACATCAATAGGAGATGACAGTGAAATGGTCAACCTGTGAGACTCAAGAACTTCTAAAGTCTTGGGCAAGGGTAAAGTGCTCCTAAAACTCACTTCGAAAAAAACTTTAGCTCTCATGGATGTGCTACATTTTCCTACAATGCGAGCAAACTTGATTTCTGTGGCTTTACTGGATAAATCTGGAATGAAAGTGACTGTTGAATCTAATAAGATTATTTTGACAAAAAATAATGTATTTGTGGGAAAAGACTATTGTAACCATGGACTTTATGTACTTAATATTATCAATAATAATGCATCAGCTTCTGCTTATATGATTGAGTCTATTTCTTTGTGGCATGCTAGATTAGGACATGTTAATATTAAATATATAAAGAATATGCAATCACTTGGTTTAATATCTAATTTGAATTCAAGTAATTTTCATAAATGTGAAATATGTGCTGAAGCCAAAATTACTAAAAAGTCATGTTTTAAAGTTAATAGGAAAACTGAATTGTTATCTTTGATTCACACTAATTTGGGTGATTTAAAACAAACTATGATTAAAGGTGGTAAAAGATATTGTCACTTTTATTGATGATTTCTCTAGATATACTAAGTTGTATTTGCTTAGAAATAAAGACGATGCATTTGATGCTTTTGTGTCTTATAAATCTGAAGTTGAAAATTAGCTTAGTAGAAAAATCAAGAGAATTAGATCTGATAGAGATGGAGAATATGAATCTTTAAATGTTTTTTGTGAAAAAGAAGGTATTATTCATGAAGTAACTCCGCCTTATTCTTCTGAGTCTAATGGTATAGCTGAGAGAAAAAATAGGACACTGAAAGAAATTATGAATTTTATATTAATTGGCTCTCATGCACCTGATAATTTGTGGGGTGAAACTATTTTATCTGCATGTCATTTACAAAACAGAATTCCTCATAAAAGAACTGGCAAAACTCCTAATAAATTGTGAAAATGTTATAAACCTAATTTAAAATATTTAAAAGTGTGGGGTTGCCTTGCTAAAGTACTTCTTCCTGAACCTAAAAAGAGAAAAATTGGTTCTAAAACTGTTGATTGCATGCTTATTGGATACGTTGAACATAGTGATGCATATAGATTTCTTGTCTTGAAAAGTGATGTACTTGGTATTAATACTATAATTGAGACAAAGAATGCTGAATTCTTTGAACATATTTTTTCACTATGTGATAAAATCTCTCATGCACCTGGTGAAATAGAAAATGAATCGACCTCTAATATTGAGGAACCGAGAAGGAGTAAAAGACCTAGAAAAGAATATTTCTCTTATGAAAATAATTTTCAAACTTTTCTTGTTGATAATGAACCATCAAATTATTTTGAAGTTATATCTTCATCTGATGCTAAATTTTGAAAAGAGGCAATAAAAATTGAACATGATTCAATTGTGAAAAATAATACATGAATTTTAACTGATTTACCTCCTGGTGCAAAACCAATTGATTGTAAATAAATTTTCAAAAAGAAACTTAATCCGAATGGATCTATATATAAATATAAAGCTCGGTTAACAGCTAAAGGATTTTCTCAAAAGCAAAATATTGATTATTTTGATACATTTGCACTAGTAACAAGAATTGTTTCTATTCGATTATTAATTACTTTAGCATCAATTCATAAATTTTTTATCCATCAAATGGATGTAAAAACAGCTTTCTTAAATGGCAATTTAGAAAAAGAAATTTATATGGTTCAACTTGAAGGATGTGTAATTTCTGGACAAGAAAATAAAGTTGGTAAATTAGTTAAATCTCTTTGTGGCCTTAAACAAACTCCTAAACAGTGGCATGAGAAATTTGATCAAGTGTTAATAAAAGATGTTTTTTCTTCTGTTGAGATGGATAAATGTGTTTATACAAAAGTAGTAGACAATAATTATATGTAATTTGTTTATATGTTGATGACTTGCTTATATTTGGTACATATTTAAATATTGTGGAACGTACGAAATTATTTTTGTCTACTAACTTCGATATGAAAGATCTGGGTGAAGTGAATATGATATTGGAAATTAAAGTTATAAGGAGCGAAGATGATATAATGTTGTCACAGGAACATTATGTGGAAAGACTTCTTAAAAATTTAAATGTTGGGAGGTAACTCCTGTAGCCACTCCTTATGATGCTAATTCCAAATTTAAAAAGAATAATAGTGACCCAGTTACTCAGTCTAAGTATGCACAGATCATTGGAAGTTTGATGCATTTAATGAATTTTGCTAGGCCTTAAATAACCTATGCCGTGTGTAGACTGAGTAGATATATTCATAATCCTAATAATGAGCATTGGTCTGCATTAATGAGGCTGATGAAATATTTTAAAGGAACCGTGAATTATGGTATTTTGTATAGTGGATTTCCTTCAACCTTAGAAGGATATTGTGATGCAAATTGGATCTCTGATTCAAATGAGACAAAATCCACTAGTGGTTATATGTTTACCCTTGGTGATGGTGTAGTATCATGGAGATCAGCTAAGCAGACGATTAATTCTAGATCAACTTTGGAATCAAAATTTGTTGCTCTGGAGTTAGCTGGTACCGGGGCTGAATGGCTAAGAAATTTCTTAGCAAATATCCCTTTTAAAAGGGATGATCTGTTGCCTCATAGCCCTTTGAAAAGGGATGATCTGTTGCCTAATATCCCTTTGAAAAAGGCTGATCTATTGCCTAATATCCCTTTGAAAAAGGATGATCTGTTGTCTAATATCCCTTTAAATAAGGATGATCTAGTGCCTCTTGTGTATATACACTGTGATTGTCAAGCCGCAATTGCTATTGCGAAGAATAAATCTTACAGTTATAAGAGTAGACATATAAAATTGAGGCATAATTGATGAGAGATGTAATAATTTTCATTGACTATGTGAAGTCAGAACTGAATTCGACTGATTCCCAGACTAAACTCGTGGGAAGAAAATTAATTCTTCAAACATCAAAGGAGATGGGGTTAAGGCCAATATGATTGTCAATAGAAATGGTAACCCAACCTATGTGATTGGGGATCCCATGAAGTAGGTTCATATGGGTAATAACAAATCGATATTGACTCTGCGCACTTATTGAGAGTGCTTGAACTGCTATTAAAATTGAGAAATGAGTTATTAACTCTTAATGAATTCATAGTCCATACAGATGGTGTATTTAAAATAGTGTATGAGATTTTTGGCCTTAGTCTCTAGATCTCACATGAATACCAGGCACGTGCATGGCCTATTGGCATAAAGTCGCTTTGAACAATAAAATTATGGTTAAAATGTGATTGATAAAATCTCTGGTTTACAACTAGAATTATTCTGTTCATAGAAATATTATATTTCATCGATAATTCTTTAAGTTAAATTTTATTGGTCTAAGTTTGGTTCATAGTTCAGAAGACACCAAACCTACTACATTTTGTCCATACAAATCCAACAAGTTAAAACATTTTTCTATAAATTCTTTTGAAATAATGTGGGGATTGTAGGTGAAATATTTTATTTCAAAAGAATTAGTTAGTAAGAGTTTTGAACTAGCTTAGAGAGATAGGAAAATTTTCTTGGAGAGAAAGGGAAAAAAGAAAAAAAAACATTTTGCCGCCTCTGTTGACCGCCTCAACGAATGCTATAAATAACATTTCTCTCCTTTTGAAAACATATCAACCAATATAGCACTTACTGTCAACCCTTTCAAAATCTTTCCTCTTTTTCTGTAGTTAGATTTTATATTACCTTATGCTTTATTATTAGAACTTGTTGGTATTTATATTAATAATTTTATTGATTTATGTATCCTTTAATTAATTAGGAAAGTGTTTATTTAATCATGGAGAACCTTTTCACACTGTTGAAATAGTTTCTTAGCACAGTGAAGGTTAGACTTGTTTACACCCCCCAACTTCACTGTAAAAATCAAACACCCCCTTCAACTTTGAACAATAATCATTCTTCCTCCTTTTTTCTATTTAATTTTTTAAAATACCTATTTTACTCTTATATTTATATGAACATTTGTATCTCTTTTTTTTTTATATAAAACAAAATTTTTTATAAAAATATTTTTTTATTTTTTAATCTATATAACATATTTTCTATAAAATTTTAAAATTATTTTTAAGATAATAAAAATAAAAGCGAGTAATATTAATTGAGTATATAATTTAATGACAAACTATAATGAAATAAATGAGCAAAATAGTAAAAATTAATTTTATTAAAAATCAAAACTCTAATATATATTTAAACGTGAAAATAATAGATAATTGTAATTTTATAAATATATTCAATGTAGGCATATATTTTATAATATATATTCACATGTCATATTACTGGTTATCTACATTTAAGCAATTGTTTTTCAATTACTTAGGGATTACCGAGCATGATAGTGGAGAGTCGATAGTTTCCCAATTTTATTTCATCTATGTCCCCCCTATTTTATTTCACCTATTTTAAAGAAAATAAAGTAGACAATTGTTAAATAAAAAGTTTTTAAAAAAAAGGCAATAAAAAAATTAACTTAGAATATGAGAGCAGAATATTTCTTTCATTTTCTCCCTATTTTATTTCACCTATTTTAAAGAAACTAAAATATCTAATTATTAAGAAAAAGTTCCAAAAAGGTGATAAAAGATTAATCTAAAATAGAAAGACTGATTATTTCTCCTACTTTATTTCACCTATTTTTTTTTTTAAAAAAAGCTAATTGTTAAAGAAAAAGTTTCAATAAAAACAGATAATAAAAAAATAATTCACAAAGAAATTAAAAGATGAAATTATTACGTAGGAAAAGAAAGTAGGAAGAGAAAACCTTTTGTTGCTTTATTTATGGACATGTTGCTAAGATTGTGGGATTACAATATTTTTTTAAACTAAATATATAATGTATTTATTATGTGAACTATAGTTAGAAATTTACTTTAGGATAATTAAATCTTACCTATTTAATTTGAACTATGTCATATGTCACCAATCAAGATAGAAACTTGGAGAAAATAAAGAGAGCGGAAATAGGGAGGATTCGAATCCTATTGTTTTGCATGATTTTTGAAAGTTATGCAGCATAATGATGCGCATTCATGATAGTAACTCTTGCTGGGGTTTTTTTTCTTTGGTTTAGTGTCATTATTTGGCATTCTACACACGTTTGCATGGCTACAATTTTCAGCCTCAAAACTTCCATTTCATTTGTGATTTAGAAGCTATTAAACATAATGGTTAGTGGTGAAAAAATAGGAATATAAGTTTCATATAACTTTCACTCTTTATTCCTTCATTATTCTACTTTTTATGCTGTATAACTCTTGTAACCTTTGTAACTCTTGAAACCTCTAGGCCATTGATCTTCCCTCTTTACTACCATCATTCATTCTTATTCAATACAAAGATGAATATCTTCACCTATAAATAGATGTGGTCTTGCATGTTTTTCAAAATACACAAGATTATATAGAGTTCACAAAAATTAGTAAAAAAGAGAGTTTAATTTATTAGTTAAAGGGAGGTGTTCTTTTTGTGGAGCTTTGAACTTAACTTTTATCTAGAGTTGTTGAGTTATTCTTTGTGAGAAGGCTGTTGTATCCTGGAAGAGACAAGTCAAGAAGATTATTGCTGGACCGATAAAACTATTTGTTGTAATTTTTCAATTGTAATATTTTTTATAATTTCACCAACAGGCTGTCTGTTTTATAGAACATCAAATTGAGAGACTATTAGGAATTTTTTTTACTGTAAGTTCGATTTCACTGTTGTCACCCTGAGGCATCAGGATATAGCAACATATATAGAGTCGTCAATATAGGCTAGGCTCTTTAGGTCAGCCCGACCCGACCAATAATTTGATGGAGTTGAGCTTCAGTTTTTGCAGCTTATTTAAGAACATAGCTTTTTATCCCGATCCGGATAAGCCCGTAGTCCATGAAGCTTAAGCAATGTGGGTTGGGTTAGCCCGTGGGCTGACCCATAAGTCAAATACATGCAACCAATTAGATTGCTTATTAGTATTTTTATTTGGTTCTAAGGATATCATGTCAAAAGTTATTTAATTTCACTATTAGGCGTATTTTTTGTGGTGTTGGAGACTTGATTCTTGATTAACAAGTATTAACACTATGTAATATTATATGACAATATTTATGTTTATTGACATTCTAAAATTAAATTATAAAATATTATTTTTTAAAAAGTGGGCTGGCCCGTGAGGCCCGTAGCCCACAAAGATTAATGGTGTGGGCTTAGTGTTTTTTGGCCCATCATTTTGATGGGCCATCTCGGCCTGGACCCATCAAACTCAAAGCCCATGCGGGCTAGCTCATATGGGCTGGACCGACCCGTATTGACAGCTCTAAACATATATGGCACCTTTACTGGTCCATTGCGATTCGTCCATCTGCTGTCATTGTTCCTTTCCACTATTCTTTTTTCAATTTCTAAATGATTGTGGTGGTTGAATATTTGAAGTCCACTTTGAATTATCTCTCTATCCACTTCAACATAATGTATCTGTTGCTACGAACTCTAAGCTATGAATTGAAAAATCATAGCTATTACTTAGTAATAGCCACAAAAAATTGAATTCAGTAGCTATTTACAAATTTGTAAAATTTCATAGCCACAAAAATTAATCCGATAAAGCTAATTTCTTATTTTTGCTACAATTACTAACAATCATAGTAATAATTACTTAAATAGCTACAACTTTACTACTACGATAAAATTTGATAACTGATAATAGGTTTTTGTCATGAGATAAAAATTATTATAGCAATAGTGACCTTTTAGTCATAATAACTATTTGAAACAAGATATTATAGCTAAATATATATTTTTTTCCTTCAAATTATAAAAATTATGGCAATAGTTAAATAATATAGCCACGTCTTTATTGCTATAGAAAAAATTTGTAGCTAATCACTAATTTTTGCCACGAGTTATAACTTAATAGTAATAATAACCTTTTAGCCACAATAAATTAGTTAAAATATAATTTTGTGGCTATTTTTTTTTTTGCTTCATGTTAGTAAAGATTGTTGCAATAGTTAAATGATATAGCCATAGATTTTTTCTATAATAAAATTTCGTAGAGAATATTTAATATTTGACATGTGCTGAAACTTGTTATTGCAATAACGACCTTTTAGCCATAAAAAGATTATTAAAATAAATTATTGAAGTTATAGATATTTTTTCTTTGAGTACTAAAAATTCATGACAATAGTTGACTTAATAATAACTAATTATTTTTTCATGACGAAATAGTTAAGTCACAAATTTATTATTATGAATAAATTTTACAGCTAATAATTTTTTTAATCACGAGCTGAAATTTATTGTAGTACTTATAATATAGAGGAACTGGATAGGTTAATCATTTGGTTTGATTCAATACTATATGTCTACTTGTGAATTTCAAATATAATTACAGTAAATATGTGATTATATCCAACTAATTTTGATTATCTAATAATATTGAACTAAAATATAACTTCGCAGTTTCACCGAAGCTTAAAGAAATATTATATTTATCAATATAATATGATCAGAGGTGTTAATCATTTGATTTAATTAAATTTTACATTTTATAAATCTTAAATACAATTTAAATAAATAGTTGATTATATTTCTTTCAATTAACTAATCATGTCAAATTTGCTAAACTTCAATAAATTTCATTCATACTTCTTCATGACTAATTGTTTTCATAATTATTATTTGTATAGAATATATTTATCAGTTCAGTATAATTAGAGGCGTTTATTATTCTACCGATCGTTTCAAATTCAATTTTATAAGATCCAATTTATAAGTTTTAAATATAATTAAAATAAAAAGGTGATATATATATATATATATAGATAGATAGATAGATAGATAGAGAGAGAGAGAGAGAGAGAGACAAAGCAGGTAATCTTCAACCATAGACAATTTCTATAACAATTTATAATTTCAAACTTATCAACTAACTTCGTAAACTTATACGATGTTGTATTTTATCTTGTTGCAACATGTTGTTTTTGAAGTATAACTATTTTTTTCATTGAAAATTGTAAAGTTATTTTTGTATATTTGATACTTTATTACTTTAAAATTAGCACTTACTTTTTCTTATATGTAATCACTTATTTTCTTCAAAAGTATTCATAAAAATTTTTACTAATTGTCGAGGTAGTATGTACACTATTATTTGTATTGGTGGGATATTCAGAAATTATCAAATAACATAATAATTAAATATTTTATAACTTATTTAACAAAGTAAATTGTATGTTTATTTTATTTTATTCAACAAAAGTTAATTCAAATTATAACCTCTATATTATTTATCTCCATTGTAATTTCTACACATGATATATAAATGAGTTTTCTAATTTAATTTTTAACTTTTAATTATTAATTATCATACTTTATTCAAAGATGCAATACAAATTAGTCTAGAATTTTTTTTTAATAAATGACACCTTGGTGAAAATAATTAATATGCATATTCTAATAAAGATAGAGATATTAACAATATTAACATTTTTTTAAATTTTCTATTACAACTAATTTTTTTTTGAATTTTTTATTTTGAACTTGATAGATTAAGTCATACAGTTCAACTAATTTTCATATTTTTGATTCAAATTATAAAAATCAAAATTTAAAATTCATATTTCTATTTAAATTCAAATAGAGATAATCGAACGCTATAGAAGTATGAACCCCTCCACCCCCTCCGACCCCGATAAGACACTTTAATTTAGATTTAAATTTTACGTTGTTGATATAAAAAATTTAATTAATATTTTCTTTTATAATTTTAATCGTAAAATAATTTTCAAACGTAAGATTTTATGGTGATGCTATTGTCATCACAATATTTTATCTTTTCTCCTAGTCCATATAAATAGGTTAATAACCTTATTTTATTTTTAAAATTTTCATAAAAAAATTAAATTGGATATTGAAGTCATATAATTCATTTAAAATTTATATAAGTTTGATATTTTCACTTAAAAAATGTTAGTTAAAATTCATATGTATTTAGATTTTAATTGGAGTAATCGAATATTGTGGAAGTATAATTTCACCAATAGAAATTAGGACACTTTAATATAAATTTAAATTCACATTATAGATATTAATAAACTAAATTAACATTTAATATTTTGAAATTCCTACCTTAATATAATTTTCAAACAAAAATTATATGGTAATTGACACTTTCCATTACAATATTATTTTGTTTCTCATACTATGTATAGATAGATTATATAGATTTTGTAATCTGAAATTTCAATCTATATAAGTCATTTTAAATTCGTATTTTTTTAAAAAAAATTCAATTTCAACTAAAAAATAATAATTTAACTTAAGAATAATCATAAATTCAATTATACACTATAAATTAATATTATTTTTAAAATATGAAGTATATAACTAAACTAATAACAATATTATAGGGACGAAAAAAAGTTGAAAAGTAATATATTTAATATTTATTTCATATAAATACTTGACTTTACCCATTAACTTAATAGTAAATTATACATAATTTTATTACTATTTTCATTTGATAATTTTGTTCTTTATATTTTTTAATTAAATAATACTATTGGCATTTTTTTAATTTAATTTAATTTTTTATATGTTATGTTTGTCTAATTAATTTAATTATTTTTTGTAGGTTTCAAACAAGAAATTATTCAAGTAAAAAAGATAAGTTTTTACTATATGGATATTGCATTAAATTTTTTAGATTTTTTTCAATGTAAAGGTGATTTTCGTGTGGGTATTAGAATTGATACTGAAATTTGAGATTTATATTTACAGATTTTGAAGAAGCTTACAGGTTTGTTTACTTATTTGGCTATTTTATATTTTCTTACTTGTTTTTTATTAGTTAATTTTTTCTCAAAAATTATCTAAGATGTATTTTTCTCCTTGAATTCTTTGTATACAAACACTTGAATGTAATGGTACTTATTTTCTTGGTGTTGAAATACTTTATCATTATCAACAGGTGTAGTAATGAAATAAAAGCAAATAAATGACAAATTAAGATGGATGTTGATCAAACTAAGGTGCTATTGAAGACCGTGGAAGCAGAGACTATGTAGCACAGACTCAAGCAAGATGGTGTTTTAAAAAAATGTAAAATGTAATTATATGTAACTTTTGATACTAATAAAACTTGTGGAAGATTCTTTAAATTATAATAATATAATTATTGAATCTATTTTGGATTTTTCTTTTAGTCTTAATTATATTATAGAGATTTTTTTGGTTAATAATGCTTATGTCAGTATTCTTTAATGACTATTTGTAATTATGACTAAATCTAAATATAATAATTATCAAAAATTGACTAATATTCACTTTTCATTTCTAATTCAAATGAGCTTTAACCTATGCATTTTGTAGCAAAAAGAATATATTCTTAGCTACGTCACAAAATATTTGTGGCAAATACGTCAGTGTATAGCTATATATTTTTTATTTGGTAGCTATAAATACAAGTATTGTTAATACGAGATTGAAATCAAATCTTTTGTCAAAATAGAAGACATTGTGGCTATAATATAAAAGTTACTACAAGTTTTATTTGTCGTGACAAAAAAATAAAACCATTTGTCACAAGTATACATTTCGAATGCTACAACATAATATTTTTGGTAGTTGTAAGTATTAACAGTTAGCCGCGGGCTATGTAAACTTCGTAGCTAACTTTAGTTACGCCAGTTCTTTCTACAAATGCTATGGAAAAAAATTGATGGCTAAAGTGTTTAGCCATGAAATTTTTCACATTTAGCTACGATGTATTCTAAAGCTATATATGCATTTTGTTGTAGTGATCTTAGATATATCTCATCTGAAGAATGTCTTGCTACACATTGGAATATCCTAATGTGAAAGTTATATTCAAGTTTCACCAAAGAAAAGTTTAAAAAGATTCAGAAGAACATATGAAAAAAAAAAAAGAAGTCACAGAAATGATCAACAACAATGACAACATACTCAGTATATATATATTTTCACAACTGAGATCCAGGGAAGGTAGAGTGTACCTAACTACCCAAACCTTACCCATATCTCGTGAAAATAGAAAGACTGTTACCGAAAGATCCTTTGCTTAAATAAAGCATAATACGGAGCATTTTGAAAAGAAGATTATAATAGTAAATATATAAGAAGAAAATAAGTCATAGCAAAATAATAGGAAAAGTGTAACATAACATTCATATCAAAATAATGAGATAATCAAAGCACGTGAAACATTAGGTAATAACAAAAATTAAAGAACAAGAAATTACAAGAATAATGCTAAATCTGACACCTTTGAGAGCCCTCAAATTCAATAAATGACATGCAAGTGTCACCTCATTATATCACTTAACTATAGTAAATTTACGTGATTTGATGTTGTTAGTGCATTTTATTATTAAAATAAATTAAAGTGCATGACATTAGTAAACATAAAGTGGAGAAAGTGGTGACATTATTCTTGTAACTCACCACATTATCATTTTGAGTTAGTGGGTACAAATTGTGGTAAAGATGACAATTAGTTCTTATAACTCATATTGTCATTAGTTCTTGTAACTCTCACGGCTAGTATAGTGTACGCGCTTTGTGCGTGTATCCACATTAAATTAAATATATTTTTTAGAATACTCAATTAACAATTCAATGGGGGATTTTAAGTATATAATAAAAAAATTAAATATTTTTTTTATATAAAATAAAGTTCATTTAGTGTAAGATTGTGAGGTAGTTGACATACACTTCAAATTTCTTAAGTTTGTCAATCAACATCACACCATTATTTAGTTAGCTTAGAGATCAAGATCTATAATTTTATTGCATTAGAAATTCAATATCATTTACAACATAAGAATGTATTTAAGTAAGCAAAGACTTTAACAATAATTTATCAAACACACACTCTCTACCACGAAGATAGGATAAGATGTGTACACTCTATTATCTTCAAATGTTGTTTGTTGGAGCTTGCACTTAATGATCTTCATAAAGAAAATTTAAAAGTGGGCAAAATTGGAGAGAAAATAAAATTCTCTTTTTTTTGTGATATTTTCTTACTCGTCTAAACCAATTCTTCATGCCACAAAGCTTTGGAAATTATAAGCGCATCAAACCTAATATCACAAGTTTTACTTCTGAAATTAAAGTTATCATTAAAGCCTAGACAAACATGAGAGAAATGGGAATGTACTATATCTGCCAAGGGAACCCAACCTGAAAAATGAAGTTTTAATGGTTAATTGATACAAAGGTCACCATTTTATTTTGAATGGGTAGGCCTTCCTTTGCTTCCACTTCTTCGTGAAGCCCGTCACTGCAACGTCTAAAATTAAAATTAAATTGATCGTCTATGTATATATAACCGCCAACCTTCAGATTGACAAATGCTAGATGACCTTGAAAAGCAAGTATGAAAGTTAGAGGAAAACATAAGTATAAATAACATAAATACCAACCTTTTTGGAAGTAATTACACTCTCTCCTACTTTTTAATTACTTTACTCTCTCTCCTTATTAATATATATAACATAGCCAACATATACATAGCATTCTGTGTATATGTTAAAATTTTTGTAATATGTTTAGGGAGTTGAGATTTTTTGTAATATTGGAAACATAAGTTGTGTATTTGTGTAATTTTTAGAAAACATAAGCCTATAGTATTGCAAATGTTAAACAATCCATTGATATGAGAATTATATGTGCTAGGATGGACAATTTTACATGCAATGGTAAGAAACAAGTAAAATCATGTGACTTCAATATATGTTGATAAAGGACCTAGCTAAATCTTTCCCACCTTTGAGAAATTCACTTGGTAAAATATGTAATTGACACAAGTTTTAATGTAATACATCATCTTAAAAGGAGTTGTACTAATTGATTAAAGTTCAAAAGAAACCAAAAACAAAAACACAACACGTGAATAATGTTCATACCATCAACCCAAATTCAGTTTCAATGTAAGTTTACCACTGCAACAATATATCAATATGATACTATAATCCATCTCATATGACGTAATCTATTACTTAATGGATGATATTAGAAATTACAACAAAATAATATGATTGAACCTAATTTTTACATAAAAATTTCTCAAAATTCTATCGAACATTCATCTACCACCTGCAAACTACAATAAAATAATACGATAATTGAGATATCTAAACAATGCAATTAAATCTAACGTTTACACAAAAAATTATCAAACCTCAATCAAACGTTCATCTAGTACCTATGCTAAGCAGAATAAGTAGAAAAATAACAATTATAACAAAACAAAAACTATAATAATAGAGATATCAGAATAATATGATTAGACCTAACTTTTACACAAAAAAATTTTAAGAATCCGACCGAGCATTCATCTATAATATAAACTTGAACAGAATATAAATTACAACAAAACAATATAAACTATAATAATCGGGATATTAGAACAATGTAATTAGATCTAATCATTATAAAAAAAAAAAAACCAACATCACATTAGAAATACTATAAAGTTAAGAACTTAGAGTAAATACAATTCAATTTAATAGATTGGTATTGGTAAGCAAATCACATTTTATTACCGAGAGGAAAGCAAACTACACCCAAAGCAAAATCCAACATTACATTAGCATTACTTATTGAACGTCAAATAATCCTAATTTAAAACGAAAACCTAGAGTACATATTTATTTTACAAATAAATTGAAAACTCATTATCTATCATATCTCTAAATCATAAAATATACATATCATGCTATAAAATAGTAAGTTAAAGTGTAAAATAAGAATTTACTCAAGAAACAAATCTAAGGACGCAAAAAAGAAACCATATGTTAGATGTCAATAATTTCATTGGATAATTTAAATATTATGATTGCGTATAATAGGCCTTTGTGGTCGGGTCTTTCCCCGATTCTCAAATTGAGACTTTAATTGTATTTATCTAATTAGTATTTGGACTAGGTGATTGAAGAAAAATTAACATATATAAATCTCATAACACAATCAAAGTACAAAAATGTATACAAAATATATATACACATCGCGAATCAAAAGTAAATATATCAAAATAAAATAATTTAACAATCAAGAAGAGAAAATTTACTATAATGCTATCTTAAAGTATTGCGAACGACTTGACTAATTTTAGAATTTAGTAAAAAGATAATTTTGTCTAAAGCAGATACATTTAATGAAGGACAAAAAGTTTGAATCATTTTTCTAAAAGTCTTTATACTTTTAATATGTTATAGATTATAGATATAATTTATAAATATAGATATAGGTATAGATAAATTAAGTGTAGTAATATAAACATTAGTATTATTTTAAATAGTTTGAACCACTGGTATGATTCAAACGAAACTTGTCATTAATGTATTTAATGTGTATATGATACATGGTACATCATATAGCAACTCACTAAGGCAGAAAGCAGCTCCTTAATATGTAATGACCCTGCAAATTCATTTTATAAATTGGTGCTGTTTTAACCCACCTTGTAATTTTTAAATATTTTTTTTTTAGTAATGGGCTAAATTGATATTTTTTTAAACTTTTGAGACCTATGTATAATAATAAATTTTAATAGAAAGGGTTTACCATATTTATTAAAAATAAAGTCAGATATATTGAGAGATGGGATACAAAAGTTCCGCTTAGGATTACTCTCATCAGCGTAGAAGGAAAAGAAGAAGAAAAAAAGCGACGACTTCAAGTTAGCTAAGAATTTATTTTTAGTGAAATTATTTTTGCAACTTTGTTCATAATAATAATTAAGAGTAACGTTATAGTCTAATGATTTGGCCAAAATGGATTGCGTCTTTTGGTCCTTATTAGCAGTTCTAGGAAACAGTGATGCAATGGTTGAATTTGATGGATTGTTTTTCTTTGAAATTTTAAGAAAAATTTAGTCAGTGAACTCGTTCATTATAAAAGACAAAACAAATATTAGGTTGTGATAAATCATTGGCACTGCAAAAGAGAATGTTGGTGTTTAAAGTGTTAATTGGACAATGATTGCAACTGCCAATAGGATCGTCTGTCAGTGGCATGATGTTACTGCCAATGCTTCTTGATTAACATTTAGTTAGTGAAAATTTAATATATTAATTATGTTTGTGTAATTATGAGCCAACCATTGGCATCATACATAAAGATGAAAAATGACATGTTTTTATGTAGATCCTAGGTTACAGTTTACTACATATTTATTTATTTATTCGTAATCTGCTCTATAATCTAGAATTAGTGAAATTGATGTTTAGGTTTAGGACTTTTAGAGTAAGAATTTATAAATGAGTGTCTTTAAATTTATACTCTTATGTAGATTATATATTTCAATAGATTTTGACCGTTCAGAGACTTTACGAAAGGGAAAGTTTGTAAATTGATGTTTGACTTCGGTTTGAGGCAACTTGAGACTTTTCTTAGGCTCTTTTTCAAAGTTCTTATTTGAATATTTGTTAGTTATGTGTAATGTGAGTAATGGAAATTGGGGGTCCGTATAGGTGATTGTGACGAGCATCTATGCGGGTAACAATGTTGTTTGAGAGAATAAAATAAGTTAATTATATGTTTGAACTGTTTTGAGAATATTCTTGATAAGTTGAGTTGACTTTGAAATTGATGTCTGATCTGACTTGAGACACGAATTGCTTTGCTTGACTTCATTGTTGATTTGGGATCGGAGTTGCATGCCTGCACATCATGCATTGCATTTCATATGGGATCGGAGTGCATGCCTGCATAGTATTATATATATTTATTGGGATCAGAATGAACGCCTACACAGTATTATATATATTTATTGAGATCGGAGTGCATGCCTGCACAATATTATATATATTTATTAGGATCGGAGTGTACGCCTGCATAATATATATATTGGGATCGGAGTGCACGCCCGAAAAGTATATTTATTGGGATCGGAGTGCACGTCTGCACAATATATTGATTGGGATTGGAGTGCACGCCTGCATAGTATATAGATCTTGTGAGTCCCCCATGGGTCCTGACCTTGAAGCCATTGCTTGGTAGGTGTGTACACAACATATGCATTGCATGGATTCATTTGGTTCTAATTGGTTAAAGTGTATTTGTTGACCTTGTACTTACTGTATATGTGTTATTTATTTCACTGAATTGAGAATTTCTTGGATTGTGTATGATATCCTTATGACTGTTAAACTTGACTATTAAGTTGGATTAGGATGGTTTTTCCTAAGTGCAGGTTGTATGTTTGTTTTTAGATGATTTACGTGGTGTCACTCGTCACCACTTTGAATTAGGGTCAGTCGATAATGCTTGCTGAGTACACGTGATTCCGTACTTACTCTTATTTTTCTACACCCTACGTGCAGGTACAGATCCAATGACCTCTGGATATTGATTCCTGTGGTTCCTTCTTTGCTAGCATTATTGGTGATTCGAGGTAGCTGCTACTGGCTTTAGAGACTACTAAAATCTCCTTCAACCTTGTTCTTATACATTTTCCACATTTTGAAAGACTCAAAGTTTCTTTTGGTTCTGTATTTAGTGGCTTGTATTAGTGACTTCCAGACCTGGAATTATGTATTATTTGATTTTACAAGCCTATTAATCTATTTATGAGATTATTCGGGATTGGTTATGTTATTATTTTTCTTCCGCTTCTATGAGTTTGAAATGTTGTTCTTGGATTTAGGTATTTGGCTTATCTATCACAGAGGATGAAATAAGTGTCATCACGATCCCGAATTTGGGTCGTGACATAATATTATGCTAAAGAATTAAGTATGAATACATTTAGTGGGAGTGATAAATAAAATAGATATATTTTAAAGAGCTCAAATTTTTTAACACACATATATATGCTATATATCCTGGAGAATACTATTCGTCTTATATTTTAACACAAGTTTACATGTATATTGACCAGTAGTAATGCATATAATTGCTATTATAAAGAAGAATTTGAAAATTTAATAAGCATACAGTTATGGCCACTAATTTTTTGAAGAACATGAAATGTTATCACAAAGAATGTGCAAAACTTTGAAAATCTAACAAAATAATGACCATTAATTACAAAATTTTTAAAGTGCATGCCTTTGTTATCCCAACGAAGATGCAGAAGTTGAAAATTAAAAAATATTTTTTAAAATTTTTTTGAAGTGCTTGTCTTTCTTAGTGTCTTTTTTTTTCTTTTTATTTACTAAAATAATGAAAGTATTAAAAATTTTCAATTAAATGTGAAATGAGAAGGTCTTTAATACATTGTCATTGAAGAGTATGATAAGATGAATAAAATCTCCCAACTCTTCACCTAAGGTCTCAAATTCGAGTCATAAGAATTGAGAAAACTTCAATAAGAAATGTTTTCTCTATCAAAAATCTTACACAATGCAATCCTTTATTTTTTATTTCAATGTAAGATGAAAATAAAACATATGAACTCAAAATTATTACAATTCAATTAAACTTATATAGCCAAAACTCCAACAAGTTAGCCCTTTATTTACCCCCAAAGAATTAAAAGCACCACATGACTAATCTAGGATTTATAAAACCCTAACAAATCTAACATCATTACCCCAAAGCACATCCTCCATTGACTATTCCACAAACACTGATAGCAATAGTTACAAATAATACTAATGATCCATGGTCTAAGTCATGATTGAGATAGTCATAATTAGTGATCTCCAATGAATAATTCACGTGATGAGAGAAAGTTAAATTACCTACAATCTAAAATACAGAAACGTGCATATTAACATTATATGTTAATACCTCAATCAGGTATAACGATTTCTCTCTCAAGTTTATTCTTGATCTCCAAAGTTCCTCTCCCAATCATTTTGTTAAAGTGCTCACTACGATCCTTAATAGCGCCAATGTCTTTCTCTTGGTGGAATTTTGTCCTCCAACTAAAGTGATTGGTGCTTCTCGCCCTGACCTTGAGCTTCTTCAATATCCTCCTTGTCTTGTCCTCTTACGATATTAGTGCTAATGAATTTTCCTACGGAGAGACAACAACACAATACCAAAAGTACATATTTCTCTAATATATGTTCTAGGACTCTTCAGTTTCCAACTACACAATTCAGAATTTTGATCTATGAATTCAATCTTTAAAATCCTTAACAATAAATTTATTAAATTTAAAGTTATGAATTTCTATATACTACTTTTATAATTTTAATGAATTTTTTATACAAATTTATACTCCACATAAAACATAAATGTATCACCACTATAATTAATTACTCATGAAAGAGACGAATTTTGAATTAGAGTAAGGGGACAATAACATGTTACTTTTGGATTTGATTACTTTGAATAATTAGAAAAAAAGAATAGATAGGCTGAAAGACTTTATACGAAATAACTTAGCAAGCCAAAAAGAGAGACTTCGGAAAAATAGCAAGGTACGGAACAAATAAACAATTGATAAACACTACGCAAATATGGTCGAGTAGAGAGTGCAATGGAACATTGAAAAGCCTACTATGAGATAACACTACTATCTTATGAGAGTAGAGTAAAAGTGATTACTTTGAACCTAATAGATTTTTGCGTGCATACACACAAAAAAAGCATCGATGGTAGTAGTTTACAAAAAATTCAACTGTCATTACTTTGTTTTAATCAAAGTATTTTGATTAACTTGATTCAGCCGTAGTATGGTGATGTTAACTTGTCAGTCCTTATATGAACTTGAACATTTACATGATTTAATACACAACCTAATAAAGAACACTCTGTAACTTTAGGCAAATATATTGTCCAATTAATAATTAGAATCTATGAAGCAACATATAACAACTATATAATTCTCAAGAACAAAATCATAGATGCCCAAAAATATGAAGAAAATAAACATGGATTAATAGATAAACTCAGATGGTATATAATAAAAGTTTCAACATTATTAATGAGAACAAAAATTAAAACGACATATACCGTCACCCTAAATTCTAATCTAGTTTAAACATCTTCAACTAACTTCTTTTTTCAATTCATAATTTGTTCAAACACATACTAAAAGTTCATGTCATACTGTAGTTCTATTGTCTATTATTTATTTTAATCTGAAAAATCTAATTAGATACAGTTTTATGAGGATCGCCTCAAATTTATAAGTACTCCCTCTATTTCATAGCTCATGTAGTTAAATTATTGTTTTATTTATTGCTTTTTGAAGGATATGTCAAGTTAAATATTGATAAGTAAAGATGAACGGATGAAGGTAGTATCTCTCACCATCATAAGTATTGAATAATTTTATTCATTAAAGCTCTTAAGGACTTTGAAAAATTAAAAACTTTATTCTTCCACAAACTTTATGTTTCAAGCTTTGATTTACATCAGGAGGAGGTGGTTGGACAGGAGAATTGGTTTATACATAGGAGAGAGAAAATATTTCTTAGAGGTTCTAAGAGTTTTTTCGATCTGTCTTTTGCTATTATTTCTAAGTCTTATATAGACCAAATTAAGAAAAAGGAGTGGACACGAATTAAACTATGTGGCCTGGACAATATGGCCGACAAATAAGGATAAGATTCTTTAATAATGCAAGTCGGGTACACATTGGGCCCCATCACCACATGCATTATTATTCCTCTTTTCCAAACGCGTGCTTCATCAGTTTTTCTTTTCTTTTGGAAAGTAATGATAAATGAACCACTCTAACACGGACTTGACTAATTACAAGACTCGAAGTGGGCATACCCATATGGCACTCTTATCATAATACTATCATAATACTTGTATCTTATTATTCCACGTATCTATCTTCTTTTCCACTTGTCTTCTATCTGTCTATGTATCCAAGTTGTGCAGGGCTATGGTGTCGAAACTCATTCCAGAGTCATCATCTTCATAGGGATCCTGAGCATCTTGGAGAAGACTATCTTCAAGTCTATCGTCTTCTTCGTCTGACGATCTTGGAACAATAATGTCTATTGTATTGTTCATGTTAGGAACTACCCTATCTATGCTTGTACATAATTTGTCTTTACTATCCATATGCTTATCTTGTTCTTGGATACTAAAGAATTTCTCTAATGTCTGTTTTACGATAATCTCAATTTGTTTATTTTTCTTTTTTGCCATTATTGTCTTTTTTAAGGTACTAGTTCTAGGTGGGTTTGATGAAGATCCTGCTTCATCTTCACTTTTTGGCAAAGTGATATCCATAAACGGATTTGATTTATGTTTACCGGTTACCGTTTGAGCTGTACTAGATGTACCAACATCCGGTACAGTGGATTTCTGAGAATTCAGAGGGGAATGCACACCCTTCTCATCCATTTTTTGTGGAGATGGAGAAATCTGTGTCTGAGTGCTTGCATGAGTCTTTTTTGTCTGATATTTACTAAGTTTGTCTTGTAGAGTCTATATTTGCTCCATGAGTCTAGAATTTTCCACAATAAGAGCCTCTTTCTAAAAATTTAAACTTTTGAAGGCATCGGTCATTGAGGTGCAATGGTCCGAAAAAATTATTTTTTCTGAATCCCTTTGGATATTGTATTGGGGTGTCTGGTCTGGATTTTGTCTGAGGGCTAGTGATAAATAAAAATTTGGTCCAAGGTGTCCTCTTGCATAGTCTAAAGCTTCGGAAAAATCATTAAAACCTTTGTAAAGAGGATTTCTTACACCTTTTATAGAGTCCATTAATTCTAACCAAGTCTGAAAAATTTTATTTATTTTACCATGTATAATTACATAATATTTGAATCTAGGCTTACTTTTGTCTATTATATATTGACATAAAACATTTATAGAGGCTAAAAAATATTTGTGGTCTGGCTTATGGTGTGCTAAAGATTATCTACCAAACATTTTTGGGATTTGTCTAAAACATGTTCTGGTCTATGTTTGAACGAATAATTACTAGGTGGAAAAGAAATTAAATTAAAAGGTCCAAAGTCTATTCTTTCCATTGGTTCTATGAAATTTTGAGGTCCTATAGAACTCTGGGGTCTAAATATTTTGAAGTCCTATAGAACTCTGGGGTCTAAATCCAATATTTCCTAGCATTGTCTGATAATAAATGTCTTGAGATGAGGAAGATGCTATTCCCTTGCCCTTGTCTGCTGTAGGTCGCATGCTGAAACAAATATTAGTTTTGGTTAACCGATTTTGTTTTTAATTGTAACCTACTTAACTGGTCTGCTAATTCATTTTATTTACCTTTGATATATTCAAAAACAATGTTCTTATATACCGATATAGTGTCCATAAAATTTAATCATCTTCTTCTACTACTAGCTTTATCATTTATTTTTGGGCTAAATTTAACTATCGCCTCACAATCTGTCCTTACTAAAACTTATTCTTTATTTAAAATATATAATTTAAAACTATTTAAACCATATACTATGGCTAATACTTCTAAATCTATACTAGGCATATTTCCTTTTTCTTTATATTGTCCACTTTGATATGCACAATTTTTTTCTTCATTTTTATCACTATATTTATTAGGTTTAGCTTTTAACACGCTCCCCATCCTAAATTACTTCCATCAGTCTGGACGATTAAATAATCTGATTCTAGTGGAATTTTTAAATTTGAGATATTTTTGACCTTTTCTTTAATCTTTTGTACTAATTTAATGTCTTCTAGATTAAAATATTTTTGCCCTTTACTACCTGTTTTAGCATATAAAGGTCCTGCAATTTTTCCTACGTCTTGAATAAGGTTTCTTGCGTAATTTACTAATCCTAAAAATTTTTGTAGGTCTTTAGTATTTTCTAATTTGTCTGACATTTCTAATACCTTTTTGGCAATATGAGGTTGGAGTTTTATCTTCCCATTTTCTAGGGTGATTCCTAAGAAATTAATATGTTTTTTTTACATAATTTGATTTTTTTTGGCTAATTATTATTCCGTGTTTAACAAATAGTCCAAATACCAGTTGTAAATGTCGTAAATATTGCTTCATATCTTTGCTAAATACTAAAATATCATCTACATATACTAATACAAATTTTTTATAATCTCTAAAACTATCATCCATTTTTCTTTGAAAAATAGGTGGGGCTATTTTTAGTCCAAATGGCATAACAAGCCACTCAAAATGCCTTTCTGGACAGGTGAATGTTGTCCATTCTATGTTGTCTGGGTGCATTTTTACTTGCCAATATCCTGATTTACAGTCAAATTTACTATATATCTTTTTACCTTGTATTCTATTAATTAACTCACTTTTATCTGGTAACTTATATGCGTCTGTTTTGGTGTTATCATTTAATCTTTTATAGTTTATTACCATACGAGCTTTTCCCCTTATTTGATCACTATGGTTTCTTACCATGAATGCTGTTGATCTGTGTCTAGATGTTGATCTTTGAATTACTTCTAATTTTAACAATTCTTTGATTTGTTTCTCAAATTCTTCTATATCTTCATTGTTAGCTTCTATTGATGCTGTCTTTATGGTATATTCTGGGTTGATTATTTCTAATTTACACATTATTTCGTTAGGATTCCAATGTGCTAAAGGTTTCTATCTCTATATCTTGGATTCTTATTTTCACTAATACTTTTATGGTAGAAAACTCTTTATCTTCATTACATATTAGGCTAGTGCCATTATCTTCTATGTTCATAAGTTCTGCTTCTAATTGTACATTTTCTTGTGTATCTTCTTGTGTATTTATTTCTTCTCTAGTTATTTTGGCTTTTCCTTTTTCGAAGGTAGTTAGCCTTTTTTCTAGATTATTTACTCTGGCTTCTAGAGTTGCTACTCTTAAATTTAGAATTTGATTATTTGTATAATTCGGTTCTCTATTTGGTTCTGATTCTATTTTTATCTTTAGAGTGTCTTCTATACAATTTACACAGGCTTCTAAATAACATTTTCTACACTTAGCTCTGTTTTCTTTGCTTGAGTACCATCTACATATATGACATCTATTACTGTCTAGATCTTTATGTTTTTGAAATTCATGTACACATTCTTGAGTGACATTCATTAAATTATTAATTACTAGGTTATTTAAATCTAAATCATCTAGATCATCTATTTCTTGTCCTAACTCATTTACTAAATTATCCTCTTCTGACTCTGAAGAGTTAGTTTTAGAAATGTCCTCTATATCAAAACTTATTTTTGAATATATACTCTCTGTATCTGACATGTATTCGTCTACATTCAGTAATGTTTCTTGAAAATCTTCTATTAATTGAGAGTTTCTAGTTCTATTATTATTTCTATTAGGACATACATTGGCTAGATGATCTATGCTTCCACAAGTATAACATTCTAATTTATTTTTATAGTTTCTATTATTTCTATATTTTCTAACATGTCTATCTCTATTTAGCCATGATTTTTTAGCTTTTGATTTTCTTAAGAAGTATTGTTTATGTCTAAATGGTTTTTGGTTATATTTTTTCTTATATCTTTTAGGTTTTTTCTGATTATCATAATTTTGGGTTGTGTATATAACAGATTTACAGAAATTCATTTCATTTCTTTTTAGTTGTTTTTGTATTTGTATATTCGTACATTTTTCTATTAGTATATCCATTATATGTTGAGTTCTATGTCCTATGGTCCATTTTACATTTGGGCTAGCTACTACACCGTCTCTTTTATACCATCTTTCTTTTATTTCTCTTCCTAAGGCTCCTGGTAGCTAATTAAATAGTTTTTTACCTAGTTTTTCATTAAAAGTATTTTCGCTGACCGTGCAGTAATAAAAATAATGTTGTAAAAATTGCTTTATATATATCCAATGTGAGATGCTAAGTTGTTCTAGTTTTATTAAAGCTTCTTTTTGTAATGCTAATAATCCACTATTTGGATCTTTTCCAGTTAGTAACATATGCATTTTATTTGTGAAGTTATAGGGATTTGGACCCATACGTAACAGACCTGAAAGTCATATGGGCAATAAGTTTTAAAACTTTCCCACTTAGCTTTTGTCGATTCTCCTAAAAAGGTTTCTAAGTATTTGTACATTGTTTTTATATAGTTTTCTGTATAATGTCTTAAATAATCTGCTGCTAATATTCCTTTCCATAAATCTATTACTGTATCCCACATTTGTGGGTCATGTGCTGCTATATTTAGTATTTTACCTTTACTACCTCTTTCTTGTAGTTTAATTGGTTCTTCTATTGACATTCTCTTTCCTACTGGTCTTACATTATCTCCTCTAAGTTTTGTATCTAGATTTATCCTAACTTCTCACCTCCTAGGTATATTACCTGTACTATAATCTATTGGTTGAGGATTCGGGTTTGTCTGTTGAAAAGGGCTAGCACTTGTTGAACTAGTTGCTTCCAATTCTGCTAATTATTTATAACTCATTATGGAACTTAGTATGGATTTTGTATCTTCATCTTTCTTTTCAGAAATTAATTCTTCGCTATTTCTATATCCTAGGTTATCAGTTCTTTCTAAGCAGTTTTTGAAATGTTCTATACATCTTTTTATTTTCATTTCATTTTTCTGACATCCTTTACATTTAAAGGTTATATGTTTATATTTCTCTGCTAAAATTTGAGCTTTTTATATTACTATATCTACTTCGTAGCCTTCTTGTAGAACTTCTATATTCATCTATAGTACTTTCTGTTTCTATAGTACTTTCTGTTTCAACATCGTCTAAATCTCTTCTAGTTGTATAATTATAATCTGTAAATCTAACTAAAGTTTCTCCTTTACTTGTAGTGTATAGTAAATGAGATTCTGGTGTAAGGATTTCTGGTTTATTAAATTTGTTTAGATTCCATTCTAAACCTGCATATACCTCTGGGTCTATTTTTATTAGTTTTATTAACCTTATACCTTTATTTCCCATTACTTCAACTACGTCATTTACTTTTAATTTAAATTTAGTATTACTACTTAATTTTAATTTTTCTATAAATCCTACACACATTAATAAATTGTTATCACTATTCATTTATTCATACCCTTTAGTCTGGATTCCTTTTAATGTTTTTTTCAAATTCTTTTATGTTTATTAGAAAATCTGGACTTATGTAGAATATTCTTTCATTATTTGTCATATCTACTTCAGTTAATCCTATTGTTGATTTCTTAATGTCTGACCATCTGTCATCGTATATTGTTATTAGTACTTTAGATCCTAGATTTTTTCTAGTTAATCCTTTTATTCCTATAACAATTAATCCCATATGCATTAGCAACATTCTATTCTTTATATGTTTTAAAGATTTAGAGTCTACTAAATCTAATATTGTAAAATTTTCTCCTATAGCCGATATCTGTTCTTCTCTATAATGTCTATATAACTAATTATCTGTTGAAAAATATCTAGCATTGTTTAATGTCTTAGGATTTAATAGTTTTAATTGATGTCGTTGAAAAATTTGTAAGTCTTTATCTACATCTATTATTTCATTTAGTTCTTGATTCTGTTCTGTAGTTGGTTGTCTTCTAAATATTCTAGATACTATAGTATTATTTCCTATTCTATTCTCAGAAAAACTTATTCTTTGTCTTTCTTCTCTTTGTCTTTCGTTGTTTTCGATGGTTCTCCGTCTATTTGATAGAAAGTCCATTTTTGTGGTTTTCTAATTATATTTTTTTTTCTTTTCTAGAGGTTAATTCAGTTTTTTTTAGTTGGTTAATAAGTTCGTCTATTTTAATATTTTTGGGTTCTTGAACCTCCTTACTTTTAATTAAGATATCTATCTTTTTATGCAATTCTGGTAATTCTGGTTCTTGCTGCACCGGTTTTTGAGCTTCTTTACCCTTAATTAAAATATCTATCTTTCTATGTAAGTCTAATAATAATTCTATTATAGTATTATTTTGTTTAAATAAAATTTTATCTGTTATACTTGAAGGTATATGCTTAGATAATCCTTTTGGTTCGTTATGATAGCTTTTTGATTTTTCTAGTGCCTTACTATAATTTATATCTTCTTCACTCATGAAAGTGATATTTCTTCTAATCTTTGTATTGTTATTTTTAACTCTCTTATTTCTTTATTTGTTAACTCTACCTGCTCTACAATTTTTGTTACTAGTTGAGTGGTTTTAATTTCTAATTCTTTTGATTTTTCTGCTATAGTTTTTATTAATTTTACTATTTTTATTTTTGTAGGTATCTTTTCTAGATTGAATTTTTGATTTAAGTACTGAATTTTCCTGTCTATTTCTAACTCTTGGGATTTTAAATAATCTAAATTTTTTTCTATTTTTTCTAGTATCTTTTTCTATTTATTTTGAGTAACTTCTACTTCTTCAAAAATTCTTATTATATTATTATCTTTTTCCTGAATTTTTTTGCTTAAATTTATTATTAAATCTATTATGGTATTATATTGTTTATCTTCTGAATGTAAAATGTGTTCTCCTTGGCTGAAATTACACCTTATAGTCGTTTTATCTTTTAACACTCTGTATTTCTTTTTAGGTTGAAATCTAGTTTCTAAATATTCAAGGCATCTAAATGAAGCTATTTTGTTAAGCTAGATGATAATAACTAATTGTATGTTTACTAATTTTATTAAAATACCCTAATCTATTATTAGAAAATGTAATCTCTAGTTCTACTTCTTTTATATTTTTTATCAACCTTGTCTATTCTCTAATTAGTGATTCTTTTAAATTTTTTGATGTTATTTTATCAATTTTATCTATTTCAATATCTGTAAGGACTAGATTATCAACTTTTCTTATTTCGTCTTTAATCCAAAATAATTGTTCTTTAAAATGCTTTAATAATTCTGTAAGCTGATTTTTATAAATTAATTCTTCGTATATCTGATGTCTGATTTCTCTAATATGTATAACATATTTAAGTGACATACCTTATCCTAATGAAATTTTATTTACTTGTTGTAAATAGTAAATTTTCCTATAATAAGAGTTTTCTATTCTTATATTATTGAAATCTAATTCTTCTTTAGAAAATTTTAACAGAGTTTTTAAATATTTTGCATCTATTTTGTTTATGTTTTTCTGAGTTACTTGACCCTGTATTTTTTCTATATTATCTTTTAAATTTATACTTTTTCTTCTTAATTTGGATCTATGATGACCCTCTTCTTCTATCCACTTATTTAGTCGTCTAACTCTTTGGAAAATAGGTAAATCTTGCATATAATTATATTTCTGTTAATACGTTCTTTAAGCCACCGAATTCTGTTACTATTATTTTCTAAATCTCTATTACAACCGTATAATTTCCAATTTAAGGCACTTACTAATTCTTTACTTACTGTTCTAGATGTATTATATAACTTATATAATCTATTTGCTTCTATTAATCTTTTTATACTCTTTTCTAAATTCTTTTTTCTAGCGATAATATTAGCTCTATTACTATATTCTCTATATAAATAGAAACATCTACACCTTATATCTTGAAAAGCTCGATGTCTTTTCATATACTTAGTTTATATTCTAGTTGTCCTAGTCTAGTGATTAAATAATCTAGTTTATTATTTATCTTCTCTTATATTCTAAAAATATTTTTCTTAGTGTGAAGACCCTTAATATTTTTCTAAACATATTTCTCTTATATCTATAATTTATACTCTATATCTATAACTATAATATATTTAAAAGTGTGAAAACCCTTAGAAAAGTGATTTGAACTTTTTACCCTTCATTAAAAGACTCTTCTTTAGACAAAACTGTATTTTCACTATTTTTTAATTTATTATTTAATTATTTTTTATTATATTAACTAGACTTCCTAAAATATATGGGACTCCTAAAATATATGGCAGGAGAATTAATTAATATTTTTCTTTCTGCTAGACTTTCTAAAATATATGGGACTCCTAAACTATATGGTAGGAGAATTAATTAATATTTTTCTTTCTACTATTCAATTAGAAAAATACTCCTAAAATAGGAATCTATTAAAGAAATACTTCTATAAATATTGAGATGTACGTTAAACAAGAGAACAAACCGGTTTGCCTATTGGGAGAATATGATTGATGCTCATCTAACTTGATTCGATTGCATGTCTAGATGCTTGGTTTTCTAACCCTTAACTTCTTCACTGTTTTTGTCAGCATAATTGAATTCAACATGTGTGTGTATATATATCTTCTTTGTTTTCATTCAAAATCATTCTTTAGAGTCAAAAATTTTTCTTAGACAAAAATTAGTTGGATCAAGATTGAACCCTTGTGATCACTATTTTTTTTAATAGTTTACAGGTTGTAGATGACTGCCGGTTGGCTCTGAAGAATTTTTTGTGTAAACATTAGGTTTAATTATATTGTTTTGATATCTTTATTATCTTATTATCTTATTTTAATTTACAAATGCTAGATGAATGCGAATCGATTTTGAATTTTTTTTAGGTAAAGGTTACGTTTAATTGTATTATCATAATATCTCTATTAATTTGTTATTTTGCGGTACTTTATAGTTCGTAGATGAATCTTGATCGGCTTTGAGAAATTTTATGTGTAAAATTTAAGTTTAATTGTATTATTTTGATATCACTTTAATCGTATTATTTTGTTGCAGTTTACAGATGATAGATAAATATTGGTCGGCTTTGAGGAATTTTTTTAATGCAAAGGTTAGGTTTAGTTGTGTTATTTTTATATCTCTATTATTGTATTATTTGTTATTGTTTATAGGTGATAGATGAGTGTCGGACGACTTTGAGAAAATTTTTGTGTGTAAAGATTAGATTTAATTCTATCATTTTGATGTCTCTATTTGTATTGTTTTGTTGCAATTTCCAGATGGTAGATGAATGTCTGATCGATTTTTAAAAATATTTTTGGTAAAGATTAGGTTTAATAAATAAATTCTCCATCTTTACATACTCAAAACATATTAAATTTAATTATTATATTTAGTTTTATTATTTAAATAAATATCCTATTTAATGTAATGTTTGAACTCATTAAAATGAGGTACACGCGCAAGGTGCATACACCTAAACTAGTTTAGACAAAATAGTAAATGACAGTTTTGTCTATTACTAAATCTTTTAATGAAGGGCAAAAAATTCAAATAGTATTTCTAAAACCGTTCACACTTTTAATAAATTAGAGATTAGAGATTAGAGATTAAAGAAAGAGATAGAGATAGGGTGCAAATTTACCTTCACTTTCATGACTCTGAAGTTAGTCTTGAAGGTGTGTGTGACATGTTGATCCATTGAGTCTTTCTTGTAGTGTCATTTCATATTTATATTCATAGAAGTGTAAATTTACTTTCACTTTCACGACTCTCAAATTAATCTTTTGAGGTTTAGGTGACATGTCGATTCATTGAGTCTTTCTTCTAGTGTCATTTTCATTAATTAGCCCTAACATGATGACAATATAAAAACTCAACTATATAACAATTTTTTTTTAAACACCCAACATGTTTACATTATGCAAAAATAGAGCAAGAAAACATTAATAGGCATATGCATCAAGTATGTATAACGTAAAGAGTCTTGGGTCCATCATCTATTGTTATACAATACGCTTTAATTAACATAACATAAAAATAAATAGTAAAGATGGATCATCAGTTTGAGAACAAAGGATAGATGACCCAACACGAGCACTTGGCCTAGCCAAGTGTTAGAAAAAACATTCATCCTTAATGAAAATAGTTGGGTCTAGTAAACAATTAAAAAGGAAATAAAAGTAACAAATTGGATCCATCATTAATCATTATTCGACAATAATTACTTTTAATGGTTGGAGAAATCAACCAAATCCCTTTCTCATTAGTCATGCCAATACTCCATCAAGACTAATAAATTTATGTTCGCTTGTTAAAATGAACATCTAAAATGAAAATTTTACTTTTAGTATAAGTGCTAAGTAAAATAAAATGAAAGAATACTCTCTATAATATATTTTACTTGTATTTTGTTTTTCAAGCCCCAAGAGATTAATAGCTTGTTCGGTCAAGCTTTTGATTTGACTTGTCTTATGTGTTAAGAAAGTGTTATCAAGATCTTATTTAAAATAACTTAGCTTATGGTATTATCATCGAGATTTAAAGGTAAATTCTATAAAATGATTGTTAGGTATGCTACTTTCGTGTTAAATAAAATATACATTTAACACATAAACTTCAACAACAAGTTCAAGAGCAACTTCAGAACAACAAAGAAGTTCAAACTATATTTTGAAAAATAGAAAAATCAACAAGAAAGAGATGAAGATTAGAAGATTCAAGTTCATCAAATTCACAGTGTGTCCTTAAGAAAATCATTTTCCTCAAGTACCCGAGGTTATGAAATATATCCTCACAGGATAAAATAAATCACTTTAGTAGAGTGGAGGTACCTCAAATTCTGTCGAACAACAAACTCACTCAACGATAGCAAATACACTTGAGTTTTGTACGAAAAAGAAGTATTTTAACTTCAAAATTTTGTATTAATATCTGAGAAAAAAATTAGATATTTATAGCCCAAAAATGTTGCTACATAAAAGAAGTAATGGTTAGTGAAAAGTTGCACTATTGCAAAACGTTGGGTCCATATATGGTCCATGTGCGTACGCTCATGACAAGATGTGGTTGCAGGTCGCTTGTCAAAATAAAAAGTTGAGTGATGACATGCAAACCAAAATGCATTGGCATCTGTGTCCGTGGATAACCAAATGTGGCCACATTACGCCTATTGTTATTCATAGAGTAAACTGAAGGATCGGGTCCCTTCAATGTACGTTTTGACATGCGTTTGCATATGTTAGTGTGCGTTCACACATGAAGAAAAAATTTAGAGTAAATTTTTAGATTAAAAAGTCTTACACTTAAGTTTCAAATGTATTTTGTCCAAAAATATAGTCTCTTGATCGATCATTATACAAATTCAAATTTAAAACTGAAGTCGAGCTGAGTTGATTAAACGATGATGATGGCGATGCGAGACTTGTCTTCTTCTTACCTCAGTATTCACATAGAGTAATGCTTCTAAATTTAAGCATAAGATTGTTTCTTTCTCCCATCAGTGTGAGGAACACTCTTTTTATTAAGTGAAGGCACATGTTTCACTTTTCCTTAATTTTTCATACCTTTATTTTACATTTAGATTTTACTAGCGTCCAACAATCCCCCATATAAACGGAGAATGACTATTATATCAAAAATATACAAACAAGTTCATGATTTACAAGTAGGGATGGCAATTTCAGTTCATATAAGTGAAAGGAGTCCATTTAACCCACATTTAATTAATTAGATCACTCATATTTTAAATGGATATATATGGACTTCAATCTATTTTAAAAGCTCATATAAAAATAAATAAAATGAATAAAATATGAGTATCTATATAAGCCCATAGATTACCCATTTATGCTTAAAATCTTTAATTACAATATTTTTTTTTGTAAAAAGAAAATTAAGGGGGTTGGCTGGGCTAGGGTAGGGGTAGGGTGAAGTGGGTGTCGGGGGTGGGGAGCAGAAATAATTTTAACTTTTATTTTGAAAGTTTTTTAATTTTCTTTTAAATAATTTTTAGGGTTGTGGGGCGCAAGAGGGGGTGGGAGGATTGGGGGAGGGGGGAGGGGGAGGGGGAGGGTAAGAAAAGAATTTTATTTAAAAAATTTATTTTTTTATGAGGAAGGGGTAGGGATGGGGAGCTGGTAGGGTGTCGGGTGAGGGTAAGAAACTTTTTTTTAAAATAAATTAGAAGGGTGGGGTGGGGGGTAAAAAAGTTAAGTTGATATGTATATAAAAGTTCTAATGTTTTTAGGCTTTAGGAGTTAAAGTGGGTTCCAACTATTTTTATCCAATCTATATTTAACCAAATTCATATTTACTCATACAATATATGGATTGATTACAATCCAATCTACTTAAGGTTAATTCATATTCAATCAATCCAAATCCAATCCAATCCACCTGTTTCCCACCCTTATTTACAAGTAAAGACTAATTGCACTTGTATAAGTAAGTTTTTCTTTAAACTTTTCATAGTCGACTTATATTAAATGCACTCTGTCAATTTCTAGATGCAATATCTTTGAACCATCAAACTTAGCTGTATACCTAGACAACACAAGCTACACAACTATTTTTTTTGTTTATGGTTCTCGTTACTATTTATGGTTCTCACAGTTTTATTTGTTTCAACCATGAACACTACCTGATTTCATGAGAGCTTAGAGACTAGGTATTTACTATTATTATCCTTAATATTAAATCGACTTTCACTTCACACTCACATAGGTAATTTCTAAACATTTAATCCTATAGATAAATTATTTAGTCAAACCTGCCAAACTTAGAAACCATTAAAAAGCTTCAAACCGTAAGTATTATCCTTGTTTTTTGGGCATTATCTTCATCATAAGAATGAGTTGAGTTATTTAACAATGTTGAACCGTCAGTCACAACTTGTTTTGATCTCCCTGAACCTAATTCTTGGAATCTTCAATTTGCTAGGTAGAGTTACCATCGTGATGACTTGTCATTTTCATTTATGATCTTTAACTCCTTTCTAATTAGGCCTTTTATAAGTGAATTTGACACATTATCTTTTGACTTTATATAATCAACCATGATAATTTCACTAGAGAATAGTTCTGTAACGGTATTATGTCTCCGTTTTATATGACGAGAACAGTTGCCGTTATATATCTGCTCCCTGCCCTACCTTTTGCAGCTTGACTATCACAGTGTATGCATACCAGTGTCAAAGGTTTGGGCCAAAAAAATATCTTTCAAGAAATTCTCAAGCCATTCAACTTCTTACCAGCCTCATCTAGAGCGATAAATTCAGTTTCCCTTGTAGAGAAAGCAATACATGTTTGCTTGGATGATTTTCAAGACACTTCTCCTCCACCAAGAGAAAATACATACCCATTTGTGAGTTTTACTTAAATTTGACCCGGTGATCCAATTTGCATCACAATATTCTTCAATTGTTGTTTGATACTTATCGTAATACAAAATATAATTTTGAGTTCATTTTAAATAGGGATAATTATGAAAAATGACCACTCGGTCAAATTATTTACAAGAAAATCAACCCAACTTTATCTAAATTACATGAAATAGCCATTTGGCCATGTCTCTTCTTCTTTTTCCTTTACCCTATTCATTAGTGGCTTCTTCTTACTCCTTTCTTCTCATCCTTCTTCTTTTTCTTTCCTTCTCATTTTTCTTCATCTTCTTCCTCCTTGTTTCTTATTTGCTGGTTTTCCTTTTAAAAAAATTCAATGTGTCATAAATATGAATCATTTTGATTTAATAATATATCAAAAGACTCTTAATATCGAGAGGAGTTCATATCTAAAATTTGATACTATTTATAGGAGATTTTAAGTTAGCCAAATTAAAAGAACTTGCCAACCAAGTTTCTTTGGTTTTATTTTTTCATTAAAATTCGACATGCCATAATTTTGAATTATTTTTAGTTAATAACATATCAAAAGACTCATGATACCGAGACGAGCATAATCTAAAACTTAGAATTATCCGGAGGAAATTTTGAGTCAGAGTTGAAAGAACTTGTAAGCCAAGTTTCATTCGTTTTGATTTTTATTTTAAGTTTGACGTGTTGTAAATGTGGACTTCTTTGAGTGAATATCATATCACAAGATTCATAGCGTTGAGATGAGCTCATATCTAAAATTTGGTACTATTTACAGGAGATTTATTTAGTGGAGCATAATTGATTAGAAAAGGATCTTCTAATAACATGTATATCTTTTTTCTTTCTTTTTTTTTTTTACAGGAAACAGAGTGCATAAGAGTAATACCCCAAAATTTTAAGATCTATACCTCTTAAAAGATAGGCCATAAAGTTAGCTTTCCAACACTTCAAGTTTCGTCTCAATCCGATGTAATGGCAAATAGTTGTGGAAGGTTTCCCCTAAGGACCTGGTACACTATCGTGGCTATGACTCAGGAAATGAGTCGTAACCACTTGTGATGAGTCGTCATGGGTGAATCGTAGACTCAACAGTATGGTCCCATATTTCATCTTACTGATCATGATTCCGCTCCACGATTCATAATCAGACATTAGGAGTCGTTGAGAGGGTCTTATAGTCAGAATTGTGTCCAAGAATCCTTACTAGTGGTTATAAGTCCAGCACATAACTCATAATCAGAACTTACGAGTCGTTATGTGTACCCATATCCTGACCAGTAAAGGATTTAAGCATCACGCCTCAAACTACGACTTCACTCAATGATTCGTAGTCAGACGTAACGAGTCATTAGGAGGCAGTTATAATCAGACCAGAATGTACCAAGGAACTCAGGACCCTAGCTTACGACTCAGACTACGACTCGTAGTCATCCCAACAAGTCATAGGGTGATGCGTAATGATTGGGAGAGTGTTTTACTGCACGTTATTCCAGGTTTTTTTATGTCTTTACCCACTCCCTTAAAAGCCAAACCAATATTATTTTGGCTTCTTAAGGTGTGTTATAAAAGGACCCAAAATCCCTAAATATATCCATTAACCGTATTCCACCCAAAAGAGATCAAAGATGCGATTTCCCATCTTTCGCAAGAAGACTAGGGTTTCTTAAGAGCAAGTTTAACTCCAAGGAATTTCTCAAGACTTCCACTTCAGGTATGTGGGCTATTAATCAGTGGGTCCCTTCCACTCATTGAGTCCTAAGAATTTCCTATTTTTACAAGTATAAATCCCTTTTCCCTAATTGGTGAAATTTCATTAAGATTATGAATTTTATAAATATTACCTCAATTGTCTTGATTTTAAACCATGAAAATATATTCCCTCATGATAATTGTGTTTCCATATGTTTGATAATGCAAATGCTCACTTCATGATTTTTTATTGAAACATGGGGTGTTACTCATCACTCTCCCATATAATGAATTATTCAATAAGTGCCAAGGGTATTTTACAATAGATAGTGCTGGCGTGTTATGAATACCTGATAGCTAGATAGTTATGCCTGTTCCAAATTTCTAAGTTACAAGTCATCCAGATCATGTGTATGTTGTTATATTCAGATTATTATCATATTGATCATTTATCAGTATGAATCATGTTAAACCTTCAGTAGTATCGATGTCAATTTAGTTGGGAGTAGAACTTAGCAGTAAGCAAACCTAGAGATGAAGGCTTACTGCTAGATTAGGGTGAGACCTTTAGTAACAGTTTAAGTTCTAGAACTACCTAAATAGCGTAGGTTATAAGAGATCTTCCTACCAGTATTGGGTTAATACTTTCTCAGGGGAACCTGCTAAAATAGGGTGACTCCCTAGTCCGTTGGTACATTAGTATAGTGGATCCACACAACCAGTGTTAGTACACGTAACAAGGTTACCCCTCCAACTGGGGTTACAGGTTGTACCCCGATTAGCTCAGATTGGGGCATATTGGTTAAATGTTATCTCCTACAATCTCAATTTAGTATTTAGATTATACCAGTTCAGGTTTACATGACCAAGTGTTCAGTATATCAGTTATTCAGTTAATTAGTCTTACATACTATTTTAGTACATGCTTTACTTGGTCTTGCATTCAGTTTACATGTTTATGCATTCATGATCAGTATCTAAATGTATTTCAGTTAGTCCCTATCTCACATACCAGTACATTCAAAGTCCTGACCGCACACTCTCTTTTGCGCTATATTGATTTCACAATATAGTTTTTGATGCCCAGTTTCTGACCGTACTTAGATAGTTCATGTGCCACTCAGCAACAGTTGTGGTGAGTTCTCATCCTTCGAGGACAAATTATCCATAGTTGCTTTTAGTATCTCTTTTATTTCAGTCAGATGAAGTTAGTTGGGGGTTTTTCCCATCAACTCTACGTGTTTAGAGGTTTTCAGATAGTCAAACTTGTTTTTTAATTTTTATCATATGTTCAGATACATTAAACATTATATTTTATCAGAGTTTTCATCAAATTAGATTCCGCATATGATATTTTATTATTATCTTATTCAGTGCTTATGACAGATATCAAATCAGGGGTTAGCTTGGGGTCACTTGTGGCATTAAACATTGTGTTACAGCTAAGGGGTAGCCTCGGGTTGTGAAAAACTTGGTACCAGAGCCTAAGGTTTGAAACTGTCCTAAAGTGCTTGAAATCCGTGTTAAGTGGAGTTTTGTGCATGGGTGTGAAGTGCACCACACTTATGGGCAAGAGGCTACGAGACATTTTAGGAGTGTTTTCCTTCTTTCATTATTCATGTTGTATGATGGAGTGTAATCCATGTTAAACTCCTTTTCCTAACTCATTTCTACCATTTACAAAAAATGCCTCCTAAAGGGCTAGCGGAAGGAAAAATGGTGATCAGCCTGCCCCATGTGTTCCTGAAGACCCTCTTAATGAGAAAGTCTCTCACGCTGTATTTAGAGATGCTTTCACTATATTATCCCAATCCATGGAAGGTCAGAATAGTTAGTAGGCTGTTGCTCCAGCCAACCCTATAGCTAATACAATAGCAGCCATAAGTTGGGACTTCACTCGAATAAATCCTCCAGTATTCTATGGATCCAAGTCTGAGGAGGATCCACAAGAGTTTCTTGATTGTGTGTAGAAAGTGACTGATATCCTGGGTGTCACTTCCAGTAAAAGTGCTGACTTAGCTGCTTATCGTTACAAGATGTAGCTCATACTTAGGTTAAGTAGTATAAGGAGGACAGAGGTGACAATGCAAGGCCTATAGAGTGGGATGAATTTGTTACTGCTTTTTTGGATAGATTCTTCCCACTCAAGTTGAGGGAGACCAAGGTATAGGAGTTTAGAAATTTGAAATAGGGTAACAGGAGTGTGAAAGAGTACTCACTCAAGTTTACTTAGTTGGCGAGGTATGCTCTGACTATGGTGGTTGATTCCAGGTCCTAAATGAGTAAGTTTATGTTGGGATTTTTTGAAGAGGTAGTCAAAGAGTGCAAAAAAACTATGTTTATTAAGGAGATGGATCTCTCTAGGTTGATGGTTCATGCTCAGCAGATTGAGGAAGAGAAGTTCAAAGAAAAAGAAACGGAGAATAAAAAGGCCAGAACCGATAGCTTCAACTTCTGTCAATAGAATTCAGATGGCGAGAATCGTTCTCAATTCCACCAAAACTTTTCAGTCCCAGTCACATCTTCTGCTAGTGCTCCCATGCTTAAGTTCAGACATGACAATCGGGATAGAGCACTAGGCTATAAGTCCCAAGGTAGTATTAATAGTGGTCGCACAAACCTAGTGTGCAGGAGATGTGGTAAGAACCACAAGGTTGAGTGCATGGACGATGGTGATATGTGTTTTAGGTGTGGAAAGTCAGGTCAAAGAATCAGGAAGTGTCCATCAGCTGGCTAGAAGAAAAAAGTGTAATGACCTGAGCCTACCCCTAGTCATCACACGGTGCTTAGGACCACAAGTGACCCCAAGCCAACTCTTATACTACCATACTTTTAAGCAACTGGTTTAAATATTTATAAAATTACTAAGTTTACTATGCAGAAATATAATTATGATGAAATCTGGGAAAAATACAATACTGATACAATTTTACATTCTGATAAAACTAAAGAATAGAACTAAAATTACATGACTGATACTAACTGACATCTGTGAAGCCTCTACTATACTGACTATAGATAGCTGGGACGTTAATCCAACTACTACTAATCAATACATATAAGTAAGAGAGTAAAGTACATAAATAACATCTAACTGAAGTCCCCGAAGTAAGAGGACTCATCATCTGCTGGATGGAATCTGCAACTGTCTAATCATGATGTATGGACTACAACTGAACTTGTACCTACATTATTAAACAATGTAGCACATGGACGTATATGTGGACCAGTACTTTTGGAAAGTACTGAGCATATGGGGGAGGATTCATAAGTAAAACAATATCTCAATGTTCGTATAAACTTGTGAAATAATGCATGCTAAGTATAAATGACTCACATTGGCTGGAATAATTGAAAGTTGAATATCATGAATCATGAATGACAAAACATACTATATAAATCTTATGAGTCATAACACTTAGTTCTAAAAGCTACACTTTTACTCTTTCTGCTAGTGGAATAAGTAGAATTGAAGTTAACTCTATTTTCAAATCATGCAGTCTAAGGGTAAAAGTACTCACCTTTGTATCTCTAAACTAAAAGCTGAAATCTCATGGATAATGACTTATGTGAAACAATATTTGAATAAAATCGTGAGCCTTTACACTTAATTTCTAAAAGTTGTTTTGTTATTCTTTTCTATTAGGATTACTTTTTTCTGTAGGGAGGTTCTTCTAAATGACATACACTATGTGAGCTATCATAGTTTTCAACGTATAGTTTTCTTATGGAAAAACCTCACGTTGGGGAGAGGTTTCATACTATTGCCAAGGAGTATAACCTAAGTTATCACAATCTATATCTGTCATCCATATAAATGAGACTAATCTAAGTAATCTATACCTATGTTGTCTCATAGTTCTGGGGCATGTGAACATACCCAACTCGATGCTAAATACTACTCCCTTTAATCTGTATGCTCATTTTGTAGGAAATCCACTTTTAAAACTACTATAAGGGTTTATAATGAAATCAATCATGGATCTGTTTACTATAAACTGTAATGAAACTATAAAGTGGATTCCATATCTAAGCTGAGGATCAAAGATCAAATCTTGTTCAAATCTGCATATAAATTAATCATGGGATGCTTAACAACATAATCTTCTTAGAATATCAACATTAAAAATAGGGCTTAGTAGCCCATGCTTCAAATTTATGTCAAATCATCATAAAGTTCATGCTTGATAATGAAAGTATTGATAATTCATTTCTAAATCTGGAAATTAATGTCATACGCATAAAAATACAAAAGTAGACATGAAATTCAACATCCAAATCACTTGTAATTTCATAATCTTCAAATAATGATGATTGGGTATAAATCCTAATCTTAAATTCATGTAAATTAATGTAAAAATTAAACTTTAGAACTAATTTTCGGCACAAGAATGAAATAATTATCCTTGTTGAAAAACCCACATATCTTAATTAATGAATGGATGAAGAAGCTTGAACTTTAGGTTCTTATTTGTGCTCTTGAAGATTGTTTCTTGAAGATCTTGAAATGGAAATCTTGAATTTTGGGTTATCTTGGAAAAAGAATGGTGAAATTTGGGTTTTTTGAGGATTTGAAATTGAAGTTCTAGGGTTTTCTTGGAGAGAAATCTTGTGAATAATGAGCGTATTAGGCTTAGAATAGGTTTAATGTTTTGTTTTACACGATTTGGGGGCTTGAGAAAAGACTAAATTGCCCTTTGAAAAAATAAGTTTGGAACTGAAAATCCCAATTTTGCACCATAACACCATCATGGTGGCTTACTGAAAAAGGGACGAGTGCTATTTTGCACTATGGCGCAACGCGGTGCTATCACGTTGCGTCACTAGAAAAAGGATGAGTGCCATTTTGCACTCCACCATGACGCGGTGCTATGCTCCACCGTGATTTTTGAAGCGACACTGGACAATCATGGTGAGCTAATGAAAAAGGATGAATGGGATTTTGGTGTTCACCACGACATAGTGTAATCACGGTTCTTCACCGAAAAGATGACAATTGCGAATCTTCCCTCCACCGCGACGCGGTGCTATCGCGTTGTCCTACTGTTTCTTACTAAAAGTGCCATAACATCTCAACCGGGTATTGAATTAGGGAAAAATTGGTATCGTTGGAAAGATGAATCAATTTTCTATGATTTTTTGGTTTTGAGCTAAAAACTTTTATATACATAAAAAGTTATACTTGTTCAAATATGACCCTTGTGAAATCAAACACCAAAATTTGGCCGAATCGAAGGCCCTTAGCTCACTTGGCTATAAGTGACACTTATGAGCATCTTTCCCACCTCATAATCCTTCTTTACACTAGGTTAATGATCATGAAACGTAGATTAAAGTATAAATCATTGGACTAGAGTTCACACTCGTATGAATGAAGGTCCGATTTCTAGCTTAGAAGCGTACGGGGTATTACAATATCTCCCTTTTGGGAACATTCATCCTCGAATGGAACTTATTGGAATGAGAGTTCTGAGCTATGGTAACTGAGATCTTATACTGAACATGCACAACTGGGAACATACTTATATGACTAAGTCTGAAACATTAGAAACCTCTATCATGAAAATGATTTTAGAGATGACTTGCCTTTACTTACTATAAAGAGCCAATTCATACTGAGAGTTTAGAATTCGCTTGAAGTGTTCATGATGCAATCATACATATAGAACTGCAAAGTAATGAATTATGTAGGCACGAATCATGAGACAACGAGGCTAAGATCATAAATGGGTATTACACTGTCTGAGCTGGAATACTTGGAAAACTAAGATCATTCACCGAACACTTATGAACTGAATCATGGCTAAATTTCTAAATCTGAAACTAATGTCTGATTCCTGGACTGAGTTAAATTCATAATTTGAACAAATGCAAACATTTTACCTTATGAAATGGCCTTACTCATGAAACTTTAGGTAGTACGACTAGATAGAAAGTTGGAAATCTATAGGAGCTTATATGTTTGATTACTAAACTGGATTGCGGGATATATGGACTGGATCATGCTGAATGCTCATACCCAAATGGAGTATTTCTTCAACACCCTGCTAGGAAGTTCTAATGACATTAGGGAGCAAAGAACTTTGGACATGATGTGAATAAGACATCTGAATAGGAAATCACAACATTGCTACAACTTTATAGCATGGAACATAGACCTATAAATCATAAGCTAGGATAGAATTACTAGGCCTTAAGCAATGGAACTTCTTACTTCCAAGCTTAGCAACACTTCTCAAATACTCTCTCAACTATACTATTCCCCTTAAATACCATATTCACTTGATTCAACTTATAATTCTCACATGGGCATTGATAAATCCGTCTACTAAAGTCTAAACTGAACTAAATTCTCGCGCCATGATCAAGCCTAACTCAAAATCGCAAGGTACTACACATAACACCATAATACTAGTCTGAACCATGAATTCAATACCCCACAGTTTTCATAACTGCTCACCTCTAAGATAATTATTCTTATCACTTTAACAACTAAATTCAACCTCTTACTAGGAATTTACTAACGCACAATGCATTCATCCACTTATACACCAACATGACATTCAAACCTATCTTCATAACCACATATGCACTTCCAAACAAACACCCATAAAAGCATCTTTCTCATATTCTCTAATACCTCTATCAATTTCAACTTCCATGCACTGTTCTTAAGAAACGCATAAAAAAATATTCTCAACTAACCAAGTCATAAACAAAAAGCTTCTCCTCAATATTCCTTCAATTATAAACTTACATAAAACAAGCATACAATCATCTTTCCCAACATAACATATTTACTCTCTCCCATCTACACAATTGTTCACCATCACTATCTTGACTTACGGGGAGGTCACTGAAAGGTTGGAATATTAGGACCCGAAACATGAAGGGATACTACGCATAACTTGACACTTTACTAAGGCCTGAGGAATAGAGTATCCACGACATGGATTCATTAAATAGATCTAATCTGAGGATGTACATGATATAAATCTAAATTTCATTGATCGTTAAGAGTGTTGCATGAGTACTGGAACTGAACATATTGTAAAGCATCAGTACATGAGCCATGAGCTGTATGACCTGAATTTGGAGTTCATAACTTATGGAATGTTATTCCGACTGCTGAATGAACTGAATTCCTTATATTGGGAATTGGAAGCGTACATGATTTTTCTATAAGGTGCATAAATATGAACTATGGTCAAGGAGATGATGAGTAAGGCATGAGTAGATACTGTGATGACTAAAAACTTTACACTGGGATAAGAATGGGTCAAACATCTTCTTCCTTAATTAATGTTCTACAACATACTGACATCTCTACTAGAATCTGAGAGCTTGACTTGGTTACTTGTTCTATCATCTCCCTCTTAGCTTTAAGCCATCATTATAAGTCTGTGGAACCCTTTACTAAACTCTAAACTGAACTACACTCACTGCATTCTAGAGTTTGGAATACAACAATACACGTAAATAATAAACTTACTCTTAAAGACTACACCTATAAGTGTAAAACCCACTTCTAATACTTTTTTCTGAGATACAACTCTATCTTTCTATAGCCCCAAAAGTCATCATATAATTTCTTGAACACTTACTAACTTAGAATCTTCATGAGTATCACCATATCCTGAGTTCACACCATCTAGAGATTCAACTCTTATTTTTATTAGCTCAATCTTCAAAGATTCAAGCTTAGATTCTAACACTTAACATGGATATCCCCAAACCTTTAATGAACCATACTGCTTCCGTCATAGCCTACTAATATCACATCTCTAAACTTATATTTTTATTGATCCATGAGAATCAAGATCATATAAAAAGGCTCAACATTATCAACCATAACTCCTCAACTTAGATATTAGGAACACCATGCACTATATAGCTAGCCTTCTTCCACTTAACCACTCAAGGGTACTATTAACAACACACAACACTTAATAACCTTCAAAAAATAATGCATCCACGTATCACCTTGGGAACCACTCTACTATTATACTTACAACACCATACTTTATTATGAAAAATCAAACTTAAACTCTTGCACGCACTTTTCGAGCCTACTAGATCACTTCCATACAACTAGCCGCACTAGCTAAGAAATCATTATTTCCACCTTGATAGACATTTACTATTCCAACTTAGTATGTAGTGCTAGGTATGATTAACAACCCAATCTCACATACAATTCTCACTTGGAAGCTATAAACAAGACATCAAGAAACATTGATCCACTAGAGCCCCATAACAATAATAATCGATCATAATCCTATGGTATACTTTATTAAAATCCGTTAGCACACCTCCTTCTACATATTATGACTATTTACCCATCTGTACACCTAATTTACCTTTATTGCTCTATAAGTTTCAACTAAACTCCCTTTTTGCAACCTCAAGGGAAGCTTAAATCATCAATACTCAACCACCAAATACTTTATCAATATCCTATATTTTTTTAACACAACAAATATCATTAATAAACCCTTCTATACTATAAGAAAATAATAATTCACCTTAACTAATAGCTCATTCTCTACCTTTCACTAAACTAACACACCAGGACATATCACCATAACGCAATCTAGCATGCATAAGGTTACCTCTATACTTTCTATCAATCGTCGTTCCCAATTTTTTGTAACTGCACTTCTAAACCTATACTTCCGATTATAAGAAGGGCCTACCACTTATGAATCATAAAACTCAAGTTCATAACATCCCTCAAATGCAAACTCTATTTAATATTTTGGGTTCATACAATCTCTTCTCATAAGCACTATCTGGATAAAAGGGAAGAGGGTTAATAAAGAATATAAATACATAATGTATTCTGTCCTAACTGCACAACTCATATGGATGAGGATATAAACTTTCAACTTAAGGAGCTTTTAACACATTAGTGAGCTTCTCTAAGCTCTTTTGAGTAATTTTTAAAGTTATTGATAGTAAATCTGAGAGTATCATCCTGGGAGGAATTGGAATCTAGTACTCAGGTTATCTCAGAAGGTTATGGATGTCGAATTATGGAGTTACACACAAACCGACAGAAGCTTACAAAAAAACAACTTTACAACATAATATAAAGCATGAAGAAAGAAAACATTTCTTAAATGCCCTGTAGCCTCTCGAAGAAAAATACAGATATCTCCATACTGTTTCGCAAGACTCTACTAGACATGACTTCACAAACACCCTAGGACACTTGAACTCAATTCTCTGATACCAAGTTCGTAACAACCTGAGACTACCCCCTAGTCGTCATATGGTGCTTAGGACCACAAGTGATCCCAAGCCAAATGTATAAATTGATTGAGTTTACTGTGCAGAAATATAATCATGATGAAATCTAGGAAAAATACAATACTGATACAATTTTACATTCTGATAAAACTAAAAAATAGAATTAAAATTACATGACTAACACTAACTGACATCTGTGAAGCCTCTACTATATTAGCTATAATAGCTGGGATGTGACTTCAACTACTACTAATTAATACGTATGAGTAAGAGAGTAAAGTACATAAATAATATCTAACTAAAGTCACCAAAGTAGGAGGACTCATTATCTGATGGCTGGAATCTGCAACTGTCTAATCATGATGTATGGACTACAACTGAACTGGTACCTACATTATTAAACAATGTAGCACATGGACGTATATGTGGACCAGTACTTTTGGAAAGTACTGAGCATATGGGGGAGGATTCATAAGTAAAACAATATCTAAATGTTCGTATAAACTTGTGAAATAATGCATGCTAAGTATAAATGACTCACATTGAATGGAATAATTAAAAGCTGAAAATCATGAATCATGAATGACAAAACATACTATATAAATCTTGTGAGTCATATCACTTAGTTCTAAAAGTTGTACTTTTACTCTTTCTGCTAGTGGAATAAGTAGAATTGAAGTTAAGCCTATTTTCAAATCATGAAGGATAAGTGTAAAAGGAGTCACCTTTGTATCTGTAAACTAAAAGCTGAAATCTCATGGCTAATGACTTATGTAAAATAATAGCTGAATAAAATTGTAAGCCTTTACACTTAATTTTTAAAAATTGTTCTATTAGTCTTTTCTGTTAGGATTATTCTTTTTGTAGGGAGATTCTTCTAACCGACATATACTATGCGAGCTATCATAGTGTCCAACATCTAGTTTCCTTATAGAAAAACCTCACGTTGGGGAGAGGTGTCGTACTCTTGACAGGGAGTATTACCTAAGCTAAGTGATCACAATATATATCTGTTGTCCATATAAATGGAAATAATCTGAGTAATCTACACCTACGTTGTCTTGTAGTTCTAGGGCATGCGAACATACCTAACTCGGTGCTAAATACTACTCCCTTTAATCTGTATGCTCATTTTGTAGGAAATCTACTTTTAAAACTAGTATAAGGGTTTACAATGAAAACCAATCATACATCTGTTTACTATAAACTATAATGAAATTGTAAAGTGGATTCCATACGTAAGATGAGGATAAAAGATCAAATCTTATTTCAAATCTGAATATAAATTAATCATAGGATGCTTAAAAGAATCATCTTCTTGAATTATCAACATTCAAAATAGGGCTTAATAACCCATGCTTCAAATTCCTGTCAAATCATCATAAAGTTCATACTTAGTAATGAAAGTATTGATAATACAATTCTAAATCTGGAAACTAATGTCATACGCATAAAAATACAAAAGTATACATACAATTCAACATCTAAATCACTTTTTATTTCATAATCTTCAAATAGTGATGATTGGGTATAAACCCTACTCTGAAATTCATGTGAATTCATGTAAAAATTCAACTTTAAAATTAATTTTGGGCACAAGGATGAAAGAATTATCCTTGTTGAAAATTCCACATACCTTAATTAATGAATGGATGAAGAAACTTGAAATTTTGGTTCCTATTTGTGCTCTTGAAGATCTTGAATGGGAAATCTTGAATTTTGGGTTATCTTGAAAAAAGAATGGTGGAATTTGGGTTTCTTCAGGATTTGAAATTAAAGTTCTAGGGTTTTCTTGGAGAGAAATATTGTGAATAATGAGCGTATTAGGTTTAGAAGAGGTTTAATCTCTTATTTTACATAATTTTGGAGATTGGAAAAAGACTAAATTGCCCTTTGGAAAAAAAAGTTCAAAACTGAAACTCCCAATTTTACACGGCGGTGCGACGCATCATCATCACTGTGGCTTATTGGAAAAGGCATGAATGCCATTTTTCCCTGCACTATCATGTTGAGTCATTGGAAGATAGAAGAGTGCCATTTTGTACTTCACCGAGATATAATGCTATGCTTCACTGCAACGCGGTGCTATACTCCATCGTGTTTTTGGCGCGACACTGGCCAATCGTGGTGAGTTACTGTAAAGGGACAAATGGGATTTTTGTGTTCACTATGATATAGTGTAATCACGATTCTTCACTAGAAAGAGGAAAATTGTGAATCTGCCCTCCACCACAATGTGGTGCTATCGTGTTGGCCTACTATTTGTCACTAAAAGGGCCATAACTTCTCAATCGGGTATCATATTAGGGTAAAATTGGTATCGTTAGAAAGATGACTCTATTTCCTATGATTTGGTGGGTCTTGAGCAGAAAAATTCTACATATATAAAAATTTATACTCATTTAAAGATGATATTTGTGAAATTAAACATCAAAATTTGGTCGAATTAAAGGCCCTTAGCTCACTTGGCTCTAAGTGACATTTATGAACATATTTACCACCTCATAATCTTTCTTTACACTAGGTTAATGATTATTTAAGTATTAATCACTGGACTGGAGTTTACACTCGTAGAAACAAAGGTCTGATTTCAAGCTTATAAGCGTATAGGGTATTACAAAAAGATTTTTGTCAAGTGGATCAGTCTAATTTCTCTTTAGCTCTAGCAGGTCGCCCAACTCAGCAGGGTTCCACCTCTAGTTCCATCAATGGGCAATGTCAGAATCGACTCTATACCCTCCAAACACGACAGGATCAGAAAGTTCTCCTGATGTGATTACTGGTACGCTGCAATTCTTCCACCTTTATGTTTATGTATTATTAGACCCTAAAGTTTCAATTTCCTTCGTGGATCTTTATATAGCCATAGATTTCTATGTTGTTTATGACATATTGACAAAACCCTTCTCAGTGTTTACTCCAGTGGGTAGTTCCAATATAGCCTGGCGGGTATTCAAAAATTATCCAGTTATAGTGTCCCAAAAAGTTTTCTTAGTAGATCTTGTAGAGTTAGAGATGATTGATTTCGATGTCATTCTCAGTATGGATTGACTTCATTTCTTTCATGACTCAGTTTATTATAGAAACATAATCGTCTAGTTCTGGTTTCTTGATGGGCTAGTCCTTAAATAGAGAAGTAGTACCTCAGTGCCTATAGGTCAATTTCTCTCGTACCTTAAGGCAAAGAAATTGATTTTTAAGTATTTTATTTACCATCTTTTCCAAGTCAAGGACTCAAGTTTTGAAACTCCACATCTTGAGTCAGTCTCCGTAGTAAAAGAGTTTCTAGATGTGATTCCCGAAGACTTGCCCGGAGTTTCTTCCAAAAGGGAAATCGACTTTGCAGTAGATCTCTTCCTAGATACCCAGCCTATTTCAATTCCACCTTACTGAATGACTCTAGCTGATCTTAAGAAATTGAAAGAACATTTGAAAGACCTCTTAGATAAGGGTTTTATCAGGCCTAGTGTCTCTTCATGGAGTGCTCCAGTTCTCTTTATGTACAATAAAGATGGTTCCCTCAGAATGTGCATCGACTACCGTCAGTTGAATAAAGTCATAATAAAAAATAAGTATCTTTCCTCAGTATTGATAACTTGTTTGACCAGCTTCAGGGTGCAAACTATTTCTCTAAGATATACCTTAGATCCAACTATCATCAACTCAGAGCCAGATAATGTGATATTCCTAAGACAGGCTTTAGAACTCGGTATGGTCACTTTGATTTGTACTTATGTCATTTGGACTAATGAATGATCCTATAACTTTTATGAACTTGATCAACAGGGTGTTCAAGCAGTACTTAGACAGGTTTGTCATAGTCTTCATAGATGACATACTTGTCTTTTCCCGTAGTGAGGGTAATCATACAGACCATTTGAGGATTGTTTTACAGACCCTTAAGGACCACCAGTTATTTGATAAGTTTAGCAAGTGTGAATTCTAGTTGAGGTCAATAGCTTTCTTTGGTCACATTATTTCTGGTGAAGGTATTCGAGTTGATCCTCAAAAGAACAAAGTGGTAAAAAACTGGCCCAAACCCATCTCTCCATCAGATATCAAGAGTTTCTTAGATTTAGCCGGTTACTACAGTCAATTTATTAAAGGATTTTCTTTTATTTCCTCCCCCATGTCCAGAATGACTTATAAGAAAGTCAATCTTAAGTGGTCAGATTCCTGCGAGAAGAGTTTTCAGGAGTTGAAGACTCGACTCACTTTTGCTCCAGTATTGACTCTACCAGAGGGTTCAAATGGGTTTGTAGTTTATTGTGATGCTTCTAAAGTTGGTCTAGGTTTTGTACTGATGTAGAAAGGTACGATTATACTCTATGCCTCTAGACAACTTAAACCCCCATAAAGAGAATTACCCGACTCATAAACTTGAGCTAGCAGCAGTTGGTTTTGCCTTAAAAATTTGGAGGCATTACCTTTATAGGGTCCATGTTGGTGTGTTCAAGAATCATTAGAGTTTTCAGTATGTGTTCATGTAGAATGATCTAAATCTTTGTTACAGAAGATGGCTTGAACTGTTGAAAGACTATGATATGAGTGTATTGTATAACCTAAGTAAAGCAAATATTATGGCCGATGCCTTGCGTAAGTTTTCTACGGGAAGTGTTGCCCATGTTGAGGATTATAAGAAGGAGTTAGTTTGTGAGGTTCATCATCTTGCTAGATTAGGTGTTTGATTGGTTGATTTGGTCGAAGGTAGTATATGGGTTCAGAATAGTTCAGAGTCTTCTTTGGTTTCGAGGTAAAGGATAGAGATCCTACTTTGGCTAAGTTGAAAGAGATAGCTTGGGATTATAAAGTTGAGGTTTTCTCCCAAGGGAGAGATGGTGTGCTTTATTGTCTGGACAAGTAATATGTTCTGAATGCAGATGATTTGAGGCAACGAATGTTAGCAGAAGTGCATAGCTAGTGATGTTCTATTCACCCAGGGGTCACTAAGATATACTGTAATTTGTGAGAAGTCTATTGCCGGATGGTATGAAGAGGAATATTGTGAAATTAATGGATAAGTGTCCAAATTATCAACATGTTAAGTTAAGCTCCAGAGACCCAGTAGTACACTTCAGGAGTTCAGCATTCCCAATTGGAAGTGGGAAGTGGTGAATATTGATTTTATTACAGGGTTACCCACACGCATCATCAACATGACTCTATTTGGGTCATTATGGATAAAATAACCAAGTCAACCCATTTCTTGCCAGTTCATACTTCATATTCAGTCGAGTATTATTCTAGAATATACCTTAGAGAGTTGGTAAAGTTACACAGGGTTCCTTTGACCATCATTTCAGATAGAGGTACTTAGTTTACATCATATTTTTTAAAGGCCTTTTAGAAGGGTCTTGGTACCCAAGTTCATCTCAGTATGCATTTTCATCCCCAAATAGATGGTCGGGTAGATAGGACCATCCAGACCTTAAAGGATATATTAAGAGCTTGTGTTATTGACTTCAAGGGTTGTTGAGATGATTACTTACCTTTGATTTAGTTTGCCTACAATAACAAGTATCACCCCAGTATCTAGATGGCTCTATTTGAGCCCCTCTATGGTAGGAGGTATGGATCTCGTATTGGTTAGTTTGAGGTAGGTGAAACTACTTTGATAGGGCTAGATTCAGTATATAAAGCAATGGAGAAAGTTTAGTTGATTCGAGAAAGTCCGAAGACCGCCCAAAGTCATCAAAAATCCTTTGCTTATGTGAGGAAAATAAAGCTTGAATTTGATGTTGGAGATTTTGTGTATCTAAAAATTTCACCCATGAAAGGGATGTAGAGGTTTGGTAAGAAGGGGAAGCTCAGTCCCCACTATGTTGGCCTGTATAGGATTTTGAGCCATTTTTGAAGGGTAGCTTATGAGTTAGCATTTCCTACAGAGTTAGCATCAGTTCATCCGATGTTTCATGTATCTTTGTTGAAGAAATATATTGGAGAACCCAGCTTCAGTAGTTCCTTTGGAAAGTGTGGTTTTGGAAGATAGCCTCCCTTATGAACAAGTCCCACTTGAGATCTATGACCGTCAGATTTGTAGGTTAAGGAATAACCAGTCCATTGACGGAGCTACTTAGGAAGCAGAAACCGATATGCGAACTAAGTATCCCCATCTTTTATTTATGAATTTAGATTCATCTTGAGATAATGGTTCCTTAGATTGATTCTCTCGTATTTTATGTCAGCTACTTAACCATCATCACATCATAATATGCATTCATGAGTTCAGTTCAGTTTATGCATTATGTTTTTGGATTTAGATATTTAATCATAATTCAGCTCATAAGTTTACCGTACATGATCTCAGTCTTCCTAGTACTCCATCTCAACTAATTTATTTTAAGGATGATGATCGCAAGGGGTAGATATTGTAATACCACTAATTTTCATAATCTAGACCTCTTAAGAGATAGGCGACAAAGTTAGATTTCCATTGCTTCAAGTATCATCTCAATCTGATGTCATGGCAAAAAGTTGTGGAAGGTTTCCCCTAAGGACCTGGTACACTGTCATGGCTATGACTCATGAAATGAGTCGTAACCACTCATGATGAGTCTTCATGGGTGAATCGTATCCACTACAGTAAGGTCTAAAGTTTTAACTCAAAAACAACGCTTCCATTCCATGATTTGTAATCAGACATTATGAGTCGTTGGGAGGGAATCATAGTCACAATAGTGTTCAGCCAAGAATCCCTCCTAGCGGTTATGAGTCCAGCAAATCGTAATCAAACATTATGAGTCGTTATGTGGACCCATAGCCTGACCAGTAATGGATTTAAGCATCAAGCCTCAAACTATGACTTCACTTAACGACTTGCAGTTAGACATAACGAGTCATTAGGAGGCTGTCGTAATCAGACCAGAATGTACCCAGAAATGTAGGACCCCAGCTTACGACTCAGACTATGACTCGTATTCAGTCCCAGCAAGTCATAACAACTGGGAGCGTATTTTCCTACACGTTATTCTTGGGGGTTTTATGTCTTTTCATACTCTCTTAAAATCCAAACCCCTGTCATTATGTCTTCCTAAGGGGTGGTATAAAAGGACCCAAAAGCCCCAAATACATCAATTAATCGTATTCCACACAAAAAAGATCAAAAAGGTGTTTTTCCCATCTTTCTCAAGCAGACTAAGGTTTCTCAAGAGCAAGATCAACTCCAAGAAATTTCTCAGGGCTTCCACTTTAGGTATGTGGGATATTCATACCATGAAATTGGTGAAATTTCATAAAGATTATGAATTTTTTAAATTTTCCCGCAATTGTATTGATTTTAAACCATGAAAATATATTCCCTCATGATAATTGTGTTTCCATATGTTTGATAATGCAAATTCTCACTTCATGATTTGTTATTGAAATACAAGGTGTTACTTATAACTTTCCCATATAATGAATTATTCAATAAGTGACAAGAGTATTTTGTAATAGATAGTGCTGACGGGTTATGTACACCCGATAGCTAGATAGTTATACCTGTTCCACGTTTCCAAGTTACAAGTCATCCAGATCATATGAATGTTATTATATTCAGATTATTATCATGTTAAGCATTTATCCGTCTGAATCATGTTGAACCTTCATTAGTATCAATTTCAATTCAGTTGGGAGTAGAACTTAGAAGTGAGAAAACCTAGGGATGAAAGCTTACCTGCCAGATTTGGGTGAAACCTTTAGTAGAAGTTCCTAAGTTCTTGAAATACGTAAACAGAGTAGGTTATAAGAGATCTTCCTGCCAGTATAGGGTTGATACTCTCTCAGGGGCACCTACCAGATTAGGGTGACTCCCTAGTCCTTTGGGAATCAGCATAGTGGATCAACACAACTAGTGTTAGTACCCATAGCAAGGTTACCCCTAGAACTGAGGTTACAGGTTGGACCTCGATTAGCTCAGATTTGGGTATATCGGTTAAATATTAGCTCCCACAATCTCAATTCAGTATTCAGATTATACCAGATTAGGTTTTTATGAACAAGTGTCCAGCCTATCAGTTATTCAGTTAATCAATTTTACAAATTATTTCAATACATTCTTTACTTGGTCTTAGCATTCAGTTTACATGTTCATGCATTCATGCTTAGTATCTAAATGTATTTCAGTTAGTCTCTATCTCACATACCAGTACATTCAAAGTTTGACCGGATACTCTGTTTTGCGCTATAGTGATTTCACAATATAGGTTTGGACACCCATTTTCCCGACCGTACTTAGACAATTCGTGTTCCACTCAATAGTAGTTGTGGTGATTCCTCATCCTTTGAGGCCATGTTATCCGTAGTTACTTTCAGTATCTCTTTTATTTCAGTCAGATAGAGTTAGTTAGGGTTTGTCCCATCAACTCCACATGTTTAGAGGCTTTCAGATAGTTAGACTTTTTTTTTAGTTTTTTATCAGATGTTCAGACACGTTGAATATTATATTTTATTAGAGTTTTCATCAGTTTAGCTTTTGCATATGATATTTTATTATTATCTTATTCAGTGCTCACAGCAGATATCAGATCATGAGTTAGCTTGAGGTCACTTGTGGCCTTAAGCACTGTGTTACGATTAGGGAGTAGCCTCGGGTCGTGACAATATGATACGCTGGATGCTTATATAGAGAAAAAAGTCAATTTTTCGTAAAAATTAAAAATTTTAATATTGGATAGGTGAAGAATCATTGTTGTTTTTTGTGGTTCTAGTTATTGTCTCTTATATTTGGCTATTAAGATACCATGAATCTATATTTTACCAAGTTTCATGGAATCATGTAAATTAAGGTTTACGAAAAAATTAAACGACAATTGTGGAGCTTTTGCTCGCTTGAAATCTTCGGAGCAATGATGTAAACTAATATATTTACAAAAATTTATATTAATAATCTTGTGTATAAATATTGTTTACATAATGCATATTGATGTATATACATCTCTGATAAAAATATGTACATCATATATAGGTATGTATACACCATTTTATATCATATCGATATAGACATAAGTATTATGTTAATGTATATTTATTGTATAGTGAATGTATATACATCTCAGCTACATAGATATACATCATATATACACGATTATATACTATTTATACAATATCTATAACTTGAATATCTATTATACAATATAGATACATTACATATAAAATGTTCAAGAATTTACATATTGTCATGACCCGAGACTACCCTCTAGTCGTAACACGGTGCTTAGAACCATAAGTGATCCTAAACTAACCCATGAACTGCATGATACTTGAGCATCTGAATTAAATTAATTGTATAAGCTAAGTTTTCTGAACGGAAGCATAATCATAAGAAAACTGGAATACATATGAAATTAAAAAGGTTTACAACACAATAAATCTGAAGGAAGAAATTAAATTACATGAGCGACTCTGACTAACTGTCTATGAAGCCTTCTACTATACTCTGCAGATATCTATCTCCTTCACCAATATAGTAGTACACTCTTTTTTCACATCCTTAGAAATATCAGACACGAACTTGCTCATGTGGGCCCTAAAGTCAACAACCATATCCAAAGCATGCCTTGCCAACTGAGTAATCTTAAGAGAATACTCCTTCATGTTCAGGTTATCCTACTTCAGATTTATGCTACTTGTACCTTGGTTTTCCTTAACTCAAGTGGGAAGAACCCATCCATAAATGCAATGACTAATTTATCCTATTCTATTAATATTACATTTGCAACCCAATCCTCCTTCTATTATTTATACCATATATGAGCCACTTCTTACAACTGATATGAAACCAAGTCAACATTTTTAGTTAGGGTAACACTCATGATCTCTGTAATTTTATGAATACTATCCATGAACTCTTATGGATACTCTTCAGACTTAGACCCAAAGAATACTGGAGGATTTATATGAGTGCAGTTTTGAACTTTGGTTGTTACCATATTTACTACTAGGTTGGCTAGTGCCATAGTCGAATGGTTATTTTATGTGGCCATGTACTTAGCGAAGGCTGTGAAAATAACTCTAAATTTGGTATAGGAAACTTGTTCATTTATAGGGTTTGTTGGAGATGGTGGTGGTGGTTGATGATTCCCAACACATTTATCTTTTCCACTCCTCCTTCTATTAGTTTTCTTTGGAGGAATCTTCTATAAACATGAAGAGAACAAGTTATCAGAAGGTTTTGAAAAAGTTTACCCTCCATTGTATGATATGAACACGAAATAATTGAATTTTTTCTAAAATATTTCATAGAATCTCACTCATAAGTGTGGCGCGCTTTACAACCATGAATAAGACTCTATTTAATGTGACTCTTAAGATACTTTAAATTTGATGTTCTTATACCAGGTTTGTCATGACCCAAGACTACCCCTAGTCGTAACACATTTCTTAGAGTCACAAGTGATCCCAAGCTAACCCATGACCTGGCATGACACTAAGAATATTGAAATAACAGATAAAAACACTATATGAAAGCTAAACTAAATGATGAAATAATAATCAAAACCAATAATAATATCTGAATTTGAAACCATAAAGCTAAAAATCTAATTGTATGTTTAAAAGCTTCTACTAGATGAGTTATTGGGATAACCTTCCAGCTAACTCTAACTGTCTAAAGCTTACATAAAAAATAAAATACTAATACTAGTCCTAGAATGATGAAAACTTACCAAAGTACTATTGTTAATGTGGTAGGACATCATTCTAAGCATGATCCAAATGCTGAGTGCTAGAACTAATATTATAAGATAATATAGCACAAAAAAATATGTGATTAGTACTTTGAATGTATTGAGTATGTAAGATAAGAAATAACTGATCTAGGCTAAACATGATGCATGTAATACGATTAACTGATGCAAGAACAAAAATATAAACATGTGTTGTATAATAAATTGAATAACTAAATACAAGGTCACGCAAGTATCTGAATCTGAATTATGGGTTGTGGACTATGCTACTAATACCCAACATACCCCAATCTGATATAATCAGGGTCTAACCTGTAACCCCAACTGGAAGGGTGTTCAGTACTTTGCTAAGGATACAAATACTGACTAATATGGATCCACTAAACTGATGTTTGAAAGGACTTAGTTATCAAGCTCGGTCTAATGTGTAATGACTTGATTTTTGTGAATTATTTACTTTTATATAATTTGACCATTTTATCCTTGCCCTTAGTTTCTTTGTGATATTTCTAGGGTATTGGGATGATTGGCATAATTCTCAATGTATTTTGAAGTGATTTGCGTGAGTTTGTAGATTTTTGGAGGTTAAAAAGACTTTCTAGTTGACTTTGGTCAATATTTATTTATCTAGATTATGTCTTATTTTATATTCAGAGATAGATTATGTTCCTTTTTGGCCTATCAGCTGTATATTTTGACTTTGAACTGTACTTAGTTGGTTTTTACAGCATTACACAGGATTTTGGGGTGATTTATAGTACCATGGTTATGTAGTTTTTTGATATTATTGTATGTGTGGTTTGACTTTATTTTAGAAGCCCCACCTTGGGATTTGGTATTGTTTTTCTTATTTTATATCAGTTTGGGTGATTAACTTACTTATCAAGGCTTTCCACGACAAGTGCCATCATGACCTTTTGTTTTTGGGTCACGACAAATTATTATCAGAGACAAGTTCATTGATATCATCAATGCAGAATAGGGTGTCTAGTAGAGTCTCACGGATTGGTATATAGACGTTCGTATATATCTATAAGAGGCTATAATACATGTTTAGGAAACTTTCCTTATTTTGTTTGTTATCGTGCAGATTCTTCCATACCTTGTATTTTAAATTGATTTTTACATTTTTTGTACAAATGGTGAGGACTAGATCTCGTGATGCAAAAAATACACATCATCATCTAAGGAGAGAGCCCAGTCTAGGGGAAAGTTACGAGTCATGGACAACCTTGAGGTAGAAAATGGGCATGAGGATCTACCCCATCCAAAGGTACTACTAGTGGGTTCTCTCTTGAGCTTCAGGTTGAGAATGCTGGAGATATGGGTCCTACTCAGGCTCCACAGAGTTCTTCTACCTCGGACTTGGTAGGGTTATTAATTCTCTTTATTTCTTATTTAGATGGTGTTCCTTTGAGTGTACCTAAAGTTCTTCTAGCTCCGAGTATTGTACCCCCGCCTGTTCTAAAGTCAGCCAATGATGCTCCTCTGATTTTGAGTGTGGGTCCTCTAGCGGTACTGATATCTTCTTATGGTACTCCATAGACTCCGAGTGTTATTCCTTCTTTTGTGCCCGTATCCAAGTATGATATTCCATGATTAGGGGTTCAGCCTTCATTATGTTACCCTCTCAAGTGGAATCTCAGCTATCCATATTTACTATGCCTCTTATTATTGTGAGTATAGTTATGTATTTTAAGGATCATAAGAGGTTTGAGAGATTTACTCACTTGGGTCTACCTAGGTTTAGTGGTGTTGTGGGTGAGGATGCTTATGAGTTCTTGATTGATTGTAAAGAGAATTTGCATAATCTTGGATCGCTTAAGTCATATTAGGTTTCTTACGCTACTTACCATTTAGAGATACAACCAAGGATTAGTGGAGGTCACTAGTTAGTTGCAGACCTCTGGGTTCTCTAGAGATTACTTAGGGTCAGTTTACTGAGGCCTTTTTGGACAGGTTTATGTCTTTTAGTCTGAGGGTTCATATGAGAGATGAGTTTGATCACTTGGAGCAAGGCTATATTATTGTTGCGGAGTACGATGAACATTTCCATGCCCTATCTAGATATTCTTATGCTAGTATTACCATCGAGTTTGAGAAGATTTAGAATTAGTGAATGGGTTGCCTATTTCACTTCAATTATCTAATGCCATGATGATAGTATCAGGGGTATCATTTCAGATTATTATGGGTCATGTGAAGATGAATGAGTCTATTCTTAGAGAATCTCAATAAGTGCCAAGAGGGTGTGCCAACAGGTCAATTACAGAGGTCACACCCCTCGAGGAAAAGATCTTAGAGGCTTCTATGTGTATCATGGAAGACCTTTGCAGGTAGCCTTACAAGGTTCAGATAGTGGGTCTTCTAATTTAGTAGCTTTGTGTGGTCCTTCTAGCTCAGTAGTACCTCCCATGATTGAGTCATGCCACCAATTTTGCTTTGTCTGGGATGAGGTTGGTCATTTGGCCAAGGATTATCCCCATCGTGTTTTTAGGCTTACTCCTATATTGATAATAAGAGGTAAAGGTTTTACTAGAGGTGAGAGATGCAGAGATAGTAGTGCCTATGGTGCTGGTCATGGGGATACTCAGTTAGGTTGTGGATGTGGGTAGTACTATGCTATACCCGCTATACCAGAGATAGGGGCTTTCAATGCTATTATTGCAGGTATCATCCCTATTTGTTTTCGATCTGCATCTATGTTATTTAATTTGGGGTCGAATTTTTTATATGTGTCTGTATATTTTTCTTTGGGCTTTGATTCTACTAATGAACCTCTTGCTATGCCAATCCATGTATCTACCCTATAGGAGGCTCTTTAGAGATAGATCAGATGCACCGATCTTGTGTTGTGAATTTTGTAAGCCATGAGACTTGGGTAGATCTTATTATCCTAGACATGGTAGATTTTAACGTCATCTTGGGTATGGATTGGTTAGCTACTTATCATGTTGTCCTACACTATTATACTAAGACTGTGACTTGAGCTCCGCTAGGTGTGCCAAGGATAGATTGGAGATTCGGGTCCTAAGAGAGTTATATCCTTTTTTCATCCTTATTATTTGGTAGGGAGAGGGTGTTTATCTTATTAGGACCATATTCGTGATACTAGTATTGTCATGACCCAAACTAAGGCCTGGCTGTGACGGGTATCTTAAGTCCCACATGGACCGTAGTTCATCCCTTTCACCTAACCAAACCAACACAATATCCCCAAATGTCGGATGATTTCTGAACATATAACAAGATAGCGTATAATAAAACTAGTGATAATTCATGATATGTCTATATCAACCACTGGTAAACGGACAACCGTTCTTCGTCAAACAATCAACCAAACCACCCAAGTCCATAGTAATCCAACAAAGCCTCTACAAAACTGAAGGTCAATAAAATTTCGAGACATTCCCCCAACATTAGATGAAACCAATATCCAAAAGATATTCAAAATAGAAAAAGTAAACCACAATATGAATTGGGGTCTTCCGAAGGATGAAACCTCACCACTTCAATCTGACTCACTAGCTAATCCTAAATCCAAGTCACTGAGCATGAGATATGAAAGTATGGCTAGTTCCTGCATCGCGTAGGGATACAACATCTGAAGACGGTTAGTGGTTGGAGAACTAGCATGTAACTCAGGGATAGAGGAACAAAATAATGGCAAGATAACAGTTCAAAACCAATACAATATTCAATATATAATATCATATGAAGTACATATACATATATAATACCATATGCTGGGTTAGGGAGAAAGTCTTAGCATGAATTTTGAAAACCTTAAGCTGGGTTGTTTAGCATAACCCTCATATAACAAGGCACCTACGAGCTATATGGGCACAACTCTCTCCTAGTTGGAAGGGACCCAGTGTGTGTAGCCACACGAACTAGAGAATATCCATATCCATATATGCCTTTATGGGGTACTCGAACCTCCCGGCATAGTCAAGGTGACTTAAGCACCAAGGTATACAATATGGGGACTTGAACCTCTCATTCATATAACCAATACGAGGGACTCAAACCTCTTAGTCATTTAAATACCCACACCGGCTAGAGCGATTTTTAGTGTTAGTCCTTCGAACCTCTACTTTTACTGCCTGGCTACACACCCCACTCTTAAGCCTAATTTAAAATATTTAACATGCATTAACATTTATTAACCCATTATACATATAGGCACCCCATTTTTATCATCATACCAACCCCACTTGCAAGCTTACATTATGCCATAACAATAATTTCATCATTTGGGACTCGAACCTATTATCTAAACATGGACATCAAGTTAATTTAACATTTGGGACTCGAACCCATTTAGCCGATCAAACACCAAGGTTACAATTTAAATCAATCTATGGCCATCATGGCCTTTACAAAGTCCTTCATCAATCATTATCATGGTTATGCCAAAGCCTTAGTTCAAAAACACAAATCAACTTGTGACAATAGCATTCTTCTTAAAAATTTCACAAATAGGTTGAGGGCATGCCAATAACAAATCCAAAATTATTAAATTTGGGGTTCACCTATTATCCCTTAATTAAATCACCATTCCTATGCATTAAAACATGCATAATCATAATTTATACCATAGGAAACAATATTCTATGATAAGCATTCAAACCCCTCAACCTTGGTTTTAAAACTACCATTAATAATTCATGAACAATGCTTTAAACATATGCTTTTAGTGAACTAACAATGAGGTAAGAGTCACATGCCTACATTACAAAGATTCATGGAGAGAAATTGAATCTCAAACCCTAAGATGCCCACTTTGGAGAAACCCTAGCCAATTTTGCTTGAGAGGATTTTAAGAGAGTAAAGAGGATATTTTGATCTTTTAAAGTGTAGAATGAATGCCCCAAAGTGTTTTAGGGGTATGGGGTCTTATGTTTTTTAAGTCGGAAATCTCCAAAATACCCTCAACTAAAAGCTGTAAAAAGGTCGTCTTTAGTTACGAACCAACCCATCAACTCGTCACCATATCATATGACTCATAGTCATGAGTCGTATCCTAAATGGTGAGTTGGACACCCATACACTATCTATCTTATGACTCCATGACCCCACTCATGACCTGACCACACGACTCATATAGTCTAAACGTATTTGTAGTACCCCGTATTCTTCTTAGCTCAGTTCAACTCCTAGTTGCATACATAAGAGGATTAAAACCTGAAAATTTCACTAAGTGTTAGGGACTTAGTCATTTCTAAGGCCTCTAAACTTTGAGAATTTTTAAATTGGTCTGCCCAACCCCGAGATGTTGGTTTTTGAGTTAGTTCATGTTCAGTGGTGTAAGAAGCATGTCTCAAGAAAGTTTTGGATTTTTCGGATAAGGATTGGGTCTTTTTTGGATCACAATTTTGGCAACTCATCGTGATAGCGTCAAATCACGGTGCTAATAGCGATGACACTCTAATCACGTCACAGTGACCATTTAACCCGCAATCCAGTTATAAATTTAATTACCTAAGGGGCAATTATGTCTTTTCCCCTCAACCTAATTCATCAATTCATGAATTATAACACCAGTGAGGACATTATTTGCCCATCTACTCCAATTTTCTCTCAAAAACTAACCCTCTCCTCCCTCAATATCATCAAATTCAGTTACTTTCTCTCCAAGAAAATAAAGAATTCAAGTTCCCCAATCCAAAAACATTCAAGAAAACATCAAAATTAGTGTTTCTCTCTCCATATTAAGAGTTTAAGGTGTGTGTGTGATGTTCATTCATGGGCCTTTTTCAACCATAGAGTCCAAGAATCCCTTTATATATTTAAATTGTGAGTTTTTACATGTTCAAGTTGAATTATCTATATGAAGCTATTATTTATTTTGATTTTGAGTTAAGTTTATAATTATTTTCGATGAGATGAGCCATTACATGTTTTGATTATTGAAATCCCTAATTCATGGTCTTAGTATTGTAGTCATGTTATTCTTGCATTCTTTACCCATTACCATGCGTAAATTCATGACTCCCATGTGTTTGATGATATGTCTAAATGTTGGGTTTTGAGCAATGACCCCCTACTGTGGTTTTTAAAGCTTTATATGTCATCATTGTTATTTTCATTCCTGGTGGGTTATGAACACCTGATACCTAATTGTTTACATAATTTCAGTATCTTTAGAGTAATTTTGATAAACCATGAGCATTGTCATTCAGTCAGTTATTATAAACAGTTGTTTGTTCAGTTAAGCTTATTTCAGTCCAGTAATTAGTGTCAGTTCAGTTAGGAGTAGGATTTAGCACCGAGTGAATATAGGGATAGAGGCTTCCTTGTCAGTTAGGCAGAGTTATTAGTAGCAGTCCCTATATTCCAAAACTACATAGCCAGTGTAGGATATGAGGAGTCACCCATCAGTTAGGCTTGGCTTTCTCTTAGGGGTAACCCATTAGTTTAGGCTTAACACTCTGGTCCTATGGGATACCAGTTTAGTGGATCCACAAAGCCAGTGTTAGTACCCATTGCATGGTACTGACACCCTTCCAACTGGGGTTACAGGTTGGACCCCGATTAGCTCAGATTGGGGCATGTAGGTCAGATGATAGTCTACAGTGTCAGTGTATTATTCAGTCCAAAATTTAGTTCAGGTTTCCTTGACCAAAGCATACAGATTACCAGTCATTCAGTTATCATATTTCAATTTATAAATTATTTCAAAATATATATGTGCTTGATCTTGCATTCTCAGAGATTTCAGTTTTCATGCATTCATGTTCTGTTATCTCATGCTATTCACTTACTCCAAATTTTATGAGTATAGTAACCCTTGTATATCAGCCTAACTTTATCTCATATACTAGTACTTTCAAAGTACTGATTGCATACTTTTATTTGCTTTATGATGTCTTATATAATAGGTTCGGACACTCAGTTTCCCGACCTTACTTAGACAGTCCAGTGCTTCAATAGCAGCAGTAGTGAGTCCTCGTCTATCAAGGACTTGTTATGTTTATTCAGTTTTTTCCACATTTCTATTTAGTTAGTTAGTTGGGGTCTGTCTCTATAATACCCCATAATTGTCTTAGCTCAATTCATCCTATAGTACATGTACAAGAGGCTTAGAACCTAAAAATTTGGCTAAGTTTTGGAGACTTAGGATTATTTTTGGCCTCTAACTTTGTTGATTTTTTTAAAGTGACCGTCCCGACCCCGAGATGCAAGTTTTTGAGTTGATTCATGTTCAGGGGTATAAGTAGTATATCTCGGGTAAGTTTTAAATATTTTGATCGAGGTTTGGACCGTGTTTGGATTTTCAAAATAGTAGATCACCGCGATTGGACTACATCGCGATGAGTTTAGTGATGGAGAGGTCATCGTGTTGTGGTGAAGATTAAATCAGCAATTGCTAGATTCCAGCAAGTCACCACGATTGCACCACATCACGGTGGAAATCGCAATGACAGCCTTGGTACATCGCGGTGAAGACCCAATCGGCGTTCTAGTTATGAATTTTAAATTCCAAGGGTAGTCTTGTTATTTTTCTCACCCAAATCCCTCCAAAACATGAAATTAAAACTCCAAAGGGCTATTATATTCCCCATTATTCATAATTTCTCTCAATTGAAAGCTATTCTCTCTTAAGAACAATCCCTAGCCCTTTAAGATTCAATCTTAAGTTTCAAGAAAAAACACCAAGAATTCTTCAATTAAGGTATGTTAGATGTTCATCCATGATCCCTTTTCACCCATGGAGTCCATGTTTACATGTGTTTCTCATTGGAATTAGTTCTTGACATATTTGACGGATGAAAATTTGCATGTTAAATCCTTAACCCATGATTTTAGTATTGAAGTTATGTTACTATCATACGTTTTAAACTATTTCCATGCTTTAACTCACGACCCCCAAGTGTTTGGTGAAATGCCTAAGTAATGATTTTGGGATAATGCTTACTTATTATGGTTTCAAATGCTCTCATGTGTCCTTATTGATTTTGCTATTGAGTCTTGGGGGTTATGAATACCCAATAACATAGTTGTTTACTTAGTTTTAGTATTTCCTGAATGGCTTGAGATATATAAGAGTATTATCAGTCGAGTCAGTATATCATATTAGTAAGTTCAACTCAGTCCAGTAATTAGAGTCAGTTCAGTTGGGAGTAGGATTTAGCACCAAGCGAACCCAGGGATGAGGGATCACCTGCCAGTAGAGGGTGTGACCTTTAGTAGCAATCTCTGCATTCTAGAACTATGTAGCCAGCATAGGTTAGAGATGTTAACCTTCCAGTTGAGGGTTGAACCATATCTAAATAGAGCACCTGCCAGTAGAAGGTAACTCTTTAGTCCTTTAGGACTTCATTTAAGTGGGTCCATACAGCCAGTGTTAGTACCGTGCCACGGTACTAACACCCTTCCAAAAGGGGTTAGATGATATCTCCCGTAGTCTCAATACGGTATTTAGTTTAGAGTTTAATTTTTATGCTTGCTTGACCATGGCATTCAATTATTAGTTATCCGATATCAGTATTTCAGTATTTTAATTTACAAACTATCCCAGTATCATGTTATATGCTTGGTTATGCATTCTTATATTTTTTACAGTTTCCTCGCATATTACACATCAGTTATCTTATGACATTTATTCAGTCAGTTATTATTATTATTATTATTGTATATGAGCCATACATACCAGCCTAACCTCATTTATCATACCAGTACATTCAAAGTACTGACTATATACCCATTAATTGCACTATGATGTCTCATATCATATGTTCGAATGCTCAAGCTCCTAACCTTACTTAGACTTTTAATCTATCACTAGCAGCAACAGTGGTAAGTCCTCATGTTTCGAGGACCATTTATGTTTATTTCAGTGTTTCAGTCCAGTTATTTAGTCAGTTAGAGTTAGTTTGGGACTTGTCCTATCAACTCCACATTCATTCATTTAGAGGCTTTCAGGCTAGTACATACAGATAGTTAGTTTTCAGTCATTATTATCATTTGTTTTGTCAATATTGACAGAATGTTTCAAATATTTTAAACTATGATCCAGTATTGATTTTTGGTTATTAAAACCTCATGGTATTTCTAGTTAAATTCCACATATGTTCTTTGTTATTTTATTTAGTGCTCACAGCAGGTATGTACCACCATGGATTAGCTTGTGGTCCTTCGGGGTTATAAGCACCGTATGGCATCTAGGGTGTACTCTCATGGCATTATAGTCCCATCAAATCCTCATTCAGTTTAGAGGATTTTAAATATTCAGATAGTCAGATAGACAACTGTCAGTTTATCAGTCTTATCAATTTTGTTTTCAGTATTTTATCTGGCATTACAAACTTGTGAATTTTTTATATTTTTAGTATTCTTACCTTATGGATTTATCAGTTGTTTCCGCATATGTCCTTTATTATTATGATATTCAGTGCTCATAGAGGTACTAGCTCACGGGTTAACTTAGTCCCTTGTTACCGTAAGCAACATTATCGTGATTAGGGGTAGCCTTGGGTCATGACAAAAATTTGGTATCAGAGCCTAAGATTTTACAATGTCCTAGGAAGTCTGAAAGCCGCATTGAGTAGAGTTTTGTACATGGGTGTGAAGTGCGCCACACTTATGGACAAGAGGCTACAAGACTTTTTAGGAAAAGTTTCCCTTCTTTCAGTAGTCATGTCGTAAGAATGAGCATAATCTATATTTAAAACTCTCTTTATGACTCATTCTTCCTTCCGTTTATAGAAAATGCCTCCCAAAAGGACTAACAGAGGAAGAAATAGAAATTAGCCCGCACCTCCGCCTGCTCAGGAAGATCCCCTGAATGAGAACGTTTCTTATACTGATTTCAAAGTTGTATTCACTACCTTAGATTTATCAGTAGCTGCTCAGAACAACCAACAGGTTGTCTCCATAGCTAACTCAGTGGCAAATATAGTTGCAGCAAGGATTCGGGATTTCACCTGAATGAATCCCCCTTTTATTTTTAGGATCCAAGTCGGCGGAGGATCCGTAGGAGTTTTTTGATATATTTTAGAAGGTGACTGATATCATGGGTGTCAATTCGAGTGAGAGTTCAGAGTTGGCTACTTACCAGTTGCAGGATATAGTTCATACACGGTATAAGCAGTGGAAGAAGGATAGGGGTGTTGAGGAAGGGACTGTTGAGTGGGAGGAGTTTGCCATGACCTTCTTAGATAGGTTTTTCCATTAGAGTAGAGGGGACATAAAATACTGAAGTCCATTAATTTGAAGTTGGATAATATGAGTATGAAGGAATATTCTCTTAAGTTTACTCAGATGGCGAGGTATGCTCCTTCGATGGTGGCTGATAGGTCCACAATAAGTAAGTTTATGGTATAGCTGATAGTGTGGTCAATGAGTGTAGGACTTCTATGTTGATTAAGGAGATAAACCTATCTAGGCTTATGGTTCATGCTCAACAGATTAAGAAATAAAAGCTTAAGGAGAAAGAGAAAGAGAATAAGAGGGCCAGAATATGTAGCTTTAACTTTTCTCAATTGAGGTTAGAGGGTGGTAACTATTCTCAATTCTGTCTAAATTTTTTAGCACCAGCTCCTTCTTCAGCTAGTGTATCAGTGCCAAAGTTTCAAAATGATAGTTGGGATAGGGCATCAGGCTACAAGTCCCAGGGTAGTATGAATAGTGGTCGTACTAATCCTCTTTGTGGGAAGTATGGTGGAATCATCAGGGTGTGTGTAAGGCTGGTAGTGATATGTGTTTTGGATATGGCAAGCCAAGCCACAAAATCCAAAAGTGTATGATAGTAGCATAGAGGGGCAGAAATAATTGCCAACAAGGCTAGAATACTTCTTCAGCAGCACTCGCAGGTCACCCGACTTAGCAAGGCACCACTTTCAGTGTTACCAGTCGGCAACAGTAGAACAGAATGCATGTACTTTAGTCTCCACATGATAAGGAAAGTTCTCTTGATGTAGTTACAGGTACGTTACAGATTTTTCATCTTCATGTGTATGTTTTGTTAGATCTCAGAACTTCACTTTCTTTAGTAACCCCCTATATAGTTGTATATTTTTATGTCACTCCAGAAATATTAGCAGAGACTTTCTCAGTGTCTACCCCAGTGGATAAATCTATTATAGCCAAACGGGTATACAAAAATTACCCGATTACAGTATCTCAAAACGTCACTTTAGTTGATCTTGGGGAGTTAGAGATGATTGATTTTGATGTCATTGATTGATTTTGATGTCATTCTCGACATTGATTGGCTCCACTTACCCTATGCTTCAGTTAACTGCAGAAATAGAGTCATCCAATTTTAGTTTCCCAATGAACTAGTTATTGAATTGAGGGGTGGTACTTCAGAGTTTAAGGGTCAGATTATTTCATATCTTAGAGCGAGAAGGATGATATCTAAGAGGTGTGTTTACTATCTTGTTCGAGTCAAAGACTCTAATTATAAAACATCAAGTCTCAGGTCAATTTTAGTAGTAAGGGAATTTCCAGATGTGTTCCCTGAATATCTACCCGGAGTTCCTCCTGAAAGAGAAATTGACTTCAGAATAGATCTCTTTCCAGATTCCTAGCCTATCTCTATTTATCCTTATAGAATGGCTCTAGCTGAGCTCAAAAAGTTAAAATAATAGTTGAAAGATCTCTTAGATAAGGGATTCATTAGACCCAGTGTTTCCTCATAGGGCACTCTAGTCCTTTTTGTGCATAAGAAAGACGGTTCTCTTAGAATGTGCATCGACAACCATCAGTTGAACAAAGTCACAATCAATAATAAGTATCCACTCCCCAGGATTGATGACTTGTTCGACCAACTTCATGGTGCCAATTACTTCTCTAAGATAGACCTCAGATCCGGTTATCATTATCTTAGATTCATAGAATGTGACATTCCAAAGACAACCTTCAGAACTCAGTATGGTCACTTTGAATTTCTAGTTATGTCTTTTGGACTAACGAATGCCTGAACAACTTTCATGGATTTGATGAACAGAGTATTCAAGAAGTACTTGAACATGTTCGTCATAGTCCTCATTGATGATATACTTGTCTATTCCCATAGTGAAAATGATCATGCAGACCATCTCCAATTGTATTGCAAACTCTTAGAGCCCATCAGTTACTTGCCAAATTTAGTAAATACAAGTTTTGGCTAAGATCAGTAGCTTTTATTGGCCATATTATTTTTAGTGATGGTATTAAAGTTGATCCTCAAAATATCGAAGCACTGAGAAACTAGCCCAGACCTATAAGTCCATTAGATATCAGGAGCTTCTTGGGTTTAGGTAGCTATTACAGATAGTTTTTTGATGGGTTTTCGTCTATTATGACCCCATGTCTTGATTGACTCGGAATAAATTCAAATTCCAGTGGTTCGATTCTTGTGAAAAGAGTTTTTAGGAGTTCAAAACTCGACTCACCTTAGCCCAGTCTTGACTTTGCCAGATGGTTCAGATGGGTTTGTTGTTTACTGTGATGCTTCCAGAGTTGGTCTTGGTTGTGTAGTGATTCAGATAGGTAAGGTCACAGCCTATGCCTCTAGAGAGCTTAAGCCCCATGAAAATAATTACCCTACCCATGATTTTGAGCTAGTAGTTTTTGTGTTTGCCTTGAAAATATGGAGGAACTATCTTTATAAGGTTTATGTTGATGTGTTCATAGATCACAAAAGTTCACAATATATGTTTTCGCAGAAGAATTTAAATCTTCATCAAAAAAGTCGGCTTGAGTTGTTAAAAGATTATGATATATGAGTGTGTTGTATCACCTAGGAATACACTAGGTTTGTTGTTATTATTGTATCATCCGGCCAAGGCCAATGTAGTGGTATACACCCTTTGTAGATTATCTATGGGTTGTGTTGCTCATGTTGAGAATGATAAGAAGAAGTTAGTCTAGGAGGTTCATCAACTTGCTAGATTAAGTGCGGTTTGTTGATTCAGCTCAGGGTAGCACATGGGTTCAGAATGGTTCAAAATCTTCTTTGGTTTCCGAAGTGAAGGAAAAGAAAGATATGGATTCCAGTTTAGTTAAGTTGAAGGAATCAATTAGAGATCAGAAAGTAGAGATTTTCTCCCAAGTGGGAGATGGTGTGTTGCAATGTTAGGGTAGGCTGTGTGTGCCGAGTGTTGATAAGTTGAGACAATAGATTTTAGCAGAAGCACATGGTCTGCGTTATTCCATTCATTGAGGGACCACTAAGATGTATGGTAATTTGCGGGAAATCTATTGGTGGAGTGGTATGAAGAAAGATATTGCAGTGTATGTGGATAAGTATTCAAACTGTCAGCAAGGTAAATTTGAGCACCAGAGGCCTAGTGGTACATTATAAAAGTTCATTATCCCTCCTTGGAAGTGAGAAGTGGTAAACATAGACTTTGTAATAGTATTACCTCGTACGCATCATCAGTATGATTTGACATAGGTCATTGTAGATAAAGTGACCAAATCAGCTTATTTCTTGCCAGTTCATACTTCATAATCAGCTGAGGATTATGTTAGGCTTTATATTAGAGAGTTGGTTAAGTTTCATAAAGTTCCATTGTCTATCATATCATATGGAGGTACTTAGTTTACCACTCACTTTTGGAAGGCTTTTCAGAAGGGTCTTGGGACCCAAGTTCATCTTAGTACAACTTTTCATCCTCAGATAGATAGCCAGCAGAAAAGACCATTCAGACCTTAAAGTACATATTGAGAGCATGTGTTATTGATTTTAAAGGAATTTGGGATGACCACTAACCTTTGATTGAGTTTGCCTACAATAATAACTATCACTGCAGTATTCAGATAACTCTGTTTGAGGCTCTCTATGGGAGAAGGTGTAGATCTCCTATTAGTTGGTTCGAAGCAAGTGAGGCTAAATTGATAGGTCTAGATTCGGTGTTCGATGGTATGGAGAAATTTAAATTAATCAGGAAGAGGCTTAGGACAACCCAAAGTCGTCAGAAATCTTATGCAGATGTGAGAAGAAGAGACCTTGAGTTTGGTGTTGGTGATTTGGTGTATTTAAAAATCTCACCCATAAAGGGAGTGAAGAGATTTTACAAGAAAGGGAAGCTCATTCCCTGATATATTGGCCCTTACAGGATCTTGACTCGTTTTGAGAAGGTAGTTTATGAGCTTGAGTTGCCTGCTAATTTGGCATCAGTGCATCCAGTATTTCATGTTTCCTTGTTAAAGAAGTGTATTAGTGATCCAGCTGTTGTAGTTCCTCTAGAAAGCACGGATGTTTAGGATAGCCTCTCTTATGAAAAAATCCCAGACGAGATCCTCGATCATCAAATTCGTAGACTAAGGAACAAAGAAGTTCCCTTTGTTAAAGTTTAAAGTGGTAAATGCCTAAAGTACCCACAACTAAAAGCTATAAAAGGCCGTCCTTGGTTAGGAGATAACCCATCAACAAGTCACCATATCATATGACTCGTAGCCATGAGTCGCATCCTAATCAGTGAGTTGGACACCCATATACTGTCCATCTTGAGACTCCATGATCCCACTCGTGACCTGACCACACGACTCATATGGTCTAGACGTATCTATAATACCCGATATTATTCTTAGCTCAATTCAGCTCCCAGTTGCATGCATAAGAGGATTAAAACCTAAAAATTTCACTAAGTGTTGGGGACTTAGTCATTTTTAAGGCCTCGTAACTTTGAGGATTTTTAAATTGGTCTTCCCGACCCCAAGACATTAGTTTTTTTGGACAAAGATTGGGTTTTGTTTGGATCACAATTCCAGCAGCTCATCACAATTGCGTCGCGACATGGTGTTAAGAGTGATGGCATACCTACCACATCGGAGTGACCATGTAATCCGTAATCCAATTACGAATTTAATTGCCTGAGGGGCAATTATGTCTTTTCCCATTGACCCGATTCGTCAATTCACAAATTATAACACCAGTTAGGGCATTATTTGCCCATTTTCTCCAATTTTTTCTCAAAAACAAACCCTCTCATCCCCCATCAAATCCCATTACTTTCTCTCCAAGAAAACCAAGAATTCAAGTTTCTCAATCCAAAAACATTTAGAAAAACATCAAGATTGGTGTTTCTCTCTCCATATTAAGGGTTTAAGGTATGTGTAATGTTCATCCATGGGTCATTTTCACCCATGGAGTCCAATAATCCCTTTATATTTTTAAATTATAAGTTTTTACATGTTCAAGTTGAATTATCTCCATGAAGCTATTGTAGACACCTAAATTTGTCCCTCCCCAAAACCCAATTCATCCATTTTTACCTCACGTTATCATACACCCTCACCCATGTGATTATACCCCACAAAGATACAAAAATAACAAATTTCAATAAATCCCTAACAAATTAAATCTCTAATAACCCCTTACCTTAACAAACTTTATCTCAATCAACTTACACCCCCTCACCAACCCCCTAACTCTTTTTCACATTTTGATTCCATTTTCTTAACAAAACTAAAAAAAATGACAAAGAATATATATGCACACATTGATGTTCACACGATACCCATAGAAAAAATAATATGCTCACAATTCACACCTCATATACGAAGGGACCCACACATATATTCACCGGTGGTTTTTGGTAATTCTCACCAGGGAAACGATACACACACACCCCATACTCATAGCAAAGATACACAGCAATACCCCAAAAAAATCCTCCATTTTTTTTCATTCATCCCCTACACATAATTGAGACACAAACACATTCTCCATTGAAAATACACACACATCCATAAATACACTGCCTACACAATCATCATTCCCAATAAAATATACACTATCGCCCCTCACAATTACACACACTCACACACAGAGAACCATCAGAAGAGATGAACAGAAGAGAGAAATAGAGAGAATCAAGAGGGAGACTAAGGATCGGAGATAGAGAAAAACAGAGGGAGAGTGATCAAGAATTTATAGAAAAGGAAAGAGGGAGATAAAGAGAAGGAAATTAGAAGGAAAATAGTGAAAGGGAAGACGATCGGACAAACCATTGGGAACGACCAGTCGTTTAATATTTTTCCGACAAGCTTCTCACCGTAATCTGCTTCTTCCTCACTGTGTAACCTGAAACAACACCCTCCCCGTCGTATCAGTTCCTTAAACCACTAAAACCACAAGTATCAGCCACAGCCAGTCAAGCCTGTAACCCAATCCGACATTCTCATCGCCTTTCTGTCGTTGTCGGAGTTTCGGCGGAGCCATAGCAGTCCATGTCCAAAAATCCCCATCCCATTTTCAATGAAACGCTTCACCCCGTTGATTTCAGTAACTCTATGAATCCAAAATAGCTATCATTCATTTTCTCCATTTTCAGATTTGATTGGTCCTTTGGTGTTTCGATTTGGGGTGGTTATATTTTGGGGTTGTTCAGCTTTGGGTTTGATTCGAGTTGGTAGGTTGCTACTGAAGTTCGATTCAAGATTTTAGTGCAGACTTCATCTCATTTAATCGAATAATACTTGATTGAATGCCTCATCTCGTTTAATCGAATAATACTTGATTAAAAGCGGCATTGAGGTTCAATTCTTTCTTCTCTTCCTTTTAGTTCTTATGTGCTTGTGAATGTGATTTGATATTTCCTATGTGAATTATTGGTGACGGTTGAGTGTTGGATTAATGAATATTTGTTATTCATGATTGGTGAATATTTGTTTATTGAAAAATTAGTCAGTTGCGTATTCGAGAATAAATTAGGGGATTTGAAAATTGATAGAAAGTGAATTTTGTTAATTTTCATTCATTGATGGATGTCGTTGAACTCTATAGTATCACTTTTTTAGGTCGTTAAATGGGTAGGCAAAAGCTAATTCGGGTAGGAAAATTTCAAGAATGATGTTTTGTTGAATGTTTGAATGTGCGTGTGAATAAGTCTTTCTACTTTATCGCATAAGATTTGAAGATGTATCATTTGGACGGGGAATGCCCCGAGGTTATATTGTACTTATTCACTGGGGAATGCCCCGAAGTATTGTGTACTCGTAGGACGTTCGTGACGAAGGCCCGAGGTATCGGGTAAAGCATTGGAGAGCAGTTTAGGATTAGTGTAGGTTAGAATAGGATTTATTTTTTTGCATTTTTCTATGTTAGATTGTATAATTGGACTGAACACTATATTTTGAATTTGTTTTATTTTTGTGTGTTTGATTGATTGTTTTATGTATTTTTTGTGTGGTTTATACATTCATAATGTCAAATTAGTCGATACGCTCCACCAAGCGATCGTGGTTGAACCACGGGACCGAGGGGTGCCTAACACCTTCCCCTCAGTCAACAGAATTCCTTAGCCAGAATCTCTATTTGCAAACTAGTTTAAAGAGTCAAATCATTTTGAAAAGAATTTTTCAAAGGTGACTTGGCACACCCGATTATGCCAAGTGGCGACTCTGAGTTAAATGAAAAATAATACTTTTCAAAATAATTTTTTCTTTTTGTTAATTAATAATAAAACCCTTTTCAAAATTATCCTAATCTTTTTGGTTAAAAAGAGGGTGTGACAGCTCTGGCGACTATGCTGAGAAATTTTTTAGAATTCAAGCTTATTTTTGGAGTCATATCGGCTTAGTTTGACATTATGGGTGTATAAGCATGTTTGTGTTATCGTTTGTATTTGCTTTATCATTTGTTGATTATTTATGTGCTAAATTTTTATAGTTTTTATTATGTGTTGCCTCTTTATATCTGGCATCATGTGCATAACCCTAGTCATTCTTTCTGCAACAAGTCTGTAGTACATGTGTGTACATGACCTCTAGTTGAGTCAATCTTATTTTAGGAGGAGAGCCGTCGGTTTTATGGAGTAGGTGGAAAGCAAAGCAGGCACTATCGACCATATGCTCCCCCGACCAGCCTTTTTAGTGGACTCCAGCGTAGGTCAGCCTTTAGGTCATGCTTATCTGCATTATATTAAGATCTAGCGGGACCCACTTGGTCCTTTGTAGGAGACTCACCCCTAAAGCATCCCTACATACTAATTGTTGCATCTTTGAGGGTAACGTGGTCATTTGACAAACTAATTTAGGGGAAAGCATGTGTTAGAAGTAAAGTGTGTAGACAATGAAAAATTCAAAAAAAAAAAAAGAAAAAAAAGAAAAGGCAAGTAAAAAAAAAAGAGCTTCGTAGCTTTTAGAGTTCTTTATTGCTTTTGTTTTTACAATTCAAGAATTCAAAAAGAGTTTTACCTTTTGTACTCATTTGTCAAAAATTAAAATATCAAAAAGATTTTTCTACGTTTTGCACTCATTTTCCAAAAATTAAAAAATCAAAAAGATTTTTCTTCTGTTCCTTTAGTAAGCATTCACAATTCGAAAACTCAAAAAAGATTTTTTCTGAATAAGAGATTTTTATAAAGTAAATTCAAAAGATGATAGAAGTTTTGTACATTTTATATAGCGAAAATACCAAAAAAGATTTTCCTTTTATAGTTGTGGGTGTCACTTTTATATGAAGTCACAAATTGAAAATCTCCCAAAAAGATTTTATTGACGTTTTTCCTCATCTGTTTGTGGTCGTATCTCTTAAGTCAGGGTGCAGTTGGTTATTTAATCCTTAATTATCCAATATGGATGAACTACGCACCCCTGAGTCTCCTCTCTCGGGAGTGATATATGTAGGCAACCTATTGTAGGTTTGGGGATCTTATCTCAAAAAATTCAAAAAGTGTTTCTTCACTTTTTATTAGAGTAGGTGTTTCATATACATCTTTAAAAGAAAACTACAAAAAGATTTTTCTTTAATAGTTTCAAGTTTCATTTTCGTATGAAATTCAAAATTAAAAACCCCAAAAAAATTCTTTGGTAATAATAGGTTTCATTTTGTACAGGAATCTGAAATATTTTTTTTAAAAAAATTTCTTTACTCTTCATTTAGCGTAGGTGGTTTATATACATCTTTAAAAGAAAACCACAAAAGATTTTCCTTTAATAGCTTCAAGTCATTGACGCATGAATTTAAAAATCGAAAATCCAAAATATTTTTCTTTAGTAATCATATGTTTCATTTTGTATAGGGATGTGAAAACTGAAAAATGCAAAAAAAGATTTTTTGTCAATTCTTTTGACAATTTATTATTTTTTTTCTTCTAAGTTTCAAGAAAAAGAAAGAGAGTTTTATTGGCCCTTTTGTGGAAAAACTTCATGAACTACGCACACCTGATTCTCCTCTCTCAGAAGTAAGATATGTAGGCGCCCTTTTTGGGTTCGGTGATCTTTTCAAAAAGAAAAAAAAAGATTTTAGAAAAATGTTGAACTAACACATTTGTTGTCTCTTGTTCAGTTAGTTTAAGGTGGTTTCTTTGTGGTGTTCTGGCTGGTCCTCCACATCACATCAAATTCAAGGAAGGGTTAGCAGTGTCCAACAAGGATATAGAGAGTGACCTCATGGATCAAACAAAGAGTCAAGAAATTGAGAGTTTAAAGGAATATAATTTGAGACTAAAGACAACAAATGATGGAAATGTATCGAACTTGGGCCAATGGGTTCTCTCCTCCTCCATTCCCCAATATTGACCCTACAAATACCTTGAGTCTTTCACCAAAATCGCAAAGTCAGTTTCCTATTGTTGTTGATGCACCATAGCATGTTGAAAAATCCATTCCACGTCAAATGCACTCCAATACTTCTACCACTTATTCTTTAGCTCCTCAGTATAATCCTACCACATTCATAGCACCACATACTGTAAGTGCTTTTATTGCTTAACCTTCTACTGAGGTTCCCACTTTGGCTATCATCCAACGATTTTGTTTCCCCAATCCACTAGTTAATCCACGTTCAATACTCTTGATGATCATTATTGTACTCTTGAGCCTACCGTTAAGTTAAGTGGACTGCCAAAATTTCTTATCAAGAAGCCTAGCATGCCAGAAAAGCCAGAGAAAATGGTGGGGAAAGTGAAGAGTGTAGAAAATGATATGAAAAGTTCCTTGGGACTTGTGGGCTATGAAGATGTTTCATATAAAAATTGGAGCATGTTTTCAAGTGTTAACCTTCCTCCAAGCATTAAGACATCAAAATTTAGAGAGCCTAATGGGCAGAAGAATTATGTGAAATATTTGGGACGATATTGCAATAAATTAAGGGAAACTGAAGGAAAAAGGAAGGAAAACACACCTATTGTCGTCCCAGGGCCAAAGCAGAGTTTGAGAGGAATAATTCACCAATACTGTTAGCCTTAATCCTGAGCTTACATATCAAATCCACTTACTCATCTGCAACAAGGTTCCTCTTTTAAAAATCTAAGGAATATCATTTCACTCCCTCAATGTCCTTTGAACAATGCACAATTGTATATTCACCCGTCTTCTTATCCACAATGGCATGCACCTTTCCCTCAACATCGTCCTCGACCACCATTAATTTACAAAGGAACCTCTAAATCCAAGTTTCATCTGAGGCCAGAGTTCACAAAGAGGAGGAAGGAAAAGAATAATTTCACTCCTATTGGGGAATCCTATGTCAGTTTGTTCTAGAGATTGAGACAGAGAGGCATAATTACTCCTCTCCTTGGGTATACACCTGACCCACATTCAAGAAATTTTGACCCTAATGTACGATACGCATATCATTATGATGTTCAGGGTCACCGTACTACAGTACTGAAGATTGTCATACTTTGAAAAGAAAAATAGAAGAGATGTTTCAAGAAAAAATGATTGCAGTTCAAATATTGACACCTCAAGCATCACACGAAATCCTTCACCAACACATGGTGTTGCACAATACGTGGGAAGCAATAAGTTGATCATGAGGATCCAGAACTTATTTGATGAGGGAAGTGTGTCTGATGGTGATGAAATCTCTAGTCATGATGTGCAACTCAGTGGTTAAGGTGTCAAGCTCAGCAATGGGAAAGTCACTCTTTTCCTTACCAGGAAGGATTATTCGTAGTTTGTTTTATTTTTCTTTCTATTTTTCGAATTATCTCAGGGTTGTAGTTTGGAATCTATCTTGTTTTGCTTCTTTGTGGTTCATGTTTAAACCCTTCTATCTTTTATTTTAACTAAATAGAATGACTCTTTTTCCTTTGTGTTTTAAATATGTGTTATTTGTTTGTTTTCTTTACATAGTACATTTTATATTGGCTTTATGATTTGACATGTTTGCAAAATTTTCAGTCAGATCTTAAAATTCAATTTGAGAATGAACTTTGAATTAGGGGGCTAGAACTAGAAAAAAGGCATTCAAGAAATTGATAGAGTGTTGACACATTTGGTGACCATGTCGAAGCCTTCTTTCAAAATTAAGGCAAATATTTTGAGAATTACAAGAATAACTTGGTCATCGATTGAACATGTCTCAATTAGGTCAAAAATGTATATTCCTATATCAGAGGAATAGAAAGAAAATCAATTCCACGAAGGCATGAGTTATTCAATGTGAGGGATGTACAACAAAGGTGTAGTTGTATGTTTGACAATTGTAGAAGAAAATGTGACAAATATGCTCAATTAAAGTTAGTGTTGTTAAATGTCACAAATGATCTTCATTTTTCATTTCATATTGCATGATATGTACTTGTATTTTCAAGGATTGATATGATGAAGGCATTTCATTCTGTTATCCGGACATTGTGTCATCCTTTGTTTACCCCATTTGAACCTTGGTTCAATTTTCTTTCATACCCCTCTTTTGGAATCAGGATAAAGTCAGCAAAACTCAAAAGAAAAGTCTCAAGCAAAGTAATAGTGTCAGAAAAATTTCAAAAAAAGAAGAAAGAAAAAAATGTGTCCAAAAAAGAAAGAAAAGAAAAGAGTATCAAGAAAAATAGAGTCAGAAAAGGTCCCAAAGATAAAGAGTTAATAAAAGAGTAAAAGAAGTCAGAATTAAGCAAAAGAATAAGTTTTCTGAACTACGTGTGACCTGATTCTCCTCTCTCGGGAGTGAGATACATAGGCTGACCTACTCTTGGCTTGGTCCAACCAAATGAACAATTTAGAATTGCCCAGTCAAAAGAAACTGGGGCATGAGTTAATCCTCATTGTTTGAGTCGGTTTTAAAAGTTGTAAGTCCTAGACCACTTCAAGTATCATTTGGGCCCCATGCCATCCGTTCTTTCTAACCTTATCCAAAATCTAAGTCACAAACAAATAAAGACTTCCAGATCAATCTTTGAGAATATTAAGGCTTAGCATGCAATAGATATGATGATGCATTTCGGGAATTACTTGTCTTCCTCAGCATAAGAAATCAGGAGAGAAATAAAAATAAGGGAGTCTTATTGGTGAAAACCCTCACGGGCACCATGAGACGATGTTTAGTTGAGAGAAATAAAAATGAGAGAGTCTTATTGGTGAAAACCTTCACGGTCACCATAAGACGATGGTGAGCTGAGAGAAAATGAGAGAGGCTTGCTGGCGAAAATACTTCAAGGTGTCACTAGCCGAATAAGGTCTTGAATGCAATTGACCTGAGGAAGCAACTCAGTTTCAAGACCATTAACTCAACAAAAACTGGTTGAAAGTGTGGATGGAAAGATCAGGCAGATTTATCCAAATGCATGGCATAATCATTAGAGTTAACTATCATTTTTAGATAAATTTTTTGTTTCTTTGTTTCTAATGGGGACGTTCATTGTATTTTCTTTCTTCTCTGTGTTTTTATTTTATTTTCTTCAGTCAGTTATCTAAATAAAAAATCATCGACATTTTTTATCTTGTGTTTAAGTCAAGTCCATGTCAAAACAAGTGAGAAAAGATTTCAAAACTAGCTACCAACTTCTTCAATTGCACAAAGTAAGACAAAGGGCCGGCACATGAAATAAACAAGATTCCAAGTCAGAACAAGACATGCAGAAGGTTGTTGTCAACACACAAATTTTGGGAATTCATGGAAATACCAAGGTTTAAAGGGGATTGTCTGAGAAACATAGCAAAGCAGAGATACTATGTTTATTTTAGAGTCACTCTTAATATTTTGAGACTAGACCAACGATACAAAAAGGCAATAGAAAATTCTAATGATTGGAAGCAAGATCTAAATGGGACAAGTGCAAGAGAAATCTCTTTAAATGTCAAAGTCGCAAGCCAACCACCCTATTTTAAACTCACAAATTTTCTTTGTATAAAATAGGAACAGTTGCTGCCTTCAAATCAAAGGCTTCAAAGTGTAAATATCTAGATATAAAATTCCTCATTTTTCCAAATGCAAGAGCAGTGTTGCTATATTGGTTAGGTAATCGCAATTATGGTAAAACTCATCATTTTGTACCCCTAAGAGACACATTCTCTAATTTGGGTCTTTCATGTCTCACGGCTAGGAGGTGCAATTCCTAATTAGAACCGTTAATTCTAAAAAGATCAACTTTTAGCAAGAACCTTTCACTTTCATTCTTAAGAGAGGGACTTGTTGATCTCAATCATTCAATATTACCGTCAAAAGGGGCATTTGTTGATTAGGATCTTGATTCATCTTTGAACTATACACTGTTGCAAGTAGTTGTGATTGGGTTTGACACCCGCAAATGCTTTTGATAAAAATTGGGGCAAAAATTAAAAGTAAATAATATTATATGGAACTTCACTTTAGGACCTCCTAGAAAGTGAGACTTTATTTTTCTGAATTATGAAATCTTTATTTAACATAAATTTTGTTTGGGATAATTTTTGTTCTAGTTTTGATTTTGATTTCAAGAGCCTGCCTAGAGAACAGGGTGAGAAATTACAAGTCAAGAGTCCGTCTGAAGAACAGGGTGATAAAATTGAAAGTTGGGAGCTCGCCTGGAGAACAGAGTAAGGAATTGTAAGTCGGGGGACCCACCCAAATAATAGGGGTGATAAAATTGAAAGTCGGGAGCTCGCCCAGAGAATAAAGCAAGTAAATTGCAAGTCAAGGGGCCCGCCCAAAGAATAGGGGTGATAAAATTAAAAGTCAAGAGCTCGCCCGAGAGAACAGAGTGAGGAAATTGCAACTCGGGCGGCCTCATCAAAGAATAAAGGTGATAAAATTAAAAGTTGGGAGCTCACCCGGAGAACTGAGTGAGGAAATTACAAGTCGATGGGCCCGCTCGATGAAAAGGGATAATAAAATTAAAAGTCAGGAGCTTTCCTAAAGAACAAAGCAAGGAAATTGCAAGTCAGGGGACCCGCCCGAAGAATAGGGGTGATAAAATTGAAAGTTGGGAGCTCGTCCGGAGAACAGAGCGAGGAAATTGCAAGTCGGGGGGCCCGCCCGAAGAATAGGGGTGATGAAATTGCAAGTTAGGAGTCTGCCTGAAGAAAAGGGTGAAGAAATTGAAAGTCAACCAACAAGGTGAAGAAATTAAAAATCAAGCAACAAGGTAAAGAAATTGAAAGTCAAGAAACAAGGCAAAACAACTGAAAGGCAATAAAGTGAGGAAATTACAAGTCAAGAGCCCGCCCGAAGAACAGGGCAGTGAAGTTGAAAATCAAAAGATCAAAAATAGCAAGTCAGGAGCCCACCTGAAGAATAGGGCGATGAAGTTGGAAGTCAAGCAACAAGGTGAAGAAGTTGTAAGTCAGGAGCCCACCTGAAGAATAGGGTGAAGATTTTAAAATTCAGGATCAAGGTTCAAAAGTACCACCGCCAGCACATGGTCGATTTATGAGTTCATCTCCAACATCAAATTTTATATGGAGAAAGAATCGATTCTCAAGTTCAACCCCATAGAAAATCAAATCTTTTGTCAATTTTGAAAGCATCAGAAACTTAAGTCAAAAGTTCAAAATAAGCTACATAGATAGGATTTTTGTAATTTCATTTATGTTTTAACTTGTAATTTTCATTTTTATGCAATGATAGAGCCACAGACCGGAACCTTGATAGGGCCTCACTTGACTCTCCAACTCGGTATAGTCCCTCTTCTTCCAACCCTTTGAGATATCTGTGACTTGATTCCCTCATAACTTGAGTAGGTAGGATGTCCTAATTCAAGACCCCGCTGCCCTTCTTCCTTCTGTTTCTTTTCTTGAATAATGGTCGGGTCAAAATTTAGTCTCGTTGTCTACTTTTTTGTCTGAAAACACTTTGTGTTTACACCCAAAAAGGGGCATGATGTAGACACCTAATTTTATCCCTCCAAAAAATCCAATTCATCCATTTTTACCTCACGTTATCATACACCCTCACCCATGTGATTATATCCCACAAAGATACAAAAATAACAAATTTCAATAAATTCATAACAAATTAAATCTGTAATATTCTCTTATCCTAACAAACTTTGTGTCAATCAACTCACACCCCCAACTCTTTTTCACATTTTGACTCCATTTTCTTAACAAAACTCAAAAAAGGACAAAAATATATATGCGCACATTGATGTTCACATGAGACCCACAGAAAAAGTAATATGCTCATAATTCCTACCTCATATACAGAGGGACCCACACATATACTCACCGAGGGTTTTTGGTTATTCTCACCAGGGAAACAACACATACACACACCCCATACTCACAGCAAAGATACACAGTAATACCCAAAAAAAATCCTTCATTTTTCTCCATTCATCTCCTACACGCAATTGAGACACAAATACATTCTCCATTGAAAATACACACACAGCCATAAACACACTACCTACACAATTATCACTCCCAACAAAATATACATCATCGCCTCTCACAATTATACACACTCATATGCATAGACCCATCAAAAGATATAAACAAAAGAGAGAATTGAGAGGGAGATTGACAATCATATATAGAGAAAAATAGAGGGAGAGTGAACGAGAATTGACAAAAAAATGAGAAATACAGAGAAAGAGAAGAAAATTAGGAAGAAAATAGTGAAAGGGAAGACGATCGGAGAAACCATTGGGAACGACCAGTTATTTAATGGAGCTCGCCGGACTATGATTCTACCTCACCATCGAACCTAAAACAACACCCTTCTCGCCATCTCGATTCCTTAAACCACTAAAACTAGCAGTATCACCCACAGTCAGTCAAGCCTGCAACCAATCCAGTATTTTCGTCACCTTTCTGTCAGTGTCGGAGCTCCAGTGGAGCCATAGCAGTCCAAGTCCAAAACTCTCCATCCCTTTTTCAATGAAATCCTTAACCCCGTTGATGTTAGTAACGCAATTAATTCAAAAAACCCAATATTCATTTTCTCTTTTTAAGATTCGATTGGTCCTTTGGTGTTTCGATTTGGGGTTGTTCAGCTTTGGGTTTGATTCGAATTGGTAGATTGTTGTTGAAGTCCGATTCAAGGTTTTGATATGGACTCTATCTTGTTTAATCAAATAATACTTGATTGAAAGCGGCATTGAGGTTCAATTCTTTCTTCTTTTCCTTTTAGTTCTCATATGAATGTGAACGTGGTTCGATATTTTCTATGTGAATTATTTGTGATGTTTGAGTGTTGGATTGATGAATGTTTATTATTCATGATTGGTGAATATTTATTTATTAAATAATTAATCAATTAGGAGGTCGAGAATAAATTTAGGGGATTTCAAAATCAATAAAAAGTGAATTTTGTTAATTTTGATTCATTGATGGATGTCGTTGAACTCGATAGTATCACTGTAAGACCCTGCAAAAAATCCTAAGCATAACTCTGTCCCTTAGAGCTTGATAAAGGGTCCCAGACTTTGAAAATTTCAGCTAAGTATTGGAACTTAGTCTTTTCTAAAGCCCTCAAACTTTGAGAAATTTATTTACGACCTTCTCGATCTTCGAATGTTATTTTTTAAGTTGATTTATGATTAGAGGAGTCAATAGTACATCTCGGGTGAGTTTTGGAATTTTTGGACAAGCGTAAGGGCGTGTTTGAAACTCCAAAACAGTAGCTCAGGGTAATTAGCCCACAGTGCCTTGCCCAGTCCGGTGCTAGGGGAAGCCCACGATGGAGGCCGCAGCGTCTTGCCCAAGCGGCACTCTAGAGCCCATGACGCCCTGGATAGTCTGGTTCGGGTAATTTTTGCAGTTAGGTTCCACATTTTTAACGGCAAATATGTCATTTTCCCTTCACCCAATGGCTCCATAACACTAGATTAAAGCCCCAAATAGCAAAATCACTCATTATTTTCACAAAATCCTCTCAAAAACAAGCCTTAGCCTCATCAAGTTCAAGAAACAAACCTCAAGAATTCGCTCCATTCTCCACGAAGCTAACAATTAAGGTATGTGAAGTGTTCATCCAAGGGTTCCTTCAACCCTTGGAGTTCAAGAAACTATTATAAAAACTTCAAGTGTATTGATTTTGTGAATTGCATGTTGGGTTTGGTTATAATGATTAGTTGGGTTTCTAATCCATGTTTTATTACAAGTTTCATGGCTAGTTAATTGATATATGTGTAGTATCATGTGAATCCATGTTAAACCCTTGAATGTGTAAATTTATTATGGTAGTCATGATGCATTAGCATGTTGTTCATGCCCAAGTATAAGGTTATTCCTACCATGTGTTTGACAAAATGCCTAAGTGAATAAATTGTGCATTGTGGTCCATTGGTGACCTTATGATGAATTCATGCTAGAACTTATTGTTCCAAATTTGCTCCCATGTTAAAGTTATACTTTGTGAGTGATTGATGAAATGTCCATGAGAACTAAATAGTGAAATTATGATATGCTAGCATGCGTTTTCATTCGTGTACAAGCCCAAGAATATGGCAAAATATCTCAGTGACTGCATTATAAATAGTTAACTGTTGCTATGTTATCAAGAAGTGTCATGTCTTAGTATTATCTATGTTATCGAGTCCTGAGGGTATTTAATACCCGATAATTTAGTTGTTTACCTAAAGCCAGTGTCAGTACAGAATAGTATCAGTCATGTCATGATTAGTAGTATCTCACTCAGATACGAAGCTCAGTAAATCTCAGTCAGTTACAAAACTCAGGAAAATTCAGTAAACTTAGTATTAGTTCAGTTTCTTTCAGTTGAGAGTAGGATTCAGCACCGAGTGAACCCAAGGATGGGGACTCACCTGCCAGCAGAGGGTGTGATCCTTAGAAGCAATCTTTGCATTCCAGAACTATGAAGCCAGCGTAGGTTGAGACATCAACCTGCCAATTGATGGTTGATGAGGTGTTTTACCTACTAGTTGAGGGTACCACCATTATTATTCAGAGCACCTGCCAGATGAGTGTGACTCAACATTTGTGTTTACTTATGGCACGGTACTGACATCCTTCCAGTTGGGGTTATAGGTTGGACCCCAATTAGTTCAGAGAGGCATATGTCGATTAGATAATTACCTCCCACAGTCTCAGTTTCAGTTCTAGTCTCAGTATAAAACTTAATTCAATTCTACTGAAATCAAGAAGTTCAGCATGGTACTCGAAATAATTCTATAGAAATTAAGATTGTCAAATACAGTCACTCAGTTAATAGTAATACAGTTTTGGTAAACTCAAATATCAGTAACCAGTGATTCAGAACTCAGTATTTGATGTTACCATAACCTTAGTTACGGTTAAAGCATTTATGCATGTACTCTCTTTCAGTTATGATCATGTTATTCAGTCAGTTAGTGTTCACGCATATGAACCCATGCACATCAGCCTACCTCACTTAGCATATCAGTACATTTAATGTATAGACATAACTTTTCTTTTATGCTATGATATCTTATATCATAGGTTCAGATGCACAGGCTCTGACTGCACTTAGCAACCCAATCTATTAGCAATAGAGTTAGTGGTGAGTCATTATAGTTCGAGGATAGATTTATCATTTCAGTTATATTAGTACCCAGTTTATTTCAGTAGTCGGAGTTAGTTGGGGACTTGTCCCATCAACTCTTTGTTCAAACTGTAGAGGCTTTTCAGAATAGATTATTTCAAACAGATGTATCAGTATTTAATTCTCAGTATTGATATTCAGTATTTATTTCTTACTTGAACCTTATGGAAGATTTTTGCATAATTTTTGCATAATTACAGTATTGTTATTCAGTTATTACAGTAGGTACCAGTCATGGGTTAGCTTGTGGTTCTTCAGGATTATGAGCACCATGTAGCATCCGAGGTACAGACTCAGGGCGTTACTAACATGGTATCAGAGCCTAAGATTCAACAGAGTCCTTAGAAGTCTAAAAGCCGCGTCTAGTAGAGTCTTGTGCATGGGTGTGTAGTGTACCACACTTATAGACAAGATGCTATTAGATGTTTTAGGAAAAGTTTTCCTTCTTTCAGTAATTATGTCATGCGGGTGAGCACAAACTCAAGTTAAACTCTCTTTCTAATCCAAGTTTTTCTTCCGTTTGTAGAATATTCCTCTAAAGAGGACTAAAGAAAGAGGAGCGAGAGACCCACCAGCACCTCAGCCCATCCAGCTAGATCCCCTAGATGAATATGTCTCCCACGCTGAACTTAGAGCAACTTTTACCACCCTATCTCATTCTATGGTATCCCAGAATGAACACTCAACTGGCATTTTGGCCAACCCAGTGGCGAATACTGCTGCAGCCAAGATTTGGTATTTCACCGAATGAACCCTCCATCTTTTACTAGGTTTAAGTCAAATGAGGACCCTCAGGAATTTCTTAATCATGTGCAGAAAGTTACAGATATTATAGGGTGACTGCTATTGAGAATGGCGAGTTGGCTACATATCAGTTGCAGTATGTGCTTCGCTCATTGTTTAAATAGTAGAAAGCAGAAAGGGCTGCAAATGCAGGGCCCATAGAGTGGGAGGAGTTTTCCACTAGTTTTCTGGATAGGTTTTTCCAATTGGAGTTGAGGGAGGTAAAGGTTTTAGAATTTATTAATCTGAAGTAGGGACAACATGACAGTGAAAGATTATTCTCTCAAGTTTACTCAGTTAGCTAGATACTCTCCTCATGTGGTGGCAGATAGCAGGTCCAGGATGAGTAAGTTTATGTCTAGGGTTTCTAGCAGTGTGGTCAAGAAGTGCAGAACAGTAATGCTGATTAAGGAGATGGACATATCCAGGCTCATGGTCCATGGTTAGCAGATAGATGAGGCTAAGAGTAGGGAGAAGGAGAGAGAGAACAAGAAGGTGAGGACAGGTAGTTTTAAATTTTCCCAGCCTAAGTCAGAGGGAGAAAATCATTCTCAGTTCCGCTTAACATCCTCAGTTCCAGTTCCATCCTCATCCAGTGCTCCAGTGCTAAAATTCAGAGATGGCAATAAAGGGCGCCAGGCCCTAAGCCTCAGGGTAGTGTCAGCAGCACCCAAACTAATCTATTTTGCCAGAAATATGGCAAAAACCACCAGGGCATCTACAGGGATGGCAGTGATGTATGTTTTGGGTATGGAAAGCCAAGTCAAAGAGTCAAAGATTGCTCCCAGTTAGGTTTCCAGGGTCAGCATAATTGTCCCCCATCCCAGTCAGGTCGCCCGAATCAGCAGGGTGCCTCTTCCCGTGCCACCAGTCGGCAACGCCCAAATAGACTCTATGCCCTTCATTCCCAACTGGATCAGGAAAGTTCTTCTAATATGGCCACTGGTATGTTATGAGTTTATCATTTATATATTTATGTTTTGTTAGATCCAGGAGATTCTTTTTCCTTTATTACTCTCTATATAGCTGTTGACTTCAGAGTCAGTCTTGAAATTATAGCAGAGCCTTTCTTAGACTCTACCCCAGTGAGTAAATCTATCATATCCTAGTGGGTATACAAGAACTCTCCGGTTATGGTATCTCAGAAAGTTACCTCAGCAGTCAAATTAGAGATAATCGAGTTTGATGTCATTCTCGGTATAGATTGGCTTCATTCCTACTAAGCCTTAGTTGACTGCAGAAATAGAATTATCCAATTTCAATTTTCAAATGAGCTCATCCTAGAGTGGAAAGGGAGTACTTCAGCACTTAGGGTTCAACTTGTTTCCTAGATAAGGGCAAGAAAAAAGATATCTAAGGGGGTTGTCTACCATCTTATTCGAGTTCAAGACTCTAGATCAGAAACCCCTAATCTTGAATCAGTGTCAGTAGCATATGAATTCTCAGATGTATTTCCCAAAGATCTTCCCAGAGTTTCTCCCAAAAGGAAAATTGACTATGGAAAAGACCATCTTCTAGATACTTAGCCTATCTCTATTCTGCTATATAGAATAGATCCAGCAGAACTCAAAGAGTAAAAAGAATAGTTGAAGGATCTCTTATATAAGGTATTCATTAGATCTTGCGTGTCTCTGTATGGTACACTAGTTCTATTCGTGCATTAGAAAGATGGTTACCTCAGAATGTGTATCGATTACCATTAGCTAAATAAAGTCACTGTTGAGAACAAATATCTACTCCCCATAATCAATGACTTATTTGACCAACTTTAGGGTGCTAGTTAATTTTCCAAGAAAGACCTCAGCTTAAGCTATCATCAACTCAGGGTCAGAGAATGTAACATTTTAAAAATAGCCTTCAGAACTCGGTAAGGTCACTTTGAATTCTTAGTCATGTCATTTGGTCTTACCAATGCCCCAACAGCTTTCATGGACTTGATAAACCATGTATTCAAGTAGTACTTGGACATATTTGTCATAGTCTTCATAGATGACATCCTTGTCTACTCTCGCAGTGAGCATGCTCATGCAGACCATCTCAGAATAGTATTACAGACTCTCAGAAATCATCAGTTGTTTGCCAAATTCAGTAAGTATGAATTATGGCTAAGGTCAGTAGCTTTCCTTGGTCATATGATTTCCGGTGATGGCATTAGATTTGATCCCCAAAAGACTGAAGCAATGAAAAACTGGCCCAGACCCATCTCTCCATTAGATATCTAGAGTTTCTTAGGTTTGGATGGCTATTATCGATGGTTTCTTGAGGTATTTTCATCTATTACATCCCCTATGTCTAGATTAACTCAAAAAAGTTCAAATTTTAGTGGTCAAATTCTTATGAGAAGAGTTTTCAAGAGTTGAAGACTCGACTCACTACAGCCCTAATTTTGACTCTACCAAATGGTTCAGACGGCTTTGTTGTGTATTGTGATACTTCCAGAGTTGGTTTGGGTGTGCTTTAATGCAAAGAGGTAAGGTCATAGCCTATGACTCTAGATAGCTTAAACCCCAAGAAAAGAACTATCCTACTCATGATCTTGAGTTAGCAGCAATAGTATTTTCCTTAAAGATTTGGAGACACTATTTGTATAGTATGCATGTTGATGTGTTCATTGACCATAAGAACCTACAGTATTTATTCTCTTAGATAGACCTAAACCTACATCAGAGAAGGTGGTTGGAGTTGTTGAAAGACTACGACATGAGTGTCTTATATCATCCGGGTAAAGTCAATGTAGTGGCTGGTGCTCTAAGTAGGATGTCTATGGGTAGTTTTGCTCATGTGGAAAATGGTAAGAAGAAGTTAGCTCAGGAAGTTCATCAGCTTGCCTGACTAGGTGTCCACTTAGTCGATTCAACAGAAGGTAGTGTACGGGTGCAGAGTAGTTCAGAATCATCTCTGGTTTCCGAGGTAAAGGAAAAGTAAGATAGGGATCCCAGCCTAGTTAAGTTGAAAGAATCAGTCAGAGATCAGAAGATAGAGGTTTTGTCCTACGGGAGAGATGGTGTATTGTGTTTCCAGGGTTGGTTATGCGTTCCAGGTATAGATGATTGAGACAACGGATTCTTGTAGAAACGCATAGTGTATGTTACACTATTCATCCAGGGGCCTCCAAGATGTACCGCGACTTACGGGAAATCTATTGGCGGAGTAGGATGAAGAGAGGCATTATAGAGTTTGTTGCTAAGTACTCGACATGTCAGCAGGTTATGATTGAGCACTAGAAACCTAGTGGTTCTATGCAGGAGTTCAATATTCCCACTTGGAAGTGGGAAGAGGTGAACATGGATTTTGTGATGGGTTTGCCTCATACTCGTTGTTAACACGATTCGGTTTGGGTCATTGTAGATAGGATGACCAAATTAGCTTATTTCCTACCAGTCCATACTCTTATTCAACCGAGGACTATGCTAAGCTCTATGTCAGAGAGGTGGTCAGATTACAGGGAGTTCCGTTGTCCATTATCTCAGATAGAGATACACAGTTCACCTCTCATTTCTGGAAAGCCTTCCAAAAAAGTTTTGGAACCCAAATTCACTTCAGTACAGTCTTCCACCCTCAGATAGATGGTCAAGTAGAAAGGATCATTCAGACTTTAGAAGATATGTTAATAGCATGTGTCATTGATTTTAAAGGTAGTTGGGATGACCACTTGCCTTTGATCGAGTTCGCATATAATAACAGTTACCGTTCCAGTATTCAAATGGCTTTGTTTGAGGTGCTTTATGAAAGGAGAGGTAGATCTCCCATTGGTTGGTTTAAAGTGGGTGAGGCCGCAATAGTAGGGCCTAATTTGGTATTTGATACTTTGGAAAAAGTTCAATTGATTAGGGAAAGGCTTAAGACAACTTAGAGCCAACATAAATCGTACACAGATGTGCGCAAAATGGATCTCAAGTTTGAGATTGGTGATTATATGTATTTAAAAATCTCTCCTATGAAAGAAGTAAAGAGGTTTGGCAAGAAGGGAAAGCTCAGTCCCCTATATATCGGTCCTTACTGAATTCTCAGTCATTTCTAAAAGGTAGCTTACAAGTTTGAGTTGCCTTCAGGTATAGATTCAGTACATCTAGTGTTTCATGTCTCCTTGCTTAAGAAGTCCATAGATGACCTAGCATTTGTAACCCCTATAGAGGGCAAAGATATTCAGAACAGTCTCTCTTACGAAGAGGTTCTAGTCGAAATCCTTGACTACCGAATTTGCAGACTAAGGAACAAAGAAGTCCCTCTAGTTAAAGTTCTTTGGTGGAATCAATTCGTTGAGGGAGCTACTTGGGAAGAAGAAGCAGATATGCGGACCAAGTATCCTCACCTCTTCTCCGCGAACTCAGACTCAGCCCAAGGTAACAATTTTCCTTAAACTTACTCAGGTCATGCTCAGATCTCCCTTGTAAACTTGGTATCAATTACCATTGCATATTCATTCATACATTCATGAGTCAGTTCAGTCAGATATTCATGCATCAGATATGCATATTCAGTATGAGACACTTAGCTTATCAGCAATCCCAGTCATGCATTCATGAGTCAGTTTAGTTAGATATTTATGCATCAGAGATGCATGTTCAGTATAAAACTTTAGTATGTCAGTAGTGACAGTCATGTAATTGTGTTTAGTTTTGCATGTTTAGTACATCAATTCAGTCTATCAGTGTTCTCAGCCTAGTCAGTCTTATTCGAGGATGAATATTCTCAAGGGGGAGATATTGTAAGACCCCGCAAAAAATTCAAAGTGTAACTCAGTCCCTTAGAGCTTGATAAGAGGTCCCAGACTTAGAAAATTTTAGCTAAGTGTTGGGACTTAGTCTTTTCTAAAGCCCTCAAACTTTGAGGAATTTATTTACGATCATCCCGACCTCTAAAAGTTAGTTTTTAAGTTGAATTAGGATCGGGGGAGGTAATAGTACATCTTGGGTGAGTTTTAGAATTTTCATACAAGTGTAAGGGCGTGTTTTAAACTCCAAAAAGCAGCTCAGGGCGATTATCCCGCGATGCCTCACCCAGTCCGATGCTAGGGGAAGCCTGCGATAGAGGCTGTGGTGCCTTGCCCAGAGCGACGCTCCAAAGCCCATGGCGCCCTGTCCAGTCCGGTCCAGGTAATTTCTACAGTCAGGGTAAGCATTTCTAAGGAAAAATGGGTCATTTTCCCTTCACCGAATGGCTCCATAACACGAGATTAAAGCCCCAAATAGAAAAATCACTCATTCTTTTTACAAAATCCTCTCAAGAACAAGCCCTAGCTTCATCAATTTCAAGAAACAACTCTCAAGAATTCACCCCAATCTCCACGAAGTTAACAATTAAGGTATGTGAAGTATTCATCCAAGGGTTCCTTCCACCCTTGGAGTTCAAGAAACTATTTTTAAAACTACAAGTGTATTGATTTTGTGAATTCTATGTTGGGTTTGATTATAATGATTAGTTGGGTTTCTATTCCATGTTTTATTACAAGTTTCATGGCTAGTTAATTGATATATGTGTAGTATCATGTGAATCCATGTTAAACCCTTGAATATAAATTTATTATGGTAGTCATGACGCATTAGCATATTGTTCATGCCCAAGTATAAGGTTATTCCTACCATGTGTTTGACAAAATGTCTAAGTGAATAAATTGTGCATTATGGTCCATTGGTGACCTTATGATGAATTCATGCTAGAACTTATTGTTCCAAATTTGCTCCCATGTTAAAGTTATACTTTGTGAGTGATTGATGGAATGTCCATGAGAACTAAATAGTGAAATTATGATATGCTAGCATGCATTTTCATTCGTGTACAAGCCCAAGAATATGGCAAAATGTCTCAGTGACTGCATTGTGAATAGTTGACTGTTGCCATGTTATCAAGAAGTGTCATGTCTTAGTATTATCTATGTTATCAAGTCCTAGGGGTATTTAATACCCGACAATTCAGTTGTTTACCTAGAGCCAGTGTTAGTACAGAATAGTATCAGTCATGTCATGATTAATAGTACTCTCAGTCAGATACAAAACTCAGTAGGACTCAGTCAGTTATAGAACTCAGAAAAACTCAGTAAACTCAGTATCAGTCCAGTCTAGTTCAGTTCATCAGTTCAGTTTCTTTTAGTTGGGAGTAGGATTCAGCATCGAGTGAACCCAAGGATGAGGACTCACCTGCCAGTAGAGGGTGTGATCTTTAGAAGCAGTTATTGCATTCCATAACTACGTAGATAGCATAGGTTGAGACATTAACCTGCCAGTTGAGGGTTGATGAGGTGTCATACCTGCAAGTTGAGGGTACCACCATTCTCATTCAGAGTACCTGCCAAATAAGGGTGACTCAATATTTGTCTTTACCTATGGCATGGTACTGATACTCTTCCAGCTGGGGTTATATGTTGGACCCCAATCAGTTCAGAGAGGGTCATGTTGGTTAGATGATTACCTCCTATATTCTCAGTTTCAGTTCCAGCCTCAGTGTAGAACTCTATTCAGTTCTACAGAAATCAAGACTGTCAGACAGTCACTCAGTTTTGCACGAAACTCAAAATAATTCTAAAAAAATCATGAATGTCAAATACAGTCACTCAGTTAATAGTAATACAGTACCAGTAAACTTAGATATCAGTAAATCAGTGATTCAGAACTAAATATTCGGTGTTATCTTAACCTCAGTTACCATTTAAGCATTCATACATGTATTCTCTTTCTATTATGATCATGTTATTTAGTTAATTATTGTTCATACATATGAATCCATACACATTATCCTACCTTACTTAGGATACTAGTGCATTTAAAGTTCTGACGCATACTTTTCTTTTGCGCTATTATGTCTTATATCATAGGTTCAGATGCATGGGCTCCCGACCGCACTTAGCAGCCCAATTTATCAGTAGCAGAGTTAGTGGTGAGTCCTCATAGTTCAAGGACAGATTTGTCATTTTAGTTATCTTCGTACTTAGTTTATTTCAGTAGTTGGAGTTAGTTGGGGACTTGTCCTATCAACCACGTGTTCAGACAATAGTGGCTTTTCAAACTAGAGTATTTCAGACAGATATATTAGTATTTAGTTCTCAGTATTGATATTCAGTAGTTATTTCTTATTTAAACCTTCTAGCAGATTTTTGCCTAATTTTTGCATAATTATAGTATTATTATTCATTTGTTGCAGCAGGTTTCAGTCATAGGTTAGCTTGTGGTCCTTCGATATTATGAGCACCTTGTAGCATCTAGGATACAGACTCGGGGCATTACAATCACTATTTTAGGTTGTTAAATGGGTAGGGAAATGCTAATTCGGGTAGGCAAATTTTAGGAATGATGTTTTGTTGAATGTTTGAATGTGCGTGTGAATAAATCTTTCTACTTTATCGCACAAGATTTGAAGATGTATCATTTGGCCGGGGAATGCCTCGAGGTTATATTGTACTTATTCACCGGGGAATACCCCGAAGTATTGTGTACTCGAAGGACGTCCGTAACGAAGGCCCGAGGCATCGGGTAAAGCATTGGGTGCAGTTTAGGATTAGTGTAGGTTAGAATAGGATTTATATTTTTGCATTGTTCTATTTTGGACTATATAATTGGACTGGACACTATATTCGAGATTTTTTTTGTTTTTGTGTGTTTGATTATTTTTTATGTGTTTTTTATGTGGTTTATACATTTTAAATGTCAAAGTAGTCGATACACTCTACCAAGAATGGTCAATAGAATTCCTTAGCCAGAATCTCTGTTTGCTAATCAGTTTAAAGAGTCAAATTGTTTTGAAAAGTATTTTTCAAAGGTGACTTGGCACACCCGATTATGCCTAGTGGTGTCTCTGAGTTAAATGAAAAATAACCCTTTTCAAAACAAATTTTCCTTTTTGTCACTTAATAATAAAACCTTTTCCAAACTTATGACATATCTTTTTGATTAAAAAGGGGCATGACAGTTATTATTGATTGTGATTTTGAGTTAATTTTACAAGTGTTTTTGATAAGATGAGCCATTGCATGTTTTGAATATTGAAATCCCTAATTCATGGTTTTAGTATTGTATTCATGTTATTCTTGCATATTTTACCCATTACCATTCTTAAATTCATGACTCTCATATCTTTGATGATATGTCTAAATGTTGGGTTTTAAGCAATGATCCCCTACTATGGTTTTTAAAGCTTTATATGCCATCATTGTTCTTTCCATTCAGTGCTGGTGGGTTATGAACACCCGATACCTAACTATTTACATAATTTCAGTATCTTCAGAATGATTTTAGATAAACCATGAGCATTGTCATTCAGTTAATTATTATAAAAAGTTTTTTGTTCAGTTAAGCTTAGTTCAGTCCAGTAATCAGTGTCAGTTCAGTTAGGAGTAGGATTTATCACCAAGCAAATATAGGGATGGCGGCTTCCCCGTCAGTTAGGCTGAGTCCTTAGTAGCAGTCCTTGTATTCCAGAACTACGTAGCCAACGTAAGATATGAGGAGTCACCCATTATTTAGGCTTGGGTTTCTCTTAGGCATCACCCGTTATTTTAGGCTTGAAACCCTGGTCCTTCGGGACACCAATTTAGTGGATCCACATAGCCAATGTTAGTGCCTGTGGCACGATACTGACATTCTTCTAACTGGGTTACAAGTTGGACACCGATTAGCTCATATTGGAGAATGTCGGTTAGATAATACCTCCTACAATCTTAATGTATTATTAAGTCCAAATTTCAGTTCAGGTTTGCTTAACCAAAGCATACAGATTACCAGTTATTCAGTTATCAAATTTCAATATTTTAGTTTACAAATTATTTCAGAAATGTATATGAGCTTGGTCTAGCATTCTCAGATATTTCAATTTTCATGCATTCATGTTCTATTATCTCATGTTATTCAGTTATTCCATATTTCATGCTTATAACAACCCTTTTATATTAGCCTAACATCATCTCATATATGTAACACCTCGAAAATGAGTCCTGAGATGCAACACGGGCCTCTGAACTACAAGTAGTCCCAAGCTAACCCTGAAAGCCTACTACTTATTTTGATGACTCAAACAAAGGTAATATAAGCATGCGGTACACTAAAATACTGTCTGAACTGAACTGATTTTAACTATATAAAATGTCTAAATGTACATAACTAAGAAAAATCTAAAGAACTAACACTGAAAAATTGAAAAGTATCTAATAGTCGGACAAGCCTCTAATGCTACTACTAGAGAGTCGCTGGGATAGGACCCCAGCTGACTTGAACTATCTGACATAACTGAATAAACTAATCTAGAAAGCTGGAAATCTGAATCAGTGGGTCCCCGAACTATAAGGACTCACCATTTTCGGGATGTAGATAGAGATGGTCACGGTCAATCACATTGCTGGAATTGAGCATCTGAACCTACATTATGAGACAATGTAGCACATAGACATATATGTGGATTAGTAATTTTGGAATGTACTGAGAATGTGGGAATAAATGCATAAGTAAAATAATATTTCAATATTCACATAAACTCACAAAAGAATGCATGCTAAATATAGGTGGCTCACATTAACTTAAATAACTGAAAGCTGAAAATCATAAATCATGAATAATAAAGCATGTTGTATAAATTTTGTGAGCCATAACATTTAGTTCTAAAAGCTTTTATTCTTTCTACTAGTGGAATAAGTATAACTGAAGTTAAGTCTGTTTTCAAAACATGTAGGCTAAGTGTAAAAGAACTCACCTTTGTATCTGTAAACTAAAAGCTGAAATCTCATAGCTAATGACTTATGTAAGACAATATCTGAATAAAATCGTGAGCCTTTGCATTTAGTTTCTAAATGCTTTTTCTATAATTCTTTTCTGTTAGGATTACTCTTTTCTATAGGGAGGTTCTCCTAACCGACATACACTATGTGAGCTATCATAGCGTCCAACGTCCAGTTCCCTTATGGGAAAACCTCACATTGGGAAGAGGTGTCATACTCTTGCCAAGGAGTATAACCTAACCTAAGTGAATACATTTATAACTGTCATCCATATAGAAATGGGAATAATCTAAATAATTTCTACCTACGTTGGCTAGTAGTTATGGGGCATGTAAACATACCTAACTCAGTTCTAAATACTCCTTTCAAATCTTATGCTCATTCTGTAGGAAATCCACTTTAAAAGCTAACATATGGGTTTATAATGAAAACCAGCTATGCGTCTGTCTATTTTAAACTGTAATCAAAACTGATATATTTTCTATAAACTGTAATAAAACTGTAAAGTGGATTCCTTAACTTAACTGAGGATCAAAAAATCAAATCTTTTCTGAAAAAATTGAATATAAGCTAGTCATAGGATGCTTAAAACATCATCTTCTTGAAATATCAATACTTATACTTAGGGTTTAAAGCCCATGTTTCAAACTCATGTCAAACTATAATAAAGTCATGCTCAATAATCAAAATCTTGAAATTCTTGCGTAATTCTAATCAAGATAGTGAAATTTAATTCTCAATGTATATAAAATCACTTCACATGCATAAACATACAAAATAGAGATGCAAATCAACATTTAATCACTTGTAACATCAACATCTTCAAATAATGATAATTGGGTATGAACCATAGACTGTAAATCATATAATTTCATGTAAATTCAACTTTAAAACTTGTTTTTGGGTATAAGGATGAAAGAGGATCCTTGTTCATAACCCCACATACCTTTCTTGATGACTTTAATGTAACAGCTTGAACCGTTGACTCTCAAATGTTGTTCTTGAAACTTCTTCTTGAAGTTCTTGAACTCGGAACTTTGGATTATAAGCTTTCTTAGATTAGGAGTTATGAGATTGTTCTTGATTCTTGGAGCTAGGGTTTTGTTCTTGGAGAAGAAAAAGATGAATAAGAAAGCATCTATGATATTTAGGGCTAAAATGGTATGTTTTGGGCAGATTTTGGTGAGGGTAAATGACTCAAATGCCCCCATAACCCATCATTTGACACACAAAAACTTAGCACTGATGTGATCAGCGCTGTCATTAGCGATGCATCATATCATCTACATCGACGTGGCCATCGATGCAATGCGGCAATATCACGTCGAGGTTCTATTTTGGCCAATAAAACATACCTCAATCCTTCTCCGAAAATTCCAAAACTCACCCCGGAGGTACTATGGACTACCCTAATCATGAAACAACTTAGAAATTGACATTCCAAGATTGGAAAGGTCTAGAATAAAGTCATCAAAGTTTAGAGGCCAAAAGTGAAACTAAATCTTCAACACTTAGCTAAAATTTCAGTTCCTAAGTCTATAATGTGCCTCTTTTGAGCTGAATTAAACTAGAAAGAATACGTGGTATTACAATATCTCCCCCTTGAGAACATTCATCCTTGAATGAGACTTGTTAAACTGATGATACTGGAGAACTGACACTATATACCAGCATGCACAACTGAAACTAAAACTGTATGACTGAATCTAAAACATGATGATATACTAAACTAATTTGTGAGTGCACGAATAGACATAAATATAACCATAAGGCTGAAACTGAGACTAGAAATGAACTAATTAAGGAAGATTGTTACCTTTAGCTAAATATGAATTTGTGGAGAAAAGGTGAGGGTACTTGGTTCGCATGTCTTCTTCTGTTTCCCAAGTGTCCCCCTCAACAGACTAATTTTTCCATAGAACTTTGACCAAGGGAATTTCTTTGTTCTTTAGTCTACGAATTTGGTGATCAAGAATCTTTGCTGGAAGCTCTTCGTACCAGAGGCTATTCTGAATATCTGTGCTTTCTAGAGGGACTATAACAGTTGAATCGTCCATCCACTTCTTCTATATAAATACATGGAACACTAGGAGAACTAATAACAAGTCTATGGGTAGCTCAAGCTCATACGCTACCTTCTCCACAATACTCAAAATCCTGTAGGGATCTACATACCGGGGACTAAGCTTTCTCTTTTTGCCAAATATCTTCACCCCTTTATGGGTGAAACCTTTAAATAAATAAGATCATCAACCTCAAACTCAAGATCTCTCCTTCTTACGTCTGCATAAGATTTTTGATGACTTTGAGCTACTTTCAATCTCTCTCGAATCAACTGAACTTTCTCCATGGCTTCAAACACCATATCTAGCCCAATCAAAGTGTCCTCACCCACTTCAAACCAACCGACTAGTGACGTATATCTTCACCCATATAGAGCTTCAAACGGAGCCATCTGAATGCTAGAATGGTAACTATTATTATAGTAAAACTCAATCAATGGCAAGTGGGCATCCCAACTGCCTTTGAAATCAAGAAAACATGCCCTCAACATATCCTTTAAGGTATGAATGGTCCTTTCTGGTGGACCATCTATCTGCAGGTGAAAAGCTGAACTAAGATGAACTTGGGTACTAAGACCCTTCTAAAAGGCTTTCCAAAACTGAGAGGTAAACTGAGTACCCCTATCTGAGATGATGAAAAATAGAACTCCATGCAATCTGAACAACTCATGGATATACAGCTTAGCATAATCCTCAGCTATGTAGGACATGTGAACTAACAAAAAATGAGCTGATTTGGTCAACCTATCTACTATAACCCAAATCAAATCATGTTGCCGAAGCGAATGGGGTAATCCAGTTACAAAGTCAATATTCACCTCTTCCCACTTCCAAGTGGGAATACTAAACTCCTGTAAAGTGCCACCAATTCTTTGGTGCTCTACCTTAACCTATTAATAAGTTGCACATTTGGATACAAATTCAGCTATATCTTTCTTCATACAACTCCACCAATATATTTCCCACAAGTTGCGGTACATCTTGGTGGCTCCTAGATGAATACAGTAACGCACACCATGTGCTTCTACCATAATTCACTGGCTCAAATCATCAACACATGGCACACATAATCTACTCTGGTATCTCAATACACTATCTCCCCCTTGGGAGAAAACCTCTACCTTTTGGTTTTTAGCTAACCCCTTCAGTTTGACCAAACTAGAATCCCTGTCCTGCTTCTCTTTCACTTTAGAAACTAGAGAAGATTCTGAAATACCCTGAACCCAAACACTCCCTTCATTTGAACTAACCAAAATCACACCTAATCTAGTTAACCAGTGAACTTCCCGAACTAGTTCTCTCTTATCATTCTCCACATAGGCAACACTACCCATAGACAGCCTACTAAGAGCGTCTGCCACAATATTAGCCTTACTTGAATGATATAACATATTTATGTCATAATCTTTCAATAATTCTAACCACATCCTCTGACAAAGATTAAAATCTCTCTGGGTAAACACATACTGTAATCTTTTGTGGTTCGTAAACACATCAACATGCACCCCATAAAGATAGTGCCTCCAAATTTCAAGGCAAATACAACAGTAGCTAACTCAAGGTCATGGGTAGGGTAATTGTTTTTGTGAGGCTTAAGCTTTATAGAGGCATAGGCTATAACCTTACCTCTCTGCATTGAAACACAACCCATACCAATCCTAGAAGCATCATAATACAAAATAAATTCATCTGTACTATCAAGTAGTGCTAAAACTGGGGTTGTAGTGAGTCGATTCTTCAACTCTTAAAAACTCTTCTCCCAGGAATTTGACCACTAAAACTTAACTTTCTTCTGAGTTAATCTAGACATATGGGATGCAATGGATGAAAACCCTTCAAAAACCATCTGTAATAGCTAGCTAAACCCAAGAAACTTCTAATATCTGATGAAGAGTAGGTCTAGGCTAGTTTCTTACTACTTCTATCTGTTGGGGATCAACTCTAATGCCTTCACTAGAAATAATATGATTGAGAAAAGCTACTGACCTTAGCCAAAAATCATATTTGCTGAATTTGGCAAATAATTGGTGATCTGTAAGAGTTTGTAACACAATTCTAAGATGGTCTGGATGATCATCCCCACTATGAGAACAGACAAGAATATCATCGATAAATACTATGACAAACGTGTCTAGGTACTATTTGAACACTCTATTCATAAAGTCCATAAATTTTGTGGGGGCATTTGTTAGTCTGAAGGACATGACTAGGAATTTAAAATGATCATAACAGGTTTTGAAAGTTGTCTTTGGAATATCACATTCCCTTACTCTAAGTTGATGATAGCCGGATCTAAGGTCTATCTTGGAGAAGTATCTTGCACCTTAGAGTTGATCGAATAAGTCATCAATCCTAGGAAGAGGATACTTGTCTTTGATTGTGACTTTATTCAGTTGACGATATTCAATGCACATCCATAAAGAATTATCTTTCATTCACATAATTAGGATGGGAGTGCCTCATGGAGAGACACTGGTCCTTATTACACCATTATCTAAGAGGTATTAAGAAGCTATTTTAATTCTTTAAGGTCAGCTGGAGCCATACGATATGGAGGAATAAAGATGGGCTGAGTATCTAGGAGAAGGTCGATACTGAATTTTATTTCCCTATCGGGAGGTACCCCTGGCAAATCTTTGGTGAAAAATTTAGGAAAATCAATGACTACACGGACTGACTAAACCGTTAGAGCCTTAGACTTAGTGTCTTTGACTCGAAATAGATGATAGATACACCCCTTTGAGATTAACTTTCTGGCGTTAAGATAGGATATGAAATGACTCTTGGGAGACACTGAATTACCTTTCCACTCAAAGATTAGCTTATCTGGAAACTAAAACTTCACCACTCAGGTGTGACAATCTATAGATGCATAACAAGAATGGAGCCAATCCATACCAAGAATAAGATTAAAGTCGACCATATCTAACTCTATTAAGTTTGCTAACATGATCTTATGAAAAATGGTGATAGGACATTTTCTATAAATATGTTTGGCAACAACTGACTCACCCACTGAGATAGAAATCACAAAGGGCTCAGAAAGCTTTTCAGGACCAACTTTAAAATTTACTGAAACTAATGGGTTCACATAAGAGAAACTCGACCTGGGGTCTAACAACACATAGACATCAAGATAAAAGACATGAAACATACCAATAACAACATCTTGTGAACTCTCCTACTCCTGATGGAATTGTAAAGCATAAAACCAATTCTAGTACTGATCGTCACCGGTACTGAATGATGCACCTTGAGGAGGTACTGGGCGGCCTAGAGGAGCTGGTACACTAGTATCCTAAGTCGGGGGATGAGCATCCTTGTTTCCTTGCTTAGCATATGGATATTCTTTGATTCCATGACCCAACAAGTAGTTACCAAGATGATTCTTACCACACTTAGCACATAGAGGATAATTGGGTTTTCCACTCATACAATTCTGAGATCTGGACATAGAAGTCTTACCTCACTGCTCCTGCATAGCCGTGGGGGCGAGAGCACTGGCTGAAGATGGTACTGGCATAGATGAATGACTCTGAAACTGGGAATGATTTCCTCCTCTAAACTTTGTCTGGCATTAATCAAATGCTTGGTTCTAGCCTTTTTATTTCCCCTCTCTCTCTCTTTCAACTTTTTTATCTCAATCTGCTATGCATAAATCATTAGTTTAGCAAGATCCATATCCCCAATAAGCATGGTAGTCTTACACTTCTTGACTACCAAACTAGATACTCCAGTAATAAACTTACTCATACTAGCCCTAGGGCCAGTCATCATATCAGGGGCATACTTAGACAACAAATTGAACTTAAGACAGTACTCCTTCACTATCATCGAGCCCTGCCTCAGGTTCACAAACTCCTCTACCTTAGCTTCTCTCATTTCACGCAGAAAGAATCTGTCTAGAAATATGTCCTAGAACACCTGCCAACTCATAAAAGTTGTATTCTCACATCTTCCATTTTTCTACATAACCACCCAATCATATGCTACATCCTTAAGCTTATAGTATGCCAACTTTACACTCTCCTCTTCAGTAACATACATAATCTAGGTGATTTTCCTCACCTTATCTAAGTAAATTTGTGGATCCTTACTTGCCTTTGATCCAAAAAACTCAGGTGGATCAATTCTCATGAAGTCATAAATTTTAGCTGCTATTAAATCCCCATTCTGCTAAAGTGGGACTATTGTCTGATGGTCTTCTTGAATATTGGCAGTCACAACATAGGCCAATATTTGAAAAAAGCCCAAAATTTAACATGGGATACATTCTCATTTAGAGGGTAAGCAAGCTGAGTTAGCTAATTATCACTTCTGCATGCATTAGCTCGACAGAGAGGCATTTTCACCTTTCATATAAAAGCACAAGTTAAAAGTAGGTAGAACACTATAAGCACAATAAATCATGAACAAAAATATGATTTCCTAAAAATGTCCCGTAGCCTCTTGCTTATAAATATGGCACGCTTCACACCCATGATCAATACTATGTAATGCGGTTTGTCGGACTCCCTAAGACTCTTATAACCGTAGGATTTGATACCAAGTTTATAACACCCCAAAAATGAGTCCCACGATGCTACATGGGGCTCCAAACTATAAGTATCCTCGAGCTAACCCTGAAAGCCTGCTGCTCATTATAATGGCTCAAATAAAGGTAATATAAGCATACAGTACACTAAAATACCAAAATACTGTCTGAACTGAACTGAGTTTAACTATATAAAATGTCTGAAAGTACTTAACTAAGAAAAATATGAAGCACTAACAGTAAAAAACTAAAATGTATCTAATAATCGGACAAGCCTCTAATGCTAGTACTAGAGAGTCGCTGGGACAGACCCCCAGCTATCTCGAACTATCTGACACAACTGAATAAACTAATCTGGAAAGCTGGAAATCTGAATAACTGGGTCCCCAAACTATGAGGACTGACCATTGTTGGGATGTATATAGAGATGCTCATGGTTAATCACGCTGCTAGAATTGAGCACCTGAACCTACATTATGAGACAATGTAGCAGATAGACATATATGTGGATCAGTACTTTTGGAATATACTGAGCATGTGGGGATGAATGCATAAGTAAAATAATATTTCAATATTCATATAAACTCATAAGAGAATGCATGCTAAATGTAGGTGGCACATATTAGTTTGAATATCTGAAAGATGAAAATCATAAACCATGAATAATAAAGCATGTAAATTTTGTGAGCCATAACATTTAGTTCTAAAAGCTGTACTTTTACTCTTTCTACTAGTGGCATAAGTATAACTGAAGTTAAGTCTATTTTCAAATTATGCAGGCTTAGTGTAAAAAGACTAACCTTTGTATCTGTAAACTAAAAGCTAAAATCTCATAGCTAATGACTTATATAAAATAATATCTGAATAAAATCATGAGCCTTTGCACTTAGTTTTTAAATGCTTTTTATATTATTTTTTTCTATTAGGATTACTCTTTTCTGTAGGGAGGTTCTTCTAACCGACATACACTATGTGAGCTATCATAGTGTCCAACGTCTATTTTTCTTATAGGAAAACCTCATATTAGGGAGAGGTGTCATACTCTTGCCAAGGAGTATAACCTAATCTAAGTGATCACATCTGTAACTGTCATCCACATAGAAAATGGAATAATCTGAATAATCTATACCTACATTGGCTCATAGTTCTAGGTCATGTAAACATACCCAACTCAGTGCTAAATACTACTCCGTTCAAATCTGTGTGCTCATTCTATAAGAAATCCACTTTAAAAGCTAGCATAAGGGTTTATAATGAAAACCAGTTATGCATCTGTTTGTTTTAAACTGTAATCAAAACTATTATATTTTCTATAAACTATAATAAAATGGTAAAGTAGATTCCTTAACTTAACTAAGGATCAAAATATCAAATCTTTTCTAAAAAATCTGAATATAAGCTAGTCATGGGATGCTTAAAACATCATCTTCTTGAAATATCAATGCTTATACTTATGGATTAAAGCCCATGTTTCAAACTCATGTCAAACTATAATAATGTCATGATCAATAATTAAAATCTCAAAATTCTTGCATAATTCTAGTCAAGAGAGTGAAATTTTATTCTCAATGTATATAAAATTGCTTCACATGCATAAACATGTAAGATAGAGATGTAATTCAATATTTAATCACTTGTAACATCAACATCTTCAAATAATGATAATTGGGTATGAATCCTAGACCATAAATCATATAATTTCATGTAAATTCAACTTTAAAACTAGTTTTTGGGCACAAGGATGAAAGAGGATCCTTGTTCATAACCCCACATACCTTGCTTGATGAATTGAATATAAAAGTTTGAACCTTTGACTCTCTAATGGTGTTCTTGAAGCTTCTTCTTGAAGTTATTGAACCCGAAACTTTGGATTACAAGCTTTCTTGGAGTAGGAGTTAAAGAATTTTTCTTGATTCTTGGAGCTAGGGTTTTGTTCTTGGAGAAGAAAAAGATGAATAATGAAGCATCTAGGCTATTTGGGGCTAAAATTGTGTATTTTGGATGGATTTGGGTGAGGTTAAATAACTCAAATGCCCCCCATAACCCATCATTTAACACACAAAAATTGGGCACTGTGTGATCAGTGATGCATCACGTAGATCACTGTGACATGATTAGAGATGCATCGCATCGTCTATATCGATGTGACATGGTGATATTGCATCGAGGTTATATTTTGCCCAACCAAACATACCCCAATCCTTTTTTGAAAATTCTAAAACTCACCCCAGAGGTACTATGGACTACCCTGATCATGAAATAACTTAGAAATTAACATTCCAAGGTCAAAAAGATCGAGAATAAAGTCTTCAAAGCTTATTGGCCAAAAGTGAAACTAAATCTTCAACAGTTAGCTAAAATTTCAGGTCCTAAGTCTCTAATGTACCTCTTTTGAGCTGAATTAAACTAGAAAAAATATGAGGTATTATAATATACCAGTACATTCAAAGTATTGATTTCATACTCTTCTTTCCGCTATAGGTTCAGACACTCCATTTCCTGACCTTACTTAGATAGTCTAATGCTTCAATAGAAGCAGCAGTGGTGAGTCCTTATCTATCAAGGACCTATTTAGTTTATTTAGTTATTTCCACATTTCTTCTCAGTTAGTTAGTTGGAGTTAGATGAGGCCTGTCTCATCATCTCCTTTTTCAGTTCAGAGGCTTTCAAATATTCAGCTGTCAGATAGACAACTAGTTAGTTTATCAATCTTATCAGTCATGTTTTTAGTGTTTAATCAGGGATTACAGACCTCTGAATTTATCATATTTTTAGTATTCTGACCTTATGGCTTTGTCAGTTGTTTCCGTATATGTCCTTTATTATTATGATATTTAGTGCTCGTAGTAAGTACCAGCTCACGGGTTAGCTTGTAGTCTCGTGGGACTGTAAACACCGTTGTTGTGACTAGGGGTAGACTCAGGTTGTGAAAATATCCAAGATAGAACCCAAAGGGATTAGACATTGCACAACCTACAAATCAACCCTACAACTCGTAACATGGCCTTACGACTCATAGTGAATCACTCGTACTCAGAGAATAACTTAACCAATTACACATTGGTTTGGTTACAACTTGGTTCCCTAGACCTGTAACCACACCGTACTAGTCGTACGATGAGTCGTCAATAGGGCAGTGAGCTAAAGCTCAAGGGATTTTCAAGGATAAAAATCTAGGGCATTTCAAGTATTGATTTTGTGCCTCCTTTTAATTATGTTCTCATAGTACGTAAGTACATGGATGTTCTCTCTATGGACTTGCCTGGTATGCCTCCAAGTTGTGATATTGACTTTGCCATTGATGTTGAGCTGGGCATCAAGCCCATCTCTATTTCTCCTTATAAGATTGCCCCAGCAGAGTTGAGGAAATTCAAAGATCAGTTGTAAAAGTTGTTGGATAAGGGATTTATCTAGCCTAATGTGTCACGTTACGATACACCTATCTTATTTGTGATGAAAAAGATGGATCTATGCATATGTGTATTTATTATAAACAGTTGAATAAAGTGATAGTTAAGAATAAGTATTTGCGTCTGCATATTGATGATTTATTTGATTATCTTCAGGATGATTTGGTGTTTATGAAGATTGAGGATCAGATATCACCAGTTGAGGATTAGAGCTTTGAATATTTTGATGATAACTTTTTGGACTCAATATATTCATTATGGATTCTTGGTCATATCCTTCGGGTTGACCAATTCCTCAACCGTATTCATGGAGTTGTGTAATGACCTAGGACTACCCCCTAGTCATCACATAGTGTTTAAGACCCCAAAGGACCACAAGCTAAAACATGAATGATATCTGCTGTGAGCACTAAATAATAATACTATAATTAATGCAAAAAAATAGGCTAAAATTCCTTAAGGTTCAAAATATCTGAAAAACTGATAAAATATATCATCTATAAAATTGAATACTGTCTAAAAATATAGTCTAAAAAGCCTCTAACTGAATCTGTCTAGAAAAAACTGAAGTTGATAGGACAACTCCCCAACTAACTCTGACTACTGAACTACTGCTAAACTAAAATATTGAAATAAAAATCATATCCTCGATAGATGAGGACTCACTGCTAACTCTGCTATGGCTGGCTGAATCTGGCTAAGTGCGGTCAGGAACCTGAGCATCCAAACCTATGATATGAAATATCATAGCGCAAGAAACGGGTATGCATCAGTACGTGGGAATATACTGGCATCCTAAATGAGGTAAGGCTAAATACAAGGGTTCATGTGCATGAACAATAACTAACTAAATGATATAGAGTAACTGAATATAAAAGTACATGAATAACTGAAACTACTATAAATACTGAGTATGTAATATTGTGCATATATGTATACTATAACTGGGCTTTTCTGAAGCTAAGTACTGAGTTTTGATAACTGAGTAACTGATATATGGAGTTAGTGATAATTGATTTACTAATATTGATTGACTATGTCTGACAGTCCTGATTCTGTAAAACTGAACTAAGTTCTAAACTGAAGACTGAGAGGAGGTAATCATCTAACCGACATACCCTAAGCTAAGCTAATCAGGGTCCAACCTATAACCCCAATTGAAAAGTGTTAGCACCATGCCACGGGTACTAACAACTATTGTAGAGCCAGTCATAACTAACGGGTGACCCTTAAGATCAGTTCTAAGCTAGCGGGTGATCCCTGAGTATGTCAGTCCTACCTAACGGGTGACATCTCATAACCTATACTAGCTACATAGTTCTAGAACTTAGGGATTGCTTCTAGGGACCAGTCCTAACTAACGGGTGAGACCCCATCCCTAGGCTCGCTCGATGCTGAATCCTACTCCCAACTGAAAGACACCAAACTGATTATACTAAACTAGACTAGACTGATACAGAGTTTACTGAGTTTTCCTAAGTTCTGTAACTGACTGAGTTTACTGAGTTCTATTGATCATAACACGACTGATACTATTCGATAACTGACACTGGCTCTAGGTAAACAGCTAAATTATCGGGTATTAAATACCCTCAGGACTCGATAGTATAAAAGCATAGTGTAATCTTGAATACATCACAATATTCACTTGATCATAGTTCATTCATAGAGACATTCTATCAAACACTTTTAATGCAATAACTTGTACATGAATGGGAAATACATGTTAGCATGCTATAATGGCATTATTTTATTCTTATAGATAATTTATCAAACACATAAGAAGCACACTTGATTCATTAAATCATAAACACTTAGGGTTAACATGGTTACAACACTCAACTTGTAAATTGAATTGTTTATCATGAATATCACGTAATTCAACACATACTAGAATCAATTCTTGAAACTTGTAATCTAAATCATGGATTAAAATCAAACAACATCATGAACATGAATTCAATCTAATTCAAACATGAAAATCATAAATCTTGTATTTTGAAAAGGGATTTTCTGGCTCCATGAAAGGTAAGGATCCATGGATGAACATCTAACATACCTTAATTTGAGAGTTTCTTGAAGTTCATGGAGAAATTCTTAGGATTGACCTTGATTCTTAAGAGCTAGGGTTTGTTTTCTTGAGAGAGAATTATCTTTTAATTTTGGAGAAAAGTGAATAATGAAGGGTTTAAATGTTTTTAGGGATTAAATCCCATATCTGGATGAATTAAAATCATGGGGAAAGATGTTTTAACCCTGGGCGCAACTTTAAGTTTTCACAAAATTTCCCGATCTAGACCCCAGGCGTGATGTTCCACCATCAAAACAAGCCACTAGAAAATAACAACTAGGAAATTGGATGGTGGAGCGACATGGTAATATCGCATTGCCACTTTGATTGGGACCTGAAAGTTTACTGCGATGCAGTGGTATCGCATTAGAACACTGAAAAAGGACAATTCTAAAATTGAGCCTTAGCGTGAAGTGCCAATATCATGGAGGCTCACTGGTTTTTGAAAATTACCATTTTGGCTAGTTCTGCGATGCGCTGCTGGCTCAGGTGGTACACTGTCTTACTAAAATAACCATAAGTCTTCGCCCGAGTGTTGGATTTGGGAGAATTTTATATTGATAGAAATATTATTCAATTTCTCACACAATGAAAAGTCAAAATCTTGAAAATTCCACATGTATAAAAGTTCATTCATCTTTAAATCAAGTCTTTGACATTTTTAAGATAAATTTAATCTAGGTAAAAGTACGGGTGTTACAAGTTGATGAACCAGGTATTTTGATTATATCTCGACTCTTTTATTATTGTATTTATAGATGATATCTTGATTTATTCCAAATATAAGGGCAATCATGAGGAGCATTTATGGATTGTACTCTAGAGATTGATGGATGAGAAGTTGTATGCTAAGTTCTCCATGTGTGAGTTTTGGTTGGAGTATGTTTCTTTCTTGGGTCATATGGTGACCAAGGATACTATTATGGTTGATTCGGCCAAGTTTGCAGTAGTTCGTGATTGGGCTAGCCTACTTCTCCTACCGAGATTCAGAGTTTTGTTGGTTTGGCAGGTTACAATCAGAGTTTTGTTGAGGGGTTTTCATCTATTGCGGCTCCATTGACCTAGATGACTCAAAATAAGATTTATTTTCAATGATCTAATTCTTGTGAAGCGAGCTTCCAAAATCTCAAGGATTTGTTAGAATTAGCTCTTATCTTTGCCCATGGAGGGCATGGTTTCTATGTCTTCTGTGATGCTTCATGTGTTGGTTTAAGTGTTGTGTTGATGTATAAGCATATGGTAATTGTATATACTTCTAGTTAGTTAAAGTCTCATGATAAGAATTGGCCTGCCCTTTATTTGGAGTTGTGTGCAGTTGTTTTTGCTTTAAAGTTCAGGAGGCACTACTTGTTTGGAGTCAGTTCTGAGATCTTTTTGGATCATCATAGCCTTCAATATTTATTTACCCAGTATATCTTAATATGATACAGTATCATTGGCTTGATTGCTTAAGTATTATAACCTTACTATTCTCTGTCATTTGGGCAAGGCTAATGTAGTTGTGGATGCCCTGAGCCTAAAGTTGACTAGCATGGGTAGCTTGGAGTATTTTGGCCTAGAAGAGTCCATTAGCCATGGTGGTTCAGTCATTGGCTAACTATATGGTAAGTCTTGATATTTCAACACCTAGGAGTGTTTTGGCATTTGTTGAGACTAGGTCTTCCTTGATGGAAAAGATTTGGGCTTATAAGCTTGATGATGTTGGGTTGGGAGTGATTCAAGATAAGGTGTTGAGTGGTGAGACTAATAAAGCCTTACTTAATCTAGATGGTATTTTGAGGATTGGAGGCTGAGTTTATGTGTTGAGAGTGGCTGATTGGGTGAGGTTGATATTAGAAGAAGCTCATTGTTTCAGGTATTTCATTCATCCAAGAGTGACTAAGATGTATTGTGATTTGAGACAACACTACTTATGGCGTGGTATGAGAAAGGATGTAGTGGATTTTATAGCTCGTTGCCTATGTTGCCAGTAGGTAAAGGTCGAGCATTTGAGGACTGGTGTTTTGCTTTAAAGGTTACCCATTCCTAAGTGAAAATGAGAACAGATCACTACGAACTTCATGACTGGGTTACCTCGTACTTTTTATGGTTCTAATAGTGTTTGGGTCATTGTGGATCGATTGATTAAATCTACTTATTTCATTCCTATTTAGGTTTTTTTCAGTGCTAAGAGGTTGGACCGTGTCTACATTTGTGAGATAGTTCATCTTCATGGTGTACCAGTGTCTACCATCTCAAATATAGGTTCACTATTCACAACTCACTTTTGAAAGACTTTTAAAAAGGAGTTGGGTACCCTAGGTAATCATAGCACAACTTTTCACTCCCAGACTAGTGTCCAGTTAGAAAGAGATTATTCAGGATTTAGAGAATATACTTTGTGCTTGTGTTATGAACTTTAGAGGTCAGTGGGAGCAACATCTAGCTTTGCAGAGTTTGTGTATAATAATAACTACCATTTTAGTATTGAGATGGCTCCCTTCGAGGATTTGTATGTTAGGTGTTGTCACTCTCCAATTAATTGGTTTGAAGTTTCTAAAATTAGACCTTGAGGTTCAGACTTGCTTTGCGAGTCTTTGGATAGAGTTGAGGCTATTCGGGATAGACTTTGAGAGGCTCAGAGTAAGCAAAAATGTTATGCGGATCGTAGACTTTGTGCCTTGCCATTTATTGGGGAGGCCGTCTCCATTCTAGCCATAGATTTTAGACGGTTGCATTCTAGAGATATTTTGGTGGCTAAGGTCCAATTGAGGCATCGACCTGTAGATGAGGCTATTTTGGAGGCTGAGTTTAATATGTGTGGTAGTTACCCCCAACTTTTCATGGTTTTAGGTATTTCCCTTATCTATGGTTTGAGGATGAACTAGATTCTTCGTGGTGGATAATGTAATAACTTGATTTTTATGAATTATTCATTTTTATATATTTTTACCATTTTACCCCTCCCATAGTTGCTTTGTAATATTTCTGGAGTACGTGGATAATTGGCCGATTTCCAATGCATTTTGGTATGATTTGTGTGAATTTGTAATTTTTTTTTGGTTAAAAAGGCTTTATAGTTGACTTCGGTCAACATTTATTATTCTATGTCATATGACAAAACAGACTACACCAATAGATCCAAAATATCAATTTTAGGTTGGTAATAAAATTGGTGTGATTTTATGGCTTCGATATCTCATTTCAACCCTCAGTTAGAAAAAGTTATAAAATTAGGTCTCGGTGATCAATTTTGTGAAAATGATTTTTTAAATTGAATATCGTCATTGAGTTTATAACATCAAAGTAGTCTAGTAACATATCTCGTTTGCATTTTAGGGATTTTGAATGAATCCTGAAGGCTTCACAGGAAACTTGGAAAAGTTCCAAGTTAACTGGTGCATCATCAGTTGAGGCAGTCGCTTAAGGACCAAGGGGCTTCTTAAGTGGCCATGTTGAGGTGACCCCTGTCTCTTAAACAACCAAAGGGTCGCATAAGCAACCCTGCTGACAATGCTCGTTGTTGCTTAAGCGACTATCTAGCCGCTTAAGCGATCCTTGCTTAAGTGACCATTTAGTCACTCAAGCTATCATAGTTGGTACAATATATACAAATGCATTTTTCTCGATTTTCCACCATTTTGAGACTTGAAGCTTCGAGTTTTAGAGGTTTTGGGCAATTTCTTCCATTTTCAAGCTTGGGTAAGCTCCAAATCCTACTTTAATCATTTTTCTTCGATTCTTGTCATCTAAACCTTATTAAATCACAATTTTAAAAGTAAAATTTTGGGGATTTTGGCCCGGAAGGCCTAAATTACTATTTCTTCAATTTAAACCCAAATATCTACCCATTTTTACTTGGGTTTTCTTATATGAGTTTCCTTAATCGTGGGTAATATATTTATGAACCAAAATTTTAGTTTTATCCTTTCTTTTGAAAATCTTTTTTGTGGGGCCATTTTGACCCCGATGTGAAAATGGAAATATAGGTATAGTTGGATTCCTTTTGATGCGTAGATTCTATATTTATATGTTTTAGTTAATTTTGAGTCCATTCATGAGGGGAAGGCTCTGTGTTAAAGGATTTTGTACTGAATTTTCTTCATTTGAGGCAGGTTATGACTTAACTTTCTTCAGTTTTGACTGGGTATTTAATACTAATGTAAAAACATGCTATGGGTATGAGTACTAATCATGAAAATGTTATTATTATTGTTTTATGCCTGTGCGATGACCTACATTGTTGTTATTTGGTGGTTTTGAGATATGCGTCGGGGAGGAGTTATGGATATTGGATTGGTATTGATATTGGTTATTGTATTGTATATGGGTTGCGAACCCCCATCAGTCCTACCTCGAGAGCAAAGCTCAATAGGTATATACGAAGGTTGTGCGACAATCTTGAACTTATCACATCATTATGATCATTATTATCATCCTCATTTCATCTCATACATTATGCATCTTCTATGATTGTGCTTTGTTCTTGATTGATATATATCTATTTTACGATTTTTCCTTTTCGTACTTGAACTTGGTATATGTGTTACATTGTAGAACTATTAGTGGAGAAAGTGTGGGCTACTGTTTGTGACATTTATTGATTGTAGGTGATGTGACCATAGTGTGTATTTCATATACTTTATTTTCTACTTTGCCCAGTTGGCCTATGATACCTACTGAGTACAAGTGGATCATACTCATATCTACTGTGTTCTTTCAATGCAAATCCAGGCATGAGTGCGTCATGCGGTAGCTGATCTTAGGTGGTGCTTGGAGTATTTTGAAGTAGCGATCAATTTATGCTTCCAAAATTGATCTCCTACCCCCTTTATCTAGTTTATGACTTGTTTCATATTCAAATATAGATTTGTGTTCCTTTTTTAACTATCAGTTGTATATTTTGATTCCGAGATGTACTTAGTTGGTTCTTACACTGTGACATTGGATTTTGGGGTGATTTATGATACCATGGTTATGTATTTTTCCTCTATTATTGTATATGTGTGGTTCAACTTTTTTCTAGAATGCTTACCTTAGGATTTGGTATTGTTTTTCTCATTTCATATCAGTTTGGGTGAGTGGTTTACTTGTCAAGGCTTGCCGCTACAAGTGCCATCATGACTTTTTGTTTTTAATCGTGACAGATGGGGTGACCCTTTAGAACCTACTGTGGCATCGTAGTTCTGGGACTTTGGGACTTCTTCAAAGGTCTCAACCTAATTGGCAGATGAGCCTTCATCCCTGCATTAACTCGGTGCTAAGTAATACTCCCATTTGAATGACACAGTCAACTTCAATGCTCAATGATAATAATAATTTAAAGACTAAAAATAAATGCATTATCTGAAAGCATTCAAAAACACGTAAGCTGGAGGATTCTATCCTCATAAATATATGCATGAAATCCTAGGTCATCGGGTGTTCATAATCAACTATCTCTGAAGAATGCAACTTCTATGCCAGTTTCATAAGCTAAGTAAGGAATTTAATAACATAAGTCCAAAATTATGGATTTCACAATATAATTAGGGTGTATGATCATGGACATGATATGACACTTAAATTCATGGTAAACCATGGGTTACAACTCAATAATACCAAGGGACTGAGATATCAAGGAATTTGACAACATCCATGAGACCTATATTGTGAAGAAGGAACTGAACTGGAGAACTGGATTTAACTTTGGGACTCAATGGATGAAAGGAATCCATTGATAAAATCCTACATACCTAGAGATGTGAACCCAAAAGAATTATACAAATTTGGAAGCTTGAAGAAGATAAACCTTACCTCTTCCTTGAGGAAAGAAATCATTTTTTCTCTATTTGAAACTAAGTGTAGGATGTTTTTACGAGTAATGAGGGCTTTGGTTAATAGTAACCTTCGTAATCAGCCTTCAAATAACATAAATGACATAGTTTTAATGTTAAAATAATAGAAAAAGATTGTTGTGTCCCTTTTTAATTTTGTAACTAAAAGCTGCTGGGAGAGGCGTACGGGGCCTTCCTACGATCGTGGTATCAACCTATGATCATAGGTGGTGCTCGTGGTATGGAGCTAGATGAGAGTTTTTTTAACATGATCCGACGAAGCTTGGTACAATCGTGGGCCGACCTACGATCGTTCCTTCGTACGTAGGTTAAAGGTTCAATTTGAATCATCTTTGGGATTCGTGATCATGTCTAACATCATGGTTTCAAAGCACGATCGTAGTTTCTATTGACACCTATTTTTTTGCCTCTACGACTAAGTTTAATCCTGAGTTTCTTTGATTTTAAATAAAAGAAAAATATCTATTTCATCCGAATAAATGCTTTCTAAAGTATTTATTTGGGCTAATTTTATCATTTTAGTGACAATTATACATTTTCATATTTACATATATGATATCATATAAACTTTATTACTTAAATAAATATTTTATCAAAGTTGGATTTTTATCGAGACTCGTCTTGAAATTAATTCAAATGGGTAAATTTTGATGTAAATATAATGTGTTCTCAAAAATAATTTATCTAGAAAATATTATTTTATTAAACTATGAAGCTCGGGATTAAATCGGTTGTTAATGTATTTTGAATTTTGATTCAATTTAGTCGATTTATTGAATTGACCATAATTGAAATCAATTTGGCAACAATTGCAGCAGTTGTCCAATTGGTTTATCAATTTGGTTAAAATTTAAATAAATTGACTAAGATCCTAATTTATTGGCTATTTAATAAATAGCCTAATCCTAAATAATTTGGTCTATTTAATAAAAGACCTAAATATACCCTTCCCTCCCAAATTTGATCTAGCCCAACAATACCTCCAACCCAACAATGTTACAACAGTAACAACAGCCTATTTCATGCTTAAAACTGCATCAGCTCACTCCCCAAAAACCTCCCCGCAACCCCTATTTCCCCGTACCTGATTCACAAGCAATAGTCAAACAATGTCCAATAATTGCGATAACGGTATAAAAACAACAACAACTCAACCCAATCCCCACCAAGAAACCCCTAACGTCGTTGTTCAGTTTCTCTCTCTCATACGAATTTCATACACATACGCATGCTTGACACGAGATATTGTACTTGAGAAGCTTCCATAAATTTTCTTCAAAATATCTAACCCTTATCCTCTTTTCAATATAAATTTCAAAATTCATACTAGATTGTACTATTCCAACTCACACTCTTATCCATCAAGAAAATTCCTCACAAAAATCTCAAAAATGCCCTTCGAGAAACCCATTCCCACATCGACAATGATCTCAAAATTGATCCCAAATCCTTTTTTATAGATACTTTTACTATTCTAGTATTAAGGAGGTTGGAGACGGATATAGCGAAGAACCCAAAGGTAAGGAATTTTCGCTTAAAGAAAAGTGATTTTGTTCCAAAAAATATGATGAGAATTGTTTAATCTCGAATTTGTAGGTTAAGAATACGATTTCATTCCAGTGGTGGTAGAGAAATTCTGATGAAGAGCTTGTAATTTTGGTTTGTTGCCCTTAAAAGGTAAACACGCCTTTCTCTTTTCCAATTCTTTAGTTATTTGTTCATCTTCTTCTTTTTTATGAGTAGCAATTTTTTGTAATCGTAGTATTGGTGGGGTTATTTATTGTAGAACCCTCGATGGTTGTAGGACTTACGCATGATAGTTATTGTTATGTCACCCATTGAATCAATATTTCTTACTGTAGTGGTTCGTTTTAATGTTTAGGTTTGTGATTCTTGTTCTTTAAAGTCTGTTGTTTCATGTTGTTATTGTAGTTGAATCCTTTGTTCATCTAATATTGTTCATTATGAAAATGGATATGTTTGAAATTTTATGATTTGTTAATGTGTGGGCTAGTTGGCCTTGTTTATTAGTTGAAGCTTTGAATTATTTTGATATTCATATTTGGTTTCAATATCTTTTTGAGCTACTACTAATAAGTGAAGAGTTCTTTGTCATTACCACTCTTGATGTTAATATGTGCTTATTTGAACCTATTTTGACAATTTTCCCTACATCTATGTAACTATTTTGCTTGAGTACGTAAAATGACTTTATAATATAGTTTAGTGTTTTATGTTGATCCTAATAGTAAATAAAATATTATAATTTGGTAATGTCTACATGATTAAAGTTGAATTGTGTGAATTTATCTTGACGGGAAAATTTTGAGAAACCTTCTTGGCACTTTATGACATTCGAGGTTTGTTGCAAGAGTTTGTTTGAACTTAATTAAATGAAACTAGTTTTCCTATTTTTGAAACTGTATGTGCGTCATTATTAAATTCAAATCATGTTCATTTGAATTCCCCGTTATTAGTATGAGCGTATTAGACCCATATTCATTCAATTGGTACATGTGTGTGATTTCCCATTTTCCAGTTTTTGACCTCAGACCGTTATTTAATTTAAGTGCCTCTTTATTTTCCATTTGACATGGAAAATTAATGATGTTTAGTTACTGCACTTATTTTGACACATTCAGAGAACTTCACATTAACCTTCCTTTGTTAGATGTTTTGCAGGGTATGCCTAAGTACGCCAAGTACTTGAAGAAAGTAGTGACTAATAAGATGAAGTTGCAGAATATTAAGACCATGGTACTTACTGAGAAGTGCAGTTTGGTGGTGATGGGGAAAATGCCCAAGAAACTAAAGGACCAAGGGATTTCCACTCCCATACAAATTAATGATAATGATGTGGTTCATACCTTGAGTGATTTAGGGGAAAACTTGATGCCCCTGTCAATGTTCAATACTCTTAGTTTGGGTAAGCCAAGGCCATTCTCTGTGGTGCTATAAATGGCAGACAAAACCAAATTTCATCTCTAAGGAATTGTTGAGGACGTGCTCATTAGGTTGGTAAATTCATTATCCCAACTAACTTTATTATGCTTGATTATGATGCAGATGGCAAGGTGTCAATACTATTAGGACGTCCATTCTTGGAAATAGGAGGAGCACTAATTGATGTTAGAGAGGTCACTCTCAAAATGAGATTGGATTATGAAGAGGTGGTTTTTAAAGTATATAAACCACTCAATCCTCCTGTGAATATAAAGACTTATGCATGATCACAACCATGGAAGTGGATATGTGGGGGAGGGGTGTAGCCAAAAAAACCAATGACCTATTTGGACTGTCTCATAGAATTGTCCAAACCATCACTCAACCCCAAAGGTGGAAAAATTGAAAAGGATCCTGAGAAGGCAAATGTTAAGAAAGATGATAACCTTGAGAGTATACACTTAAGTTGTCAGAAAAGAGTGAGAAGATGGCCTCCAAGTAGGAGAAAGAGGATGAATGATTACGATTGAGATGTAGTAATGTGGATCGTGCTGCGACACGACATCAGCCTCTACTTGGGAGGCAACTCAAGTTAAGATAGGTATTTTATTTTTGCATTTTAGTTTTTATTTCACGTAGTTTTATTTTTATTGAGTCATAGGTTGATGGAAAGTTTGTGTACCAGAGACCTGAGCTAGGAAGCATGACAAAGACTAGGTATGGGGTCCACCCAACCTTATTAATGATTAAAGATGTTGATAGTTAAGCCTGGAGGCTTCAGGGAGTATTTCTATCTCTTCATTTGACTATTCTTTGGGGGTAAAATATAATTTTAAGTATGGGGTGGGGAATCTTCCTATGGTTTCAGGTGATGTGTTTCTATAGGAGTTGTTTTTAGTTGCTTGTTAGTTTCTATAGGATATTGAGCAATTACAACTTACAGAGGTCATGACCCTTGATAGGAAGGTGTGGAGGATGCGGATTAGGGTAGAGGGTTAGGGGTGGGAGCGCGGCGGTAGTAATAGGGGAGTGTTCCTTTGGGTCTGGAGTTTCTGTTTCGTAGTGTTGGGGCAGTATGTTTTAGGGTTAGTGGTGTTGGCTTTTTTGCATCCCATACTAGTTTATTATGCACTTATCTTTTGTGTTTGTTATACTGTTAGTTTTTTTTGTGTACCATACTAGTTTGTATCCACTTACTTTTTGTATTTGTTATACTGTTATTGGTCCTAAGCTGGGGGTCTATCGGAAACAGCCTCTCTACTTCTCTTGAGGTAGTGGGATGGTCTGCGTACACTCTACCCTCCCCAGACCCCACTAGGTGGGAATACACTAGGTATGTTGTTGTTGTTATTGTTGTTAGTTTTTGATTAAATTTTAAAAAATTACAAGAAGATTTTCTCTTTGTTCTTTTAGTTTTATTGGTGTCAGTCTAGCAGAGGAACACTTCACCCACCCCTTGGTTGTTTTTTTGTTCTTTTCTAGGGGCCGACCTTTGAACCCAGTATCCTTTTTTGTTTTTTGAAGTAAATTTTAAAATTGTTTGTTAGGTATAAGTAAGATGTTCTTGCAATGTGTTATGTATGATTACATAATGCGAGTGACTTTGAATTTGAAAGCATGTTGATGTGTTGAATGACTAATTTTGAGACACCTGGGCTCATGTGTATGACTCGTGTGTGATGTTGTCTTAATTCTGAATTCACCTGATTGCTTAGTTTAGAGTCTGTGATGATCCTACTTGAGTCGAACATGTGTCATGTGTTATGTAAGGTTTTTGTTGTATTTCTGGTTGCATTTTGATTTCTAGAACTTTCCTGGTGTGTGTGCAAAGCGAAATAAAGAGTGTGGGTTTAGGAGATGATATAGGCAGTTCTTTGATAGCCATGTTTCATACCCTTTTCTATCTATCCTTGTACATAATCTTAGTTAGCTCTGTTGAGCCTTAGCCTATTTTTTGGTAGCCTCATATGTAGCTATTTCCCTTCTTCACTGACTGTAATTTTATCCAAATCTCCTAAGTGCTTTAGTTGAAAAATTAATGGGGTTAAGGAGTGTAAAATAAATAAGAAAAAGGTACAAGTAAAGCCCCAAAGTAGTATCTAGTGGTGTTGAAAAAGTGATGTATGGTGGGGAGTGGTGTAATGAATAAAAAGAGAATTCTGAAAGAGTGAATCACGTGAGAATACTCCCTTTGTAATATATGTGAACTGGCTTAAAAAGATAGGGCAAAATAAAAGAGATGTGTGAAGGTATATGTGGGGCTAACGTCTAATGTGATGTATTAAAGCGCTTAGGAAAGATAGTTACTGTTACTGGCTAGAATAGTTCCTACTCATACCTTAGCCTACATTATAACCCTTAAAGACCTATTTGATATTAAGATTTAACATTCTAATATTACTAGAGTACTACACTAAGGAAAAGCCTATGATTCATCTTATGTGACATATGAATTCTTTGTGAGAGTGAGCGTAATTTGATTCTTATACCTATTTTTGTATTCTTGTGATAAATTATATCTATGTGAGTGAAGATAGGTGAGTTCTCTTATGGTGAGAGAACATGCTTGGTGATAGTTAGGTGACATATATGATCTCTTTTATTGAGTAATATGTAGGAGTTTTCCAACTCGGTGGAGTCAATTCTTGAGGTTAGGATGTTTTGATATAGTGTTCTTAAGATTTCAAGTGTATGTGACATGCTTATTGTAAAACTTGCTATTTGTGTAACCATTGTAATGCTAGCTTGAGTGTAGTGCTTGTAGTATTAGTGATGAATTATTCTTCGATTATGGTGCTTAAGGTAAAGATTTGTTCGAGGAAGAACACGGCTTTAACTGTGGAGTGATGATCTTAGGTGGATTTATGCACCTAAGTGTTGTTGTCTAGCCTTAATTAGCTTAGAACTTCTTGTGTGAGTAATGAGTTAATATTTATATAATTAAGCATCTAATTGATTAACTACATGTTTATAATATTTTAGGTGTGTTCAAAATATGTTTGGAATTAAATTGATCAATTAGATTTTAGACGACAAAACTAGTATTCTTAGCTTGAGCTATGTGCTATTCTAGTTGTTCTTGTTGGATTCTATAATGTTGTGAGCTATAATGAATGGTGTTTTATGCTATAGGAATCTTGGTGAGATGATGAACTTGATAAATGGATGATATAAAAGCTGGAATAAAAGAGGAAAAACATCCATGAAGCAAGGGAGGAAAGGCCAAATGCATAGAGTAAAAGTACAACCAAATCTGGAAATTTTGGGCTTAGGACATGCCACGCTCCTTAGACACCATGTTAAGGGTGTGGAACACCCTTAGTGTCAAACCAAAATGTTGTTTTCAGTGTCCCTCCACTGTTTCAATGTGACACGCTACCTCGGCACCGTAATAGGGGTGTGGCACGGAGGCATGTTCAAATAGGTCAACTTGCTCCTAGTATAAATAGAATACTCCCAACTCTTTTGTAAGCACCATAGATAACTTGTGGGGCTTGGAACATATTGAGGAGGCTTCAATTAGGGTTTTTATTTCTTTACTTTAGTCTACTTTTGGATTATTACATGGATTTCATCATTATGATTCTTTGTAAGTCCATGAGAGCCTAAACACCCTCATTGAGTACTTAAACTTGTTAATTGAGTTGGTTTATATATTATCATTTTTGGGTGTTCGTATATTTTTGTTGTTAACTATTCTACGGATTCGCAGCACTTAGGATAAATGCATATATATTATGAGCCCGGAAGGGGAACGATAGAATAAAACGTGGAATATATGGAGTAGGATCGTAATCATTCAATGAATTGAAGTTATGATTTGCGTTTAGGATATGAATTTACCTAATTCACTCTATTTGGTTCATACACAAGAAGAAATACAAATGCGTTTAACTTAGTACTTACATCCCCGCTGAACGATGTAGTTGTGAAGCTAAGTTAGATAATTGATTAGAGGTTCGGAAGACCACAATCATGTTATCGACCCCGTGAACTAACAACCAAGAAAATTAACTAAACCAACAAGGTTATATAGCTAAGTAGGATTATTCGCAATGCCTTAACCCTGGGTTTCTCCCCATTATTGTTCAAGTCCTTTACATTACAATATTGTTAAGGTTACTTTTAGTTTTTAACTTTCAAATACTCTTGGTTACTTTAGCACTTGTTTAATATTCATAGTGAGACTATAATAGGATAGTTATTGGGTACAAGTCCCTGTGGAATCGATACTTGACTTTCTAAAAGCAATTTTACTACTTGTTGGACCACGTACAACTGTGTGTGCACTTGGACGCAACAGGTTGCATATTTACTTTCCCTAAATTCCTAGCATTACTAGATTTGTAAAAAGACTGCAATATATTACTTGAGTTGCCACTTTACTTGGTTTTGAGAATCTATTTCAAAAAAATCATTGGCTTACTTTAATTGGATGCGATCATTAGTTCTGTATTTCTACTGGATCATGTATTAATTCCATATGTTTTCTTGTTACATGTGACGTGAATTGCTTGATTCCATCGGACTTTGCTCTCCCTCCTCCCCCCCACATTTTTAGTGGGCCAAGAAGGCCCAATTATCGACTCAGCCTCTTGCCAAGACCCAAAATAAGTTCAAAATTACAAAAATTGGATGAGAAAAGAAAGCTAAGTTACAGGGTCGAAGACAAAGATGAAAAATTAAAAATGGGCCAAAGATCCTATAAAAGCTGTGGATTAAAGTCGGACAGGTTTAACGGGTTCAAAAACCATTTTTCTCAACTTTCTCCATTTATTTATTTATTTACTTAGTTGTAATGGATATTTGATTATGTGTATTAACTCTTAAATTTTGTTAATTTAAATAAATTTTCCTTCAAGTCGTTATTTTGCTTTGCGTCTGCATTATCTTTAATTATTGCTTGTTGCATAGTCTAATATTTTGAGTTAATAAAATGAGATCTTCATTTTTCCTTTAAGAACAAATATTTTAAATAAAAAATGACATTTAATTTTTTTTCATGTTTAAATCTACTTATTTAATTTAAAGAAAAATTCTCTTCAACATACAACAACAACCTCATCAATATCATCATTCCCTTGAAGCATAGACCCAAGATACTTGAAACTCTCCTTCTTCTGAATGGCTTGAGAATCCAGCTTCACCACCACATCAGCCTCATGTAACAAATCACTAAACTTAGATTTGAAGTACTCCGTCTTGGTCTTGCTCAACCTAAATCCTTTAGACTTCTCATCAACATAAAAATAAATTTAATTGAAATTTTTTTACAACTGGTCAAAATTTCATAACTTGTTTTTGTTTTTTCTTTTATTAAAAATAATTTATTTTTTAAAATTGATAAAAGAATTGGGCTTAAGTTAACCTTTCCTTTTGAGAGAATTTTTCCTAAATTAAATGAACTAATTTTATTTTGCAAATGGATTTCAAGATTTTACAAAGTTATCCATATTTTTTAAAAGTAGTCATTTTTTAAAATTAGTCAAATTGTCTTTTGGTCAACCATTTTTTAACGGACGCTCTTGAGTGCCTTGAAAACCTTCTCAAGGTGTTACCTGAATCCTTATCTATTTTCTCTAATTTTAAGAATTATTTTTTTTAAGTCATTAAAATATCTTTATTTTTTTTATACTCAAAAAAAATCTAGTGGCAATTCTGTATTTTCTTAAATTGTTTCAAAATTTTCTTTAAGTTTTGAAATGGTTCTAAAAAGTCCAAAAGAAATGTTTTCCAACCCTTTAAACTGAAAAAGGACAAAACAATTCCCTCATGTGGTTGGAAGGTATACTTATCAATTTTTAGATGTTTGGGGTTGTCTCATTCAGAAAAGACCATTTTACAATCTTAAAATGTAACCACGATCGTGGTTTGGCTGGTGATATCTCACTGCAGGATAGTACTTCACTAAAAAGACCATAACTTTTCACTCCAATAGTGGATTAAGGCGAAATGGGATGTGTTGGAAATATAATTCAAACATATATCATTTGGTTGGTTTTGAGTTCAAAAATTCTTCAGAATCTAGAAGTTATGCTTGTTTGAAGTTGATCATAGAAAGATATTTCTCAAAGAATCGATTGGGAAAGTTTTGGGTTGATTACGAGCTAGGAGTTACTTACAGCCTTACTACAAATCTAAATCACTTACCATAATATTAAAACATGATATTTAATCCTACCTTTACTTAAAGCATGGTTCTATTCTTAGCTAAAAAATTTTGGGGTGTTACAGTTCTTCCTGAGGCCAAACCCGAGCCGAGCAACGACGACGGCGGTGGGAGACTTTTCTTCTTCTTACCTCACTATCTGCATGGAGTAATGCTTCTATATTTAAACATAAGACTATTTTTATATCACACCAAGGTGCAAAAACGCACTTTTTATAAAGTGAAGGCTCATATTTCACTTTTCCTCAATTTTTCTTCCCTCTATTTTTCATTCACACTTCACTAGAACCCAACAAGGTCGACTATGGCCTCATTTGTCTACACTTAATGAAGGTCTGAATCTGAAAGGTTCAAACTTTATATCATTAAGTGCATTTGTTTTTTATTAAGATTTTAGCTCTAATTAGGTTTGAATAGGTCTTAATCATTCAAATCTGCAACCAAGTCTTAATATTATTAAGAGGTATTCTTGTGTAGGATAATATTCACCGGCACTCTATCCACTATCGCCAATCACCACCACTAACCATAGCTGCCACCACCACTATTGTCAACCACCAACCACCAATAACAACCACCACCAGTCACCAGCACCAGCCACCAACCACCACCACTAACCACTATCATCATCACAACCACCACTGACAACCAATGTTACTACCAACTACTATTTTTAACCTCTATCACACCTACCACCTCCAATATTCTAGTTATATCCACTATCACTATCACCGCCAACACCAATACCAATCCTAGTCCCACCACTATCATCAACCTCTGCACATTCTTTGGTAACCACCACCACCATTATTATCGGTGTTACCACTGCTTCAACCACTACCATTACTATAATTTATATCTACTAACAACAATCTCCACCATCACGAGTAACATCATCTCCAACTACCACCAACACATCATCAACCATCATGCATTAATTTTTCATCCATCATAATCAACACCACCAATAACTAACATCAACCAACATCACATCACAACTACTACCACCACTACCAATCATCACTGTCATAACAGTTACTATAATACCAATCATCTCTACCATCACAACTATCACCACAAACATTACTAATCACTAGCATCAATCATTACCACCACCACCACCACCATTACAAACCATCTCCACTATCTCTATCAAACATAAATATTTCTCTTTTACAATCAAATAATAATTTTGTTGTATTAAATTAAATATTTTTCTAATATATAATGACTTTTTTATTTTAATTTTATTTTTCATTTTATATACAAATAAATAAATTTTGCACACTTAAATATTAAAAAGTAAATAGTCTTAATTCAGCTTTCAGAGCTAGAGACAACATCTTAATCATTCAAATGTACATTCAGAATCAAACATTTAAATATTAATAAAAACTACATCCTATATGTATGAGATGGAGTGTTGACCAGTTAAGATCTTGCATGTTCAGAAAATGAAGGTAACTGATATGAGGTTGTAACATCCCCAAAATCCAAGCCAATAATAAAATCATGCTTCAAGTTCATGCAAAATTAAATATCATGTTTTGGTAGTTTGATAAGTGATTTATACATACATTAAGGCCACAATAACTCCTACCTTATAGAAGAGTCAAAATATCTCTTACCGGTTGAATTCTTTAGAAGAATCTTGGTATAGTAAACTTCAAGCGAGAATAACTTATAGATTACTAAGAGTTTTCTAGATCAAAACACACCAAAAAATTATGTAATTGAATTCTATCTCCAAAACCTCTAGTTTTGCCTTAATCCAATATTGGAGTAAAAAGTTATGGTCAATTTACAAAAGCATACTCAAATACAACAATGACGACGACCCAAAATACGAGTCGTCTTCAGACCCTATAGATCGTTGGATCACACAAAGAATTATAGCATGGCTTATAGTTACAGCAGTGGGGACCAAAATTTGAATCCTTTGGTTAAGACTCATAGCAGACCCTACGAGTCGTCACCTAAGCCATCGGGGGTGTTTTCACGAGTTTTCCAAACAATTTTTAAGGGGTTGTTTGGTATTTTTCACTCTTTTAACTCTAAAACTACGTCGTTAAGATTCCCAACAGATGAATAATTATTCTAAAATCACCTGAAGTCCCCCATTCCTCAAAATTCACTCAACACAGAAAAAATTTAGAGAGAAAGGGGCCATTTTTTCTCCAAGCAAGAACTAGGGCTTTTCAACTTCTGGCTTCAAATCCAAAGATTTCATCAAGGTTTTCAACCTCAAGTATGTTGGATCGGATTTTCTTTCACCTATTGAGTCCAAAAGTTAACTTAATTCCCAAAGTTTAATTCACCCTTCAAGTTTAGGGTTTCCATGTAAAGTGCAAATTTCTTTAGTTTTCAGTTTCTTACTTTGACTAAACCATGAATCACCAATACACTTTCTCATCTTAGAGACATGGAATACCGAGTTAATGGAGATCAAACTAGAAGGCAATTCCAACTCATAGGTAATATCACCAACCCTTCTTAAAATCATATAAGGACCCATATATCGGGGACTGAGCTTCCCTTCTTCCCAAACTACATGAGTCCCTTCATAGGAGACACCTTCAAGAATACCCTATCTCCAACCTCAAACTCCAAGTTCCTTTGCCTTACATCCGTATAAGATTTTTGGTGACTTTGCGCAGCCTTAAGCCTATCCTGAATCACCTTCACCTTCTCCATAGCTGGGTAAACCAAATCTAGGCCAAACATATCCGCCTCACCAAGCTTGAACCACCTAATAGGAGACCTACACCCCCTACCATACAACATTTAAAATAAAGCCATTCCAATGCTATAGTGGTAGCTATTGTTGTAAGCAAACTCTAAAAGAGGTAAGTGCTCAACCCAACTACCACCATAGCTAATCACGCATTCCCAAAGTATATCCTCCAATATTTGGATAGTCCTCTCTGCTTGCCCATTTGATTGTTGGTGAAAAGCAGTACTCAGACTTACCTTAGTCCCTAACCCTTTCTGAAACAACTGCCAAAAGTGAGATGAAAACTATGTGACATGATCAGAGATGATAGAAACAGGCACCTCATGCAACTTCACAATCTCTTGGACATACAACCTTGCATAATCCCCAACCGAGAAGTTAGTCCTTAATGGCAAAAAGTGAGATGAATTTGTCATCATATCTATGATGACGCAAATTGAATAAAATTAATTTTAAGATCAAGGAATACCGATAACAAAATCCATGTTGATTACTTCCCACTTTCATTCAGGAAACTATATTTCTTGATACAATCCTCTGGGCCTTATGTTCTCAACTTCACTCGTTGGCACACCATGTATTTGGCCACGTAATTAGCCACATCCCTCTTCATATTGTTCCACCAATATATCTTTTTAAGGTCATGATACATTTTCGTTAAATCGGGATGAAAAACATAACGCGACTCATGCACCTCATCCAAGATCCTCTCTTGCAAACCATATACATCAGGAACACATAACCTCCTCTGTTAATGCAAAGTACCATCACCATTAATCTCAAAGGCTATTACCTTTCGCCCACCTACATCACCATTTATACTTATCAAGATCAGATCTAACATATGTTTATCCTTGATCTCGGCACCAAGAGATGACCATGCCACTTTCTGCACCAACACACCACCATTCTCGAAATCTAAGAGGCGAACTCCAAGGTTATCCAAACAGTGACTGTCCTTCACAACTCCTACTTTCCTTTATCTACTTGAGCTAGGCTCCCAATGGATAACCTACTAAGAGCATCAGAAACTACGTTAGCTTTAACTGGGTGGTAGTAAAGACTCATGTCATAATTCTTGAGCAGCTCAAGTCATCTCCTTATCCTATGGTTAATCTCTTTATGACTAAACACATACTGCAGGTTCTTATGATCCAAAAAGATATCCGCATGCACCCCATAAAAATAATGACGGTAAATTTTCAATGCGAACACAACAACTAATAGTTCCAAGTCATAAATCCGGTAATTCCTATCATGCACCTTTAAATGTCTAGAGGTATAAGATTTTACCTTTCTATGCTACATCAGAACATAACCAATTCCTATATGAAATGCATCACGGTAGACCACAAACCCATCAGTGCCTTCAGCCAAAGTTAAGATCGCAGCCATAGTTATCTTATTCTTCAGCTTCTCGAAACTACCCTCACAAGCATCTGACCACAAAAACTTTACCTTCTTTTAAGTCAATTTAGTTAACGGGGCAGCTATAGTCGAAAAACTTTCCAAAAACCTCCTATAGTAACCAACAAAACCCAAAAATTTCTAAATATCAGTTGGAGTCATAGGTATAGGCCACTTCTTCACCACTGCAACTTTTTGTGGATCCACCATGATCCCTTCACTAGAAATGATATGCCCAGAAAAGTGACAGTGTTCAACTAGAATTCATATTTCAAAAATTTGGCATACAACTGTTGCTCCTTCAAGGTCTGTAATATAATATGGAGGTGATTCACATGATCTAGCTCGCTCTTAAAGTATACCAAAATGTCATCTATGAAAACAATGACAAAAAAGCCCAAAAATTGATGGAAGACCCTATTCATAAAATCCATAACTGTTATTAGGGCATTGGTTAATCCAAAGGGCATAACCAAAAATGCAAAGTGCCTATACCAGGTATGAAAGGCAGTCTTAGAGATGTCCACCTCCCTAATCTTGAACTGGTGATACCTGGATTGAAGGTCAATTCTTGAGAAAAACTTTGCACCTTGCAAATGATCAAACAAATCATCTATCCTAGGAAAAGGATACTTATTATTTACCATCACCATATTCAACTATCGGTAATCAATACACATCTGAAGGGAACCATCCTTATTACACATGAATAACATTGGTGCACCCCATGGGGACACACTAGGATGGATGAAACCCTTATCTAAAAGATTCTTTAGTTACTCTTTAAGCTCCTTCAACTCAGCAGGAACTATTTATATAGGGGAATAGAAATTGGACAAGTGTCTAAAATAAGATCAATACCAAACTCAATCTCCCTATCAGGAGGAACCCCAGGAAGGTCATCAGGAAAGACCTCAGGAAACTCATTCATTCACCACCAGGATAGAATGCAAAGAAGGACCATCAGAGTTAAAATCTTTAACCCAAACTAGATGATAGAGACACCCCTTGGAGATTAATATCTAATCTCTACGATACGATATAAATTTCTCTTTGGAACCTAGGGAACCACCCTCTAACTTAATAACTGGCTCATTAGGGAATTTAAAAATAACTTTACGGGTCTGACAGTCCAGAGAAGTGTAACACGAGTACAACCAATCCATCCCCAATATAACATAAAAGTCCACCATATCTAATTCAAAAAGATCCACCATAGTGTCTTTACTACCAACAGATACCACATACCTCCTATAGACTCTTTTACCAATTACTGAGTCACCTATTGAGTAGAAATAGAAAAAGGGTCTAAAACACACTTGGGACCAAAACCAAAATACATAACCCACAAATGGGGTCACATAAGAGAGAGAGGACTCTGGATCAAGTAAACAGTACACATCTTGAGAAAAAAGTTTCAATGTACCAGTCACAATATCAGGTGATACCTCAAACTCCTGTCGAGTAGTGAGAGCATAGAGACAGTTCTTATCAGTGTCAAAACTAGATAATGCACCCTTTAGTGCCTGAGATGATGATGAACTGAAACCAATTCCATAATTTAACTACCAAGGCATTATGAAGTGGTATCATCATATCAACTATAGCTTGCAAGTAATGTCAGTAGCCAACACCTAAGGGATTCCAAAGTACCTTACAAGTATTCTAATTAAACCAAGAATGGCCACCAAGGCCTTTCCAATACATTTAAAACCATTTAAATCAATTTAGGTTCCATTAACAACTTATACAAGGCAAAGTTTTCAATAAAAGTCAAACTATGTGACAAAAACATTCTCATTGGCATTTTAACAAATATATTGAGAGCATATAGTTTCCAAAATCAAAACCAAGAACCAATTAACTATTCCCATGAACTTCACATTTTCAAAACAACATATAATATGAAAAACAATAAATAGAACACGAGAAAACATCACCCAACCATTAGTAACTAAAGCCCCCATCACGTATTTCAAAACCAACACAAACCCACAGTAATGCCATGAAAACCATTAAGTAAAACATGCTATTATTTTGAACTAACAATGAGGGAGAAGTAACATGCCTTCAATAACAAGGAAGACGAAGATAAACCCCCTTGAAAGCCTTAATTGACTGCCTTGAAGAAACCCTAGCATTTTCTTGAACTAAGAGCTTGAGAGAGATTTTTGAGTGTTTGATTTGATAATAGTAGGTTAATGAAGTCCCAAGATTTTTTTAAGTCGTGGGGTCAAAAAAAGTTAAGACAGGAAATATCCAAAATATCACCAACTTAAACTATAAAAAATTTTGCAAGTAGGCACGGTTTGGACCCTTAACTCGTACCCACATCATATGAGTGGTACCTTCCACTCATACTTTGATTAAGAAGTTGGACATCATATTCTGTCCAACATATGGCTCCTTATCCTACCTCGTACCCTACCCATATGACAAGTACCCTTCAACTTATATCCTAAGTAGAAAAATCTAGGTTAGACACTTGACAACATATGGTTTGAACCCTACTTATCATATCATGAACATACGACTCGCATGGAGTCTTATCATACCTTGGACAAAAAATGACCTAGAAATGACTATTAATCATACAACTTGGGATCCTAAGTCTTTAGCATAATATACGGCTTGTTTGCTTGAGTATTTCTAAGGGTCAAAACTTAGGGTATTTCAAGAGGGTTCTCCTAATATGGTCACTGGTACATTTAAGTCTTTAATATTCATATTTATGCACTGTTATATCCCAAAGCCACACTTTATTTTGTGACTCTCTTTATAGCTTCGACTTTGGTGTCAACCCTAAATTATCTCATAACTTTTCTCAGTTTCTATCCAGTCTGTAATTCAGTCACAGTATCCCAGAAAGTTACTTCAGTAGATCTTGTAGAGTTAGAAATGACAAATTTTTATGTTACTCTTGGCATGGATTGGCTCCACTCTTGCTATGCCATAGTTGGTTGTAGAACAGAGTATTTCAATTTTAGTTTCTGAATGAGCCAGTCTTAGAGTGGAAGGGTAGTACCTCATTGCCTATAGGTCAATTTGTATTTTCAAGAAAAATGATTTATAAAAGGGTGAATCTATCATCTTGTTTGGGTTAAGGATTAAAATTCCAAAACCCTAAGTCTTGAGTCAGTTCCAGTGGTAAATAAATTTCCAAAAGTGTTTCCTGAAGTTCTACCTAGAGTTCATCTCGAGCGAGAAACTGACTTTGGATAGATCTCCTTCTAAACTCCCAATCTAATTCAATTCCACCCTATAGAACTCTCTAACTGAACTTAAAGAATTAAAGAAACAATTGAAAGATCCTCTAAGCAAATGTTATATAAGACCTAGTATATCCCTATGAGGTGCTTCAGTTTTTTCATGCCCAAGAAAAATTGTACTCTCCAAATGTTCATCGAATACTACCTGTTGCATAATGTGTAACATCCTTAATAGGGTGTCCCGAAAGAGTTTAAAATTTTTGGATGAGGTTCGAGGCATTTCGAAGTTCCATGGTTGTAAGCCTCTTCATTTTCAGAATGGAACGCAGGGAATATGCCTCCATAATATAATCATGTCATGGAGGATAATCTCCATGATAAGTGATATGGTACAAAGGATAGTCTCCGCGATAAGCAGCATGCCAACCGAGGTGTCAACGTCATGCAGTGTTTGTTTTATTCAGTTGGGGTAAGGGAATTTTGGATTTTTCACCCATGTACGACCTTTAAACATAAAAAAAGTTCTTTCCCTTCAGTTTTAAAAGATTAGATTTCCCCAATTTCACTCTCAAACTTAAAACCCAAGAAAAACTTAAGGATTTCACTATGTATTCATCTTCCAAGTTCCAAGCTCCAAATTACTTTCAAATTCTTGCGTATCTAAGGCATATTACTCTTCCCCAAAACTTGTTTTGCAGACAACATGTATTTACATTTGTATTCATGTGATTTAATTGATGATTTGAATGTGGGTTGAGGGATTTTAATTATTATTAACTATTTTTTTCCCATGGCTTTTGTGAATTATTCATGGTTTGAATTGATAATTTTAAACTAATTAGGGTGCATAGCATGGTTAATAGGAATGGGGTCGTGGATTCCCCAAAATTTGATGATTTTAATATTGGAATTGGTACAACCTCAATCCAATCTTGTGAAACTTGTTTGAAATTGACAATATGCATATTGAACTACTTTTTAAGCCATTGCATGATATAAGAAGCTATTGCAACATAAATGATTTTAAATTGAACCTAGGGGGTCGTGGATTCCCTTAGGTGGATGAATGATTGGAACTTGTGGGGTCATAAATTCCCCCAAGTGATGATAATTAATATGTCATGATGATATTAGCATGTAAGCGTAGTTGGTATGATGATACCAATGGTATGTTCCTACGTGGATAATTATGATGCAATGAATGAAAATGTGTAATTGTTTTAAAATGGGCTTAAAGAGGGTTGTGTAGCTAGCCGTGAAGGTGTAAGTCCCAAGGAGGACAAAGACTGGAAACCTACATTTGTTGACGTGAGGATTAGTCTTTATTACCGTATGCCTGTGTCACACTTGATATATATAATTTTTCAGGGATAGGCAAAGGTTCGTGGATTTCCTGGACTTTCTTAACACCTCTGGTTCGTATGGCTACATGCACTGGGGTCCAACTAGGGGGAGAAAGCTAGGGACCATATAACCCATGGGTACTATTATGATGGTTAAGCTACACAGTTCTGGTTATTATTTTAAATCTTATTTTAAACCTTGTTCCCTACCCCAGCATGTTATATATATATATATGACTATTTACAATAGCCTTGAATAACAATTTATAGTAGCCTTGAATGATTTTGAACTATTTTGATCATGGCATTATTTTATCCCTTTCTTTAGTTACATGATAGCGCTTACCCTGCTAACTGTCTCCGAACACTTTATTTTCATATGATACAGGCATCAAAGATAGTTCTAATGTTCCTGCACAGTGATAGTTGATTCTTAGATTATTCGTAAGTCATCTTAAAGTGGTGAACCTTTTTCTTTGGTAGGCCTGTTACTTCTAGGTTTAGTTTATGTCAAAGAATGTTTCTTTGGTTTTCATCTTGGCTATTATCGGGGGCATATCCTGACTTAGGTTGTACTTTCGATATTTGAGGCTTTGTAGATTACTGTGGATTAGGATAGTTATTGGATTCTTAGTTTCTTTTTTAGTTAAGTGTATATCTGATCTCTTATTATCTTTTGGATTTCTTTCATTGTTATGTTATTTTGTGTTCTGATTGACTACGTGAAGGGGGTGGTCTCTGATCCTCGGCAAACAAGTAGCTTTCATAGCCAATCCCTATTTAAAGTTGTGACAAGCTTGGTATTAGAGCCTAGGTTCATGGTCACTGGATGTCCATAAATTTGTGTTAAGTAGAGTCTTTTTTATAAGTGTGTAGCATGTCACACTTATAAGGGAGAGGCTACAAGGCATTTAGGAATGTTTTCATTTCTTATGTTCTATATTTGGGCTACATATCTAAGGTCTTGAATCTCCTCTAATTTATGTTTTTTCATATTTCAGATCATGCCTCCTCAAAGATTTGATACTCGTGGAAACTCTTCAGTACCACTTGAGGACAACGTAGATGGAACTCTTCCTACTTATGGAGAGACCCGGTCTAGGGTCACTGCTCCTGATTTCCCTCATGGAGTTACACCGGTCCCCACTAGTCCTCCTCAGGCTTCTCGGGGTAATGTATCTAATCTAGAGTTTTGCTAGTCAAACCATTTTCTTACTCAGTTGGTGGTCTCTAAGTCATGCCAGTCTTAGTGTGTTGCTTCTGTCACTTCTTTTTCTAAGGTCACTAAAGTTGTCCAGTTCATGAGTTTGAGTCGTCTGACTTTCACTGGTTCTAAGGTTAAGAAGGATCCTCAAGGGATCATTAATGAGATAGAAAAGATATTTAGAGTGATGCATGCTTCTGACTCAAAGGGTGTGGAGTTTTCTACCTACCAACTAAAGGATGTAGGATATCAGTGGTATGAGAAAGGAAAGAAGTTAAGGGGTGATGATGCTAAGTTGGCATTATGGGATGAGTTACTATTACTTTTCTTGATCTCTTCTTTCCTAAAGAGTTGAGAGAGGCAAAGAAATAGGAGTTTGTGAATTAGAAATAGGGGAGAATGACTGTGAAGTAATATGCTTTAAAATTCGATCGAATATCTCGCTATGCTCTGGAGTTGGTATTTTTTATGCGGGCTAAGATGTGAAAGTTTTCTTTGGGTTTATCTTAGGACTTGGTGTTGTAGTAAAAGGTTACCTTATTGAATAATGATATGGATATCTCTAGGCTTGTGGTGTAATGCAGCAAATTAAGGATAAGAAGAAGAAGCAAGTAGAAATGGGGGAGAGACAAAGTAAGAAGTTCAGGTATTTAAAGTAGGGTGGAGGTCAGCATAATAATGGTAGAAATAATAGGAAGTAAGGCAGGAAGAAGGCTTGGGGAAATTCTGGTTCTTATTATACGGCTAGTCCTTCATATCCTAAGTTGTCTGGTGATCGACGGTTTTAGGTTGATAGTGGGTTTAGGGCATAAGTTTCCCGGTTTTAGGTTGATGGAGCTCAATCAACTCCATCCTATCCTCCTTGTAAATTCTGTGGGAAGTTGCATCATGGTTAGTATGAGGAGGGAAGAAATTCGTGTCTGTCCATCTAAGGTTTCTTCTGGAGCTAATAAGGTCCCTATTGCTACTTCTTCAACACCTGCACCAAAGGGTGTTACTTCTACAATTAGCACTGGTCAAAATCGTCCATGTTCTCTCACTACTCGCCAGGAATCTGAGGTATCTCCTAAAATTATCATGGGTGAGTTATAGCTTTTATCTCATGATGTATATTATCTCTTAATACCAAGTCTATTCTTTCTTATGTGGCCCCTTATATGGCTATTCATTTTAGTTTTGGTCTTGAAAACATTCCCAGCCCTTTTTTTGTATCAACCTCGATGGGTGGTTCTATTGTTGCTAGAAAGATATATAGGGATTGTGTGGTATCTCTATTTGATAATGAGACTTTGGTGGATTTAGAGTTGGATATGTTTAATTTTGACATGATCCTAGGATTGGATTGGCTTCACTCGTGCTATGCTTCTCTTGATTGTCAGACCTGAAAGGTCAATTTCAAATTCCCAAATGAACCAATGATTGAGTGGGAAGGGAGTTCTCTAGTACCTAATGGAAAGTTTATTTCTTATATTAAAGCCTGAAAATTGATTTCCAAAGGGTGTCTATATCATCTAGTTTGGATTAAGGATTCTAATTCTAAGAGTCACTCTTTACAATCAGTCTTGGTAGTCAATGAGTTTCCCAAATATTCCCTAACAATTTTTCTGGTATTCCTCCCTATAGGGAAATATACTTTAGGATTGATCTTCTCCTAAATACCCATTCTATATCTATTCCTCCCTATAGAATGGCTCCAACTGAGTTGAAAGAACTTAAGGAGTAGTTGAAAAATCTTCTTAATAAGGGTTTCGTTCACCCTAATGTTTCCCATTGGGGTGATCCTGTACTTTTCATATGTAAGAAGGATGGGTTTCTTCAAATTTGTATAAATTATCGGCAGTTAACTAAGGTGGCAATGAAGAAGTACCCTATTCATTGGATAGATGATCATTTTGACCAGCTTTAGCATGTTAAGTGTTTTTCTAATATTGATCTTCGATCGGGTTATCATCATCAGCTAAAGATTAAGGGTTGGATATCCCTAAGACTGTCTTTCGTACCCGGTATGAACATTATGAGTTTTTAGTCATGTTTTTTAGATTGACTAATGCTCCAGTGACATTTATGGACCTTATGAACTGGGTGTTTAGACCGTTCTTGGATTTTTTTGTGATTGTATTTATTGGCAAAATTTTGATGTATTCTAAGAGCGATGAGGATCATGCCAATCACCTTCATATAGTGTTGCAGACTTCAAAGGATCAGCGATTGTATGCTAAATTTTCTAAGGGCAAGTTCTTATTAAGCGCTATGACCTTACTTGGTCATGTTATTTCTAGTGACTGGATTATAGTAGATCAACAGAAAGTTAAAGAAGTTAAGAAGTGGCCTAGACCTACGACTCCAATTGACATTCAGATATTCTTGGGTTTAGCCGGGTATTATATGAGGTTTGTGGAGAGTTTATCTTCAATTGTTGTCCTATTGAAAAAGTTAACTTAGAAAAAGGTGAAGTTTCTTTGGTATGATGCTTATGAGGGTAGTTTTGAGAAGTTAAAGGATAGGTTAACTTTTGCTCTGGTATTGACCCTACCTGAGGGTACTGATTGTTTTATTGTCTATTATGATGTGTCCCATGTGGGACTAGGATGTGTGTTTAGGCAGTATGGTAAGGTTGTGGCCTATGCTTCTAGGAAGCTCAAAGTTCATGAGAAAAATTACCCGACGGAGGACTTGGAATTATTGGTTATGGTTTTTGCCTTAAAGATTTAGCATCACTATTTGTATGAGGTTCATATGGATATTTTTTTAGATCATAAGAGCTTTCGATACGTGTTCACCCAAAAGGAGTTGAATCTTAGGTAGAGGAGATGGCTTGAGGTGCTCAAGTATTACGATATGAGTCATCATTATCATCTAGGTAAAGCTAATATGGTTGTTGATGCACTTAGTAGGTTGTCCATAAGAATCTCATCTCATGTGGATAAGGATAAACGAGGTCTGGTAAAGGTTATTAACTAGTTGGCTAATCTTGGAGTTTGTCTTTTGGATTCTGAGAATGGAGGTATGATTGTTCAAGAGGTAGTGAAGTCATCTCTTGGTTCAGAGGTAAAGTAGAAGTAGGTTTTGGATCCTATCTTGATGCAGATTAAAGATGATGTGGGTCAGCAGAGAGTTATAACTTTTTAAATTTTGTGTGATGGTATTTTGAGGTACCACAGTAGGTTGTGTGATACTGATATTGATGGGCTGTGAGAAAAGATCTTAGAGAAGGCTCATGAGTTAAGGTATACAATTCATCCTGGTTCGATGAAGATTATCATGATTTGAAAAAGATTTATTAGTGGAATAACCTAAAGAGAGATATGGCCAATTTTGTAGCTAAGTGCATGGTTTATTAGTAAGTGAAAGTTGAACACTTGAGGCTTGGTAGGTTGTCTCAAGAGTTGAGTTGTCCATTTGGAAATAGGATGTGATCAATATGGACTTCGTTACTAGTCTTCTACAGTATTAGAACCATTTTGATTCGATTTGGATCATCGTGGATAGGATGACTAAGTCTGCTCACCTTTTGCCTATGAGGACTACGTACTCTGTAGAGGATTTTGCAAAGTTGTTCATTCAGGAGATTGTCAAGTTGCGTGGTGATCATGTTTCTCTTCTCACTTTTGATGTACATTCTAGAGAGGTTTGGGGACTAAGGTGAACCTTAGCACCGCATTCCATCCTCAAATGGATAGACAAGCAAAAAGGACTATTCAGACTTTTGAGGATATGCTAAGGGCACATGTTATTGACTTATGCGGTACTTGGGTTGATTATTGGCCTCATTGAGTTTACTTATAATAATAGTTATCATTTTAGTATTCATATGGCTTTGTTCGAGGATTTGTGTGGTAGGAGATGTCGTTTTTCTATTGGGTGGTTTGAAGTTGGGGAGACTAGATTATTTGGCCCTGGAAGGTGAAGGTGATTAGAGATAGGTTAAGACCACTAAAAGTTGCCAAAACTCCAATGCAGATATAAGGCTTAGGGAGAGTTTGAGGTTGGCTTCTTGAAGGTATCTCTTATGAAGGGAGATATAAGTTTTGGAAGAAAGGGAAGCTCAGTCCCCATTATAGAGACCCGAACTTGATTTTGAGAAGAGCAAGTAATGTTTCCTATGAGCTAGAACTGCCTGCAAGTTTGGGTTCTATTCACCCTGTGTTTCATGTTTCGATGTTGAAGAAGTATGTGGGTGATCCTTCCTTGGTCGTGCCTATTGAGAGTGTTGGCATTTTGGATTCCATGTCCTACGAAGAGGTCTCGATAAGGATTTTGGATAGACAAGTTCGTAGATTGAGGACAAACGATAAGGGCTCGGTAAAGGTCCTTTGGAGAAACTAAAAGGTGGAAAAAGCAACTTGGAAAGTTGAAGAGGATTTGAAGGCTAAGTACCTATCCTTGTTCCATGTGTCGGACGGAGGTGCTCAAGGTATTTTGTTTTCCTCTTGTTACTTTCTGAGTTTGTCATTAAATTCTGGTGTATGCTTGCTAATGTTATGCTAAAAGTGTCCTAACCCATCATTCGAGGACGAATGATCCTAGGAAGGATAATGTAATATGCCATAAAAATTTAAGCATTTTATTTTTGGCCTCCCTGAATCTGAATCATCAATTTTTGACTAAAAATGTGATTATGGATGTTAGTAGGGTATCCCGAAAGAGTTATAGAAATTTTAGATGAGGTTCAGGGTCATTTTGGAATTCTGAGGCAGTAACCCTCCACGTTTTCACCGTGTCATAGCGGTTACCCTCTGCCATATTGGCGTGGCATGGAGGCAGTGTGCCTCTACGATATCTCCATGTCATGGAGAATAATCACCGCGATAAGTGGTGTGGCATAGAGGATAGAGTCTGCGATAAGCAACATGCCATGTCGAGGTGCAAAAATTATGTAGTTTTATTTTATTCACTTGGGGTGAGGGGCTTTGGGATCTTTTCACCCATATACGGCCTATAAACAAAAAATAACTTTGTTCTTTTTAGTGTTAAAAGATCGAATTCCCAATTTCACTCTCAAACTCAGAACCCAAGAAAAGCTTAGGAATTTCACTGTGCATTCATCTTCTGGGTTTCAAGCTCCAAATTGTTTTCAAATTCTTATGTATATAAGGCATGTTACTCTTCCCTAAAACTAGTTTTGCTAATAGCATGTATTTACAATTGTATTCATGTGAGTGATTTAATTAATCATTTGAATGTGGGTTGAGGGATTTTGAGCATTATTAACTAATTTGCTTTTCCCATGGCTTTTGCGAATCATTCATGGTTTGAATTTATAGTTTTAAACTAATTAGGGCGCATGGGCATGGTTAATTCAATTGGAGGTAGTGGATTCCCCCAATGTTGATGATTTTGACATTGGAATTGGTATAACCTCAACCCAGTCTTGTGAAACTTGCTTTGAACTTGAGAATATGCTTATTGAACTACTTTTGAAACCATTGTATGATATAAGAAGCTATGGCAACACAAATGATTTTAAATTGAACCTTGGGGGCCATGGATTCCCCTAAGGTAATGAATAATTGAACCTAGTGGTCGTAGATTCCCCCATGTAGATCAATGATTGGAACCTGTGGGGTTGTGGATTCCCCCAAGTGATGATAATTGTTATGGCATAATGATATTAGCTTGAAAGCGTAGTTGGTATGACGATACCAATAGTATGTGCCTACGTGGAAAATTATGGTTCAATAAATAGGAATGCGTAATTATTTTAATATGGGCTTAAAGGGGTTTGTGTAGCTATCCATAAAGGTGTAAGTCCTAGAAAAGACAAACACTACAGATCCATGTTTATCGACGTAAGGGTTGGTCTTGATGACCGTGTGCTTGTGTCACACTTGATATGTATATATTTTATCAGGGATAGGTGAAGGGTTATGGATTCCTAGGCCTTTCTTGACTCCTCTGGTTCGTGCAACTAACATGCACTGAGGCCTGACCAAGGGGAGAGAGTTGGGGCCCATATAGCCCTCGATACTATTATGACAGTTAAGATATACAGTCCAATTTAATATTTTAAATATCATGCTAAACCTTATTCCCTACCCCAGCATGTTTATATATATACATGATTGCGTGCATAGGCTTTGAATGATTTGGAACTGATTTGATCGTGGAATTATTTTATCGATTCCTTGAGTTACATGCTAGCGTTCACCTTGCTAACCATCTTCGGACGTGTATCCCCACGTGATGTAGGCATCAGAGATATTTCTTCATTTCATGCACAATATTAGGTGATTCTTGAAATATTCATGAGTCAGCCAGAAGTGATGAGCCTCCTTCTTTTGAAAGGCTTGTTAATTCTTGGTTTAGTTTATGTCATAGACTGTTTTCCAGGTTTCCTTCTTGGCTATTTTTGGGGGGCATAACCCTATTGTGCCATAGAAATATTGCACATTCGATGCCTAAAACAAGGAAATTATGCTTGGGTTTAGGCAATTTTTTTGGAGATGATGTGGTTTTGTGTGATTGTGCAGGTAAAATAAGTAACAGTGGTATTGGACTAAGAAGAAGAAAGAAAAGTTCTAAAAAGGGCAAAGTACTGGTCAAGCTACGAGTCGTCAAGTCACCTTAAGACTTGTAGCCTGACTCATCAGGAGACTAGAAGAAAAAAATGAATCTGAGACACCAAGTAAAGGTTGAATACGACTCATAAGAAGTGGCTATGGGTCGTTGGGAGCACTCGTAAGGAGACCAGTGAGTTATGCAAAGGTCCAGCATTGAAGTTATGAATGACTACGAATCGTAAGATCAGACTACAACTCATAGTGACCAATCGTAAGAAGACCAATACGTAAAGCTCTGAAATGAAAGGTTCAAGTGATAACGAGTAAAAGAAAAGAGTGGGAAACACCAAAAAAACCTAGGAATCATCTAGAAAACATTTGGAAACCGCCCCAATGACTTAAGTCACAACTCGTAAGATTTGTCTATGAGTAGTAGCTTGAGTCATATTCAAAAACCCATTTTCAACCTTTACTGTGCAGATTACTAATCCCTCCTAATAGCCAGTAATGAGACATTACGAGTCGTAGCCTAGGCAGCTTTGATAGTGCTTCAGTATTTTGGCCATAACATTCACCCCGATATCGAATTAAGGAAAATTGGTGTAATTGGAAAGCTAATTAAATTATCTATCTAATGGTAGTTCTTGAAATAAAAAATTATAAGTAAACCAAAAGTTATGCTCGTTGGATCTTCGGGGTGTCACATCCACGTATCCCAAATACACTCCTATGATGTTTTTAAGTCCTAGTATGTATGGGTAAATAAGTTTTCTATTTTAATTAAGATTTGATTTATAGGGTTTCTTTTAATCTATAAATACCCTTTAGTCTTGGTTTAATTTATTCAAATATTAACACATTCATTTAGTAATTGATTCAAAAGAAGGCCCTTTGCGGCCAAGTTCACAAACATTTTTTTGTTCTTGGTTTGTTATTCAATTTAAGACTTTGGGATTTCTTCTCTTATTATTCTGAGGTTGAATCTGTATTTTTATTTGTGGATTCCTTGATTGACCTCATAACTATGAGCAGCTAATTTCCTTAGCTAAAGTTGTGGGGAACCTGGCTAATTAATAAAGAAGATGAAGTGTCAAGTCATTCTAGATAAAGATTCTTGAATGTATTGGATTTTCTTTGTATTTATTAAACCCAAGCTACTGCATAATCTTGGAGATTGCTTGTATTCAAGAACGTCCTTATAAGGGAGTTCAAGATTGGGAAAAGAAGCTTACAATAGTGATTTGAGGCTATCAACCCTCCTCTAATTAACTAGCAACTCAAAAGGTAATAGTTACTAGGATCCAGGATAAAGGTTAGTAAGGCGACATCCTTGACTCAAAAGGTAAAGGGTGAAATCCATCAGCTAGTCTAAAAGATAGTTGATGGTACATAACTTATTATATTCTGCATGCAAGGCATTGGAATAGTTTGATAGTGCATGATAAATCTACAGAGTTGAGAAGTCTAAGGGGACACAAGCCTAGTGTTCATCTTATATTGATTGCAACCAAGAGCAATAAATTCTTTTCTTTTTTCTATTACTGCAAATCCCCCTCTTTTACTTTTCTGCACTGCCTAACAATTTCAATAAGTTCGAGAAGAATTTCTGGCCTATTCCTTGTGGGATCGACCCCAACCTAGTTGGGTTACTATATTTGACAGCGACCATTTTATCCTTCTGTAATGCCCCAAAATTCCACACGGTGCTCATGACCTCGAAGGACCACAAGTTAATCCATGACTGATATCTATAACTGAGCACTACATAACATACAATATAAATACGGAATAAAAGGCTGAAAGGCTATAAGGTTCAAGAATCTGATAAAACATAATAGCTAAATAATACGGTATCACAAAACTAAACCTGAAATAACTGTCTGAACATGCTAGTCTGAAAGTCTCTAAATTTTCTGAATAAGGAGTTGATGGGACCTGTCCCCAACTAACTCTAACTACTGAAATAAACTAAGTACTGAAAGAATGAAATAATCAAATAATAACATCCTCGAATGATAAGGAATCACTGCTAGTCTGACTGCTGAAACTAGAATGCTACTGATGCTCTGGAGCTCGTGCTTCTGAACCTATGGTATAAAATACCATAGTGCAAATGCGTCAGTACGATTAAATATACTGGTATGCAAGTGAGGTAGGATGAATGTAAGGGTTCATATGCATGAATAATACTGACTGACTGAGTAACATGAACGTGAGAGTACATACAGGAATATGTGAACTGTAAATAGGATCATGACATCACTTAATCTGAATACTGATAACATAAATTTTTGTATAACTGACAACTATTATCTTAATGACTGTGTCTGACAGTCCTATTTCTGATGGAACTAGTTGAGTTCCGTACTGAGCTAGGTGACTGTATCTGACAGCCCTGAATTCTATAGAACTATCTGAGTTCTATTAATGAGACTAAGACTGTAACTGTGGGAAGTATTTATTTAACCGGCATGCCCCTAATAAGCTATTATAGCTGAGTTGGGGTCCAATCTGTAACCCCAATTGGAAGGGTGTCAATACCATGCCACTGGTAAGGACAAATTGTGATTGATCCCTCATCTAACAGGTACTCTAAGAAGAACGGTGGAACCCTCAAATGACAGGTTAAGCCACCTCAGCTACCCTCATCTAGCAGGTTTGATGTATTAACCTACACTGGCTACATAGTTCTGAAGTGCAAGGATTGCTTCTAAGAATCACACCCTCTACTCGCAGGTGAGTTCCCATCCTTGGGCTCACTCAGTTCTGAATCCTACTCCCATCTGAATAGACACTGAACTGCATATACTAGACTGAACTGGATTGATTTTACTAAATTCCGTTGACTGACGAAATATTACTGACTACTGAGATCTAATAACTAACTGAGATTACTGAGATTTCTAGACTGATACTGAATTTTTTGAGTTTTCCTGAGTCATGTAATTGACTGAATTCTACTGATCATGGATTGACTGAGATTATCATGAAACTGACACTGGATCTAGGTACACATCTAACTTGTCGGGTACAAGTGCCCCTAGGACTCGTAGTATAAAACTGACAAGACATGGTACTTCTTGAACACATGACCATAATCAATAATTCATAATACAATCACTTGGGAGTTTCATGAAGCACTTGGTTCTCATAAATTGCACATAAATAGGAATGCATCCAAATAAATCATGGTTACACAATTATAGTATCATTGACATTCCATCAAACAATTTCAACTCATCACAATAGCATGAGAGTCATTTTGAAACATAAGGATAAATCATGGATTCATCATTTAGGCCCTATTGAGTCAATAAGCATAAATATTACTCTCTTAGGCATTTTATCAAACATCTAGTATGCATAACTTAGGGCTTAAGCATGAACATCAACTTAATACATCAAGTTCTTTTATTCAACTCAATTCATCGATTTCAATTCATACATTAACACATTTCATGAAAACATATTAAAGCTTTCAACTGGGAAGTTACACAACAACATAAACATGATTATAATCAATCCACAACATAGGTTTCAAAATTCATGATTTTAAAATAGGATTCTTGAGCTTCATGGGTGAAAGGAACCCATGAATTAATACTAAACATACCTGGGTGGATGATTTCTTGAATATCAGTGGAGGAAAGCTTGAATTCTTGACTTGGGATTAGACACCTAGGGTTTCTTGTTATTGGGGATTGATCTTTGAGAGAAACCCTAATTTGGTGTTATAGATGAATAGAGAAGTTATGAGCTATGGTCTGGTATAATTAGGGGTCAAAATGGATGGACAAAGACCCAAATACCCTTTTCAAAAAATGGCTTAAAATCACTGATCATAGGTCCATAACTGACTCGATGGTCCGTTGGTTCTAACCATCACACTTGGCTAGAACCTGAACTTTCTGCCTCGTCTGCGATGGTTTGGGCGACGGTCCATCGCTAGCTCGATGGTCTGTCAGTCCTGACCATCACACTTGGCTAGAATATAGGTTCACTGCCTTAGTCGCAATGGACTGGGCGACAGTCCGTCGCTAGCTCGACGGTCCGTCGGCTTGACCATCGCTTCGAGGTGGTTCCAACAGTTCTCTATAAAACGTCCATAACTTTTTACTTCGATACCAGATTTGGATGAAATTGGTATTGTTGCAAAGATAATTCAATTTTTCACATGATAAAAAGTTGAAATTGGGGAAATTCTATCTAATTTAAACATTAATCATTAAGGAAGTCATCACTAACTCTTCTGGAGACTAGATTTGACTTAAAGAAAGTTTGGGGTATTAAAATATCTCTCCCTTGGGAACATTCGTCCTCCAATAGAACTAACTAGGTTGGGAAAACTGAGACTGCTCTTATTTAAGGGATGTGAACATTTGAACATGTCTATATGACTGGAACTTCTGATATACTGAAATCTCATACTGAAATGCATGTCTGATTCATGGATATGTGATGGATAGTCTTCATGAATGTATGACTAAAATTACTGAGAAGCTGAGTTTCTCGGGATGAGAATGCATATCTGATGCATAAATACATGATTGACATGATACATGAACATATGATTGGATATGCAAGGGTATTTGATACCAAGTTTATTACTGAAATCTGAACATGAAACTAAATAAGCTTAAGAAAAGTTATTACCTTGGGCTGAGTCTGAGTTTGAGAAGAAGAGGTGAGAATACTTGGTCCGCATGTCTGCTTCTGCTTCCTAAGTAGCTCCTTCAACGGACTAATTCAGCCAAAGAACTTTGACTAGAGGGACTTCTTTGTTCCTCAGTCTACGAGTTTGGTAGTCAAGAATTTTGACCGAAATCTCTACATAAAAGAGGTTGTTCTGAATGTCTATGCCCTATACAGGGACTACAACTGTTAGGTTACCTATTCACTTCTTTATCAAGGAGACATGGAACACTAGATGAACTGAGGCTAGATCTAAAGGCAATTCGAGCTCATAAGCTACCTTGCAGAAATGACTGTGAATTTTGAAGGGACCGATATATCGGGGACTGAGCTTTCCCTTCTTGCCGAATCACTTTACTCCATTCATGGGAGAGATTTTAAGTATACATAATCACCAATCTCAAACTTGAGATCCTTTCTGCTCACATCTGTGTAAGACTTCTGTCGGCTCTGAGCAGCCCAAAGTCTTTCTCTGATCAATTGAACTTTCTCAAATGTATCGAATACTAAGTCAGGCCCTATAACTGAGGCCTTACTAACTTCGAACCAAACAATTGAAGATCTGCATCTCCTACCATATAAAACTTCAAATAGAGCCATCTAAATACTGGAATGATAGTTGTTGTTGTATGAAAACTTAATCAAAGATAAGTGGTCATCTCAACTCTCCTTGAAATCAATTACACATACCCTTAGTATATCTTCGAAGGTCTGAATGGTCCTTTCTGCTTGACCATCTGTCTGAGGATGAAAGGTTGTACTGAGATGAACTTGGGTACCCAGACCCTTTGGGAATGCTTTCCAGAAGTGATAGGTGAACTGGGTACCTCTGTCTGAAATAATAGACAACGAAACACCATGCAATCTAACCAACTCCCTGATATAGTGTTTGGCATAATCCTTGGTTGAATAATCGATATGGACTGGAAGGAAATAAGATAATTTGGTCATTCTATCTACAACGACCCACACTAAATTATGCTGACGATGAGTATAAGGCAAACCTGTCACAAAGTCCATGTTCACTTCTTCTCACTTCCAAGTAGGAATACTAAACTCCTGCATAGACCCCCTAGGATTCTAATGATCTATCTTAACCTATTGATATGTAGAGCACTTAGCCACAAACTCTATAACATTTCTCTTAATCCCACTCCACCAATAGATCTCTCGTAAATCATGGTATATCTTAGTGGCCCCTAGATTAATCGAGTAGCGCGCACCATGCGCTGCTGCAAGAATTTGTTGCCTCAAGTCATCTACACCTAGAACACACAAAAGACCCTAATAATGGATAACACCGTCTCCCCATTGGGAGAAAACCTCTACCTTGTGATCTCTGACCAACTCTTTTAACTTACCAAGACTGGGATCTCTATCTAGCTTTTCTTTTACCTCAGATACTAAAGATGATTCTGAACTATTCTGAACCCATATACTACCTTCTGCTGAATCGACTAAGTGGATACCTAGTCGGGCAAGCTGATAGAATTCTTGAGCTAAATTGTTCTTACTGTCTTTAACATGAGAAACACTATCCATACACAGTCTACTGAGAGTGTCGGCCACTACATTGGCCTTGCCCAGATGATAAAGGACATTCATGTTGTAATATTTCAAGAGCTCTAACCACCTTCTATGACAGAGGTTAAGATCTTTTTGAGAGAAAACGTACTGAAGGATCTTGTGATCTGTGAATACATCTACATGAACACCGCATAAGTAATGCCTCCAAATCTTTAAGGAAAAAACTATGGCTGCTAACTCAAGATCATGAGTAGGATAATTATTTTCATGGGGTTTAAGCTACCATGTTGCATAAATACACAACCCAAACCTACTATGGATGCATCACAGTACACTACGAATCCATCTGAACCGTTTGGAAGAGTCAAAACTAGAGCTGAGGTGAGTCGAGTCTTCAACTCCTGAAAACTCTTTTTGCATGAATCTGACCACTAAAACAGAACCTTCTTCTGAGTTAATCTGGACATAAGGGATGCATTAGAGAAAAATCCTTTAACAAACTGATGGTAATAGCCAGCCAAACCCAAGAAACACCTGATATCTGATGGAGAGATAGGTCTGGGCTAGTTTCTCACTGCTTTGGTCTTTTGAATATCAACTCAAATGCCATCACCGGAGATGATATGACCAAGAAATACTATTGACCTTAGCCAAAATTTGCACTTACTGAATTTGGCGAACAGCTGATGATCTTTGAGAGTCTGTAATACTTTTCAGAGATGGTCTGCATGATCATGGTCACTGTAGGAATAGACAAGAATGTCATCTATGAAGACTATGACAAACATTTACAAGTACTGCTTGAACACACGGTTCATTAAGTCCATGAAGGCTGCTGGGGAATTGGTAAAACCAAAGGACATGACTAAGAATTCAAAGTGACCATACCAAGTATGAAAAGCTATTTTCAAAATATCACATTCTCTAACCCTAAGCTGATGATAGCCTGATCTGAGGTCTATCTTAGAGAAATAACTGGCACCCTAAAGTTGGTCAAACAAGTCATTGATTCTGGAAAGTGGATACTTGTTCTTGACGGTGACTTTATTGAGCTGACGGTAGTCTATACACTTTCTGAGAGAATAGTCTTTCTTGCGTATGAATAAGACTGGTGCGCCCCATGGGAACACACTGGGTCTAATAAAACCCTTATTTATGAGATTCTTCAACTGATCTTTCAACTCTCTAAGCTTTGCTAGTGCCATTATGTATGGCAAAATAAATATAGGCTGAGTATCTGGAAGAAGATCAATACCAAAGTCTATTTCGCTTTCGGGAGGAATTCCTGGGAGATCTTTGGGAAAGATATCTAAATATTCATTCACTACTGGAATTGATTCAAGACTGGAAGTTTCAAAACTAGTGTCCTTAACTCGAAAAAGATGATAGACACATTCCTTAGATATCATTTTTCTTGCCTGGAGGTATAAATCATGCTTTTATGACATAATAAGTCCTAAATGACTATTCCATGTTCTAAGTTTATGCTCAACGTGATCCCTATGCTATTGTCTTAAATTGAAGATATTGTATGAGATGCTCATGATATTGTTGTGATATGGAATGACCATGTTATTGAAGCCATGCAAGTATATACATGTTGTGTGCATTCTCGATCATGTGATATTTTGTTGAGAATCATTCTTATTATGAAATCCTTACTGATGATATTGTGAATTGTGGACTCTACTCTTATGATCAAGTCAGTCGTCTGTGTCAGTTTCCTTCCATCGTGTCCTGGGGGTACTTGTACTTGAAAATTACAGCTATGTGCCTAGATCTAGTTTCATGTTTCAAGACATCCTCAGTCAAGCTATACTCCATAGATTTCAATTTGTCATGTGACTAAGAAAAACTCAAAAATCTCAGTAGTTCAATAGTCCCAGTAGTTTCAGTACTCTCAGTCAGACCTCAGATCTCAAGTAGCTTTTCCGTCAGTCAACAGAACTCAGTAAATTCAGCTTAGTTCATCTAAGAAAATATTATCAGCTTATTTAATCAGTTTATAAATCAGTTTAGTTCAGTTAGCCAGTTCAGCGCAGTTAATCTTTTTAGATACTTTCAGTTAGGAGTAGGGACTAGCACCGAGCGAGTTCAGGAAAGGCAGTTTTTCACGTTATAAAGGCAGAGCCATTAGTAGCAATCCCTATACTCTAGAACTGCGTAGCCAATACAGGATAGAAGTCACCCATAAGATTAAGGATATACTTGACTATTATATTGACTTAGGCTTGATTTCCTGTTCAGGGTCACCCGTCAGAGAGGCTTGACTATAGTAGAGGTCTCTACCGTGGCACGGTATTGACACCCTTCCAATCAGGGAAAAGATTGGACCCCACCAGTATAGTATCGGGGCATGTCGGTTAGGTTATTACCTCCCACAGTCACAGTTACAGTTACAATTTTAGTATCAGTCTTCAAAGTAAAAATCAGGAATCAGGACTGTCAGATACAGTCATCGGTCTCAGTAAGGAACTCAGATAGTTCCATTGATTCCTGGACCATCCCATTAGATAGGCTTGGTCCCATATTCAGATGCTTATTTTTAGATCTATAGGTCACCCAGCAGACAAGCTTGATCTTAATCTCAGATTAAGCTGAGTATTCTCATTATCAATTTCAGAGATCACTCATTAGCTAGGACTGATCTCAGACTTAGATGTTCAGATAGAGTTTGGAACTCAGATAGTTTTCCCCAGAATTAGGACTGTTAGATACAGTCATCCATGTTATCAGTCATTCAGTATCTCAGTATCATAAAACTCATATTGTTAGAGTTCAAACTCAATTAGTTAGTATCTCCACGAGTTTAGTAGCAGTTACGTATGTATGTATGTATGTATGTATTCTCACGTTCATATTAGTCAGTATATTTATGCATATAAACCCCATGCATTTAGCCTACCCCCACGTATACTCAGTACTTTAGTTGTACTGACGCATTTGTGCTATGGTGCTTTCTTTTTATGTTACACCATAGGTTCTGAGGTGCAGATTCTAGATTAGCAATAGCAGTTCAGTAAGAAGTGAGTCCTCATCTTTCGAGGACATGATCGTTACATTTATTATTCCAGTATTTTAGTTTATTTTTAGTTTAGGGAGTTAGTTGGAGACATGTTCCTTCAACTCCTTATTCAGACAGTTTAGAGGCTTTCAGACGATTATAGAGTTTTCAGATTTAGACTTTAATATTTTCAGTTTTGTTTTGGTACTGTGATACCACCTTATTTCAGATATTTTATAATTCAAGATTGAACCTTACGCCCTCTTTGTTCATGTTTCCATATTTTATATGTATATTATGCATTTATAGGTATAGATATCAGTCATAGGTTAGCTTGTGGTCCTTTGGGGTCATGATCACCGTGTAGTATTCCGGTTCAGAAAATCGGGGCGTTATATGTCTGCCACTACATGAGAAGCATATCTAGCTAGTTGAGTTAACTTAAGAGAATACTCTTTCACTGTCATGTTGCCCTGCCTGAGGTTGATAAATTCTAACATCTTAGCTTTCCTCAGCTCTAGGGGAAAGAATCTATCTAGAAAACCAGTGGTAAACTCCTCCCTCTCTATGGGTCCTACATCTATACCCCTCTCAGCTTTCCACTATTTGAACTATGTAAGAGCCACATCCTGCAACTGATATGCAGCTAGCATAGCACTCTTACTAGCGGTAACCCCCATGATATTTGTAACCTTTTGAACCTAATTAAGGAATTCCTGAGGATCCTCATCTGAATTAGACCCAAAAAAAGATGGAGAATTTATTCTGGTCAAGTCCCGAATCTTGGCTGTAGCTGAATTGGCCACTAGGTTGGCTGAAATATCAGTTAGCCATTTATTCTGGGAAGCAATTGAATTAGCAAGAGTAGTGAATGCATCTCTGAACTCTGCATGAGAAATATGTTTGTCCAAGGGATTTGCTTGGATGGGCTGAGGGGCTGACTGACTTCTATTTCTTCTTTTGGGAGGCATGTTCTATAAATGAAAAGGGAGAAATGAATTTAGACTGAGAGTTAAATTTGAGCTCATGATCAAAGGTACAACATGCATATTAAAAGAAAGGATACTGTTCTAAAAACATCTTATAGCCTCTTGTACATAAATGTAGCGTGCAATACACCCATGCACAAGACTCTACTAGATGTGGCTTTTAGACTTCCTAGGACACTATTAAACCTTAGGCTCTGATACCAAGTTTGTAACGCCCCAAATCTGGTACCCAGAATGCCACATGATGCTCATGACCCTGAAGGACCACAAGATAACCCATGACTAATATCTTTAACTGAGCACTGTATAACATACTGTATAAATATGGAATAAAAAGCTGAAAGGCCATAAGGTTAAAAAAACTAATAAAACATAACATCTGAATAATACGGTATCACAATACCAAAACTAAAATAACTATCTGAACATACTAGTTCGAAAGCCTCTAAATTTTCTAAATAAAGAGTTGATGGGACATGCCCCCAACTAACTCTAACTACTAAAATGGACTAAGTACTAAATGAATGAAATAATCAAATAATAACATCCTCGAATAATGAGGACTTACTGCTAGTCTGACTACTAAAAATAGAATGCTACTGATGCTCTGGAGCTCGTAGTTCTGAACCTATGGTATATAACAGCATAACGCAAATGCGTCAGTATTATTGAATGTACCGGTATGCAAGTGAGGTAGGCTGAATGCAAGGGTTCATATGCATGAACAATACTGTCTAGCTGAGTAACATGAATATAAGAGTACATGCATTAATATGTGAACTGTAACTGACATCATGACATCACTGAATCTGAATACTAAAAACATAAGTTTTCATATAACCGATAACTATAATCTGAATGACTGTGTCTGACAGTCCTGTTTTTTATGGAACTAGTTGAGTTTCGTACTGAGCTGGGTGACTGTATCTGACAGTCATGAATTATGTAGAACTATATGAGTTCTATTACTGAGACTGAGACTCTAACTATGAGAAGTAGTCATTTAACAGACATGCCCCTAATAAGCTATTATAGCTGAGTTGGGGTCCAATCTGTAACCCTAATTGGAAAGGGGTACATACTGCACCACTGGTAAGGACAAGTTGTGAGTTATCCCTCATCTAATAGGTACTCTATGGAGAATGGTGGGACCCTCATATAACAGGTTAAGCCACCTCATCTACCCTCATTTAGTAGGTTTGATGTTTCAACCTATACTGGCTACATAGTTCTGAAGCACAAGGATTGCTTCTAAGAATCACACCATCTACTCGCGGTGAGTTCCCATTCTTGGGTTCACTCGGTGTTGAATCCTACTCCCATCTAAATAGACATTGAACTGAATATACTGGACTGAACTGGACTGAGTTTACTAAATTCTATTAACTGATGGAATATTACTGACTACTGATATATGATAACTGACTGAGATTACTGATATTACTGAGATTGCTAGACTGATACTAAATTTATTGAGTTTTCCTGAGTCATGTAACTGACTGAATTCTAATGATCATGGATTGACTGAGATTATCATGAAAGCGACACTGGCTCTAGGAACACAGCTAATAGCATGAAACTGACAAGACATGATACTTCTTGAACACATGACCATAATCAATAATTCATAATACAATCATTTGGGAGTTTCATGAAGCACTTGGTTCTCATACTCGTGTACATGAAAAGGAATGTATTCAAATATATCATGGTTACACAATTCTAGTCTCATGGGCATTCTATCAAATAGTTTCAATGCATCATAATAGCATGAGAGTCATTTTGAAACATAAGGATAAAGCATGGATTCATCATATAGGCCTATTGAGTCAACAAGCATAAATCTTACTCTCTTAGGCATTTTATCAAACATCTAGTATGCATAACTTAGGGCTTAAGCATGAATATCAACTTAATAAATCAAGTTCCTTCATTCAACTCAATTTCATCGATTTCAATCCATACATTAACAAATTTCATGAAAACATATTAAAGCTTCCAACTTGGAAGTTGCAAAACAACATAAACATGATTATAATCAATCCACAACATGGGTTTCATAATTCATGATTTTAAAATAGGATTGTTGAGGTTTATGGGTGAAAAGAACCCATGAATCAACACTAAACATACCTGGGTGGATGATTTCTTTAAGATTGGTGGAGGAAAGCCTGAATTCTTGACTTGGTATTAGACACTTAGGGTTTCTTGTTCTTGGGGATTGATCTTTGAGAGAAACCCTAATTTTGCGTTATAGATGAATAAAGAAGTTATGAGCTCTGGTCTGGTATAATTAAGGGTCAAAATGGGTGGAAAAAGACCCAAATACCATTTTTTAAATGGCTTCAAATCGCTGATCGAAAGTGGCGATGATTTGGTCAATGGTCCATTAGTCTTGACCATCGCATTTGGCCAGAACCTAAACTTTCTGCCTCGTATGTGATGGTTTGGGGGATGGTCAGTCGGTCCTGACCATTGTACTTGGCTAGAAGATGGGTTCATTACCTTAGTCGCAACATCTTGGGCAATGGTCCATCGCTAGCTCGACGGTCCATCGGCCTGACCGTCGCTTTTGATAGTTCTCTGTAAAATATCCATAACTTTTTACTTCAATATCAAATTTAGGTAAAATCGGTATCGTTGGAAAGCTAATTCAATTCCCACATGATAAAAAGTCAAAATTGGGGAAATTATATTTGATTTAAACATTAATCATTTAGGAAGTCATCACTAACTCTTCTGGAGACTAGATTTAACTTAAAGAAAATTCAGGGTATTATAATATCTCCCCCTTGGGAACATTCATCCTTGAATGAGATTGACTAGACTGGGAAAACTGATAAACTGATCTTACTTAAGGGACGTGAACATTTGAACATGTCAATATGACTAGAACTTCGGATATACCAAAATCTCATACTGAATATGCATGTCTGATGCATGGATATATGACGGATAGTCTTCATGAATGCATGACTGAAATTACTGATAAGCTGAGTTTCTTGTGATAAGAACGCATACCCGATGCATAAATATGTGACTGACATGATACATGAACATATGACTGGATATTCAAAGGTATTTAATACCAAGTTGATAACTAAAATCTGAACATGAAACTGAATAAGCTTAAGGAAAGCTATTACCTTGGGTTGAGTCTAAGTTTGCGAAGAAAAGGTAAGGATATTTGGTTCGCATGTCTGCTTCTGCTTCCCAAGTAGCTCCCTCAACGGACTGATTCTGCCAAAGAACTTTGACTAGAGGGACTTCTTTGTTCCTCAGTCTACAAGTCTGGTAGTTAAGAATTTTGACTGGAATCTCTTCATAAGAGAGGTTGTTCTGAATGTCTAAGACCTCTACCGGGATTACAACTTCTAGGTCACCTATGCACTTCTTTATCAAGGAGACATGGAACACTAGATGAACTGAGGTTAGATCTGAAGGCAATTTGAACTCATAAGCTACCTTGCCAAAACGACTGTGAATTTTGAAGAAATCGACATATCGGGGACTAAGATTACCCTTCTTGACAAATTGCTTTACTTTATTCATGGGAGATATTTTTAAGTACATATAATCACCAATCTTGAACTCGAGATACTTTCTGCTCACATCTGTGTAAGACTTTTATCGGCTCTGAGCAGCCCAGAGTCTTTCTCTGATTATTTGAACTTTCTCTAAGGCATCGAATACTAAGTCAGGCCGTATAACTGAGGCCTCACTAACTTCAAACCAACTGATTAGAGATCTGCATCTCCTACCATAGAGAGCTTCAAATGGAGACATCTGAATACTGGAATGATAGTTGTTGTTGTATGCAAACTCAATCAAAGGCAAGTGGTCATCCCAAATCCCCTTGAAAACAATTGCACATGCCATTAGCATATCTTCAAGGTCTGAATGGTCCTTTCTTCTTGACTATCTATCTAGGGATAAAAGGTTGTACTGAGTTAAACTTGGGTACCAAGTCCCTTTTAGAACGCTTTCTAGAAGTAAGAGGTGAACTGGATACCTCTGTCTAAAATAATAGATGGCGGAACACAATGCAATCTGAACAACTCCCTAATATAGAGTTTGGCATAATATTTGACTGAATAAAAGGTATGGACTGGAAGGAAATAAGCTGTTTGGGCATTCTATCAACAATGACCCACACTGAATCATGCTAACGATGAGTATGAGGCAAACCCATCACAAAGTCCATGTTCACTTTTTCCAACTTCCAAGTATGAATACTGAACTCCTGCATGGACTAACTAGGCTTTTGATGCTCTATCTTAACCTGCTTACATGTAGAGCACTTATCCAGAAACTCTGCAACATCTCTCTTCATCCCACTCCACCAATAGATCTCTCACAAATCATGGTACATCTTAGTGGCCCCTAGATAAATCGAGTAGCGCACACCATGTGCTTCTACAAGAATTCGTTGCCTCAAATCATCTACACCTGGGAAACAAAAATGACCCTGATAATGGAGAACACCATCTCCCCCTTATGAAAAAGCCTCTATTTTTAGATATGATTAAGGAAATTCTATCTAATTTAAACATTAATTATTTAGGAAGTCATTACTAACTCTTCTGGAGACAAAATTTGACTTAATGAAAGTTTGACGTATTACACCTTCTAAGGAGGGGTAGGTTGGGCGTAATGAAATTTTGGTGTCGTTGTCGGGGAATATAGTTTTGGAGTTCTTGATTGAAGTTGTTGGAATTGTTGGGTTTTATTTTTTTATTTTTTTTGTTTATTTTATTACTCTTCTTGAGATGACAACCTTGCCAGAGGAAGTATGGAGTAATGATGACTCCTTATTTATTGATCACCTTTCTTTTGATATGGAATATTACTACAGGAGTGTGATAAATATATTGTTGGAACATAATGAGAGCATGTTTGACATATTAGAGCTCTTGGGAAAAGAAAAATAAGATCGTATTCAAAAGTTTTATAAGTTTGTCTTGGATGTCTGCCACTTATAAGTAGAATTAGATACAAAAGTTGTTGCATGTAATGCCCAGCAACCTAGTTATGGTTGTGTGACACTAAAATTTTTTGAAAAGCTAACTGGATAAGCTAAAATTAGAGAAGTCAAAAATAGCTCATACTTTTACGGATAGTGTCATGCTTAAGGAGAGCATACTAAAGTTATATGGGGATGTAAAGAAGGATGCAATTCCTGAGTTGGGGCATATTGGACCTCATTCAAAGAATTTTTCCATATTGTGTTTGGATAGTCAGATCTTGATCAAGCTATCCAAGCCTAAAGAAGAGTGAAAGGAGGAGGAAACATACGTCTATATTCTTGAATTTGCTGAGCCAGAATCAAAACATTACATTCCTTACATGAGGTCCAAGAAGTACAACATACCACATCTATTTCTTGGGTCCTTTATTTGTATACCTCAGCTCTATGAGCATAATGAGAACTTAAAACATAATTAGGGGTGCAGTTCATAAGTTCAAAGTGGAAAGAGAAAATTGGAGGCCAACTATTGGGCTACCTTGATGAAGTCTGAGTAATCAAGGTACCCATGGGCTTGTTGGGGAAGTAAGAGTACCCAAAAAAGTCCCGTCATGCCATGATGTGAAATCAGGTGCTACTTGGGAGGCATCCCAAGGTATTTTTTATTTTTTATTCATATCGTAATTGATGTCAGATCTGCATACCTATAGTACCACGGGTATGTTCCTAACTCTCTTGTTTAGTAGTGATTTGATGTATTAGGGACAATGCATGATTTTAAGTTGAGGGTGTTGGGATTACTTATGGGTCTTGATGTCCTTTTGGGGTTTTCGTTGTCGTGTCTCTTTTCTCCAGAGTTCTATTGTTAGTAGAGATGGCATGTTAAGGCATATTGTGTTTAGTTTTGTGATGTTTTATGGTTGACTATGAGAAAAATTAGTGTCTAGGACAGTTAACATATTTTTGTTAATGATACCCCTTCAATAGCTTATTTTTGAACTGTGATATGTGTGTGTGTGTGTGTATGACTACTGCGGATCTTGTTATGGCATTAATAATAGGGAAATGATAATCATAGCTAACTAATGCATGAACAGGATGGGTAGTAGCTTATGACATGAGTCCGTGCCAATGTGTGTGGGATAATACTTAGTTCCCTTTGTGTGTTGAATTTAGAATTTTCCCAGTCAGTCTTGCATAAGTCGTGGGATAGTTGGTTAGGAAAAGATCATAGGCCATTTTTAATTTTAGTCCACTTTTAGCCTAAATAACCTTCCATGTGGAAATTAGTATCCCTTGATCCCTGTTTTGAGCCTTATGGTCTATTTCTTTGATTTCAGCTTCCCATTCAAGTTACAATGAACCTATTTTGGGCCTAGCCTTCCTTGGACATTGTGCACATCAACTCAATTAAATTTTCTAATTTGAGGGTGGCTATCATAGAGGTGCGTAATGTAAAGTGGGTATGAAAAAGGAAGAAATAAAAACAAAAAGAAAGTAGGGATGGGAGTGGTAGCAAAAGAAAAGCAAAAAAAAAAGAAAAAAGAATGAATAAAAGAAACCACACCCAACCTGAATTTGCAAAAAAGAATAAAAGGGATAAATAAGGGTGGATTTAAAGAAAATCGGTTAAAATGTGGACCCCAAAGTAAGTGTAGTGCCATGTAGACTTAGTCACTAAATATATCCATATGTATCATACCAATTTCAATCCTACACTACAAGCCGAGAAAATTCCTATAGTGATCCTAACTTGACTATCTGAAAGCTAAGGTAAAGAAAATAAGGCCAAGCCTATGGTATTTGACATGCATTGATTGGAACTTCCTTTGTGAGTGTGAGTGTGAGTGTCTCTTAACCGTCCCTGCATTGACATGCATTATTTCATATAAGTGAGTGGGACTTTTTTGTTGTGAGGGCACATAGGTTGTATTGCTAGTTTCTTACTTGTTTAGGTAAAGTAACTTGTGTATATGCATGGTTTGTTTTTTGCTAATGTAATACCATAGCTTAATTCCTTTTGTGTCACATTTATGTGCTTCATTAACACACAGTTGGCTTTAAAATGTTGACTTTAGAGAAGGCAAGGATCTTGAGCTAAAATTGATGATTGGCTGCCACAGGTATATTAGGTTTCTCTTGGTTAATTATCATCGTATTATTTTATTATGTTTTGTTTCCAGAGGATATGAAACATTTTAAGTTGAGAGTGTTGATGTGCCATGGAAACATGGAACATTCAATGCCTAAAACAAGGAAATTATGCTTGGGCTTAGGCAAATATTTTTGGATATGATGTGGTTTTGTGTGATTGTGCAAGTAAAATAAGTAACAGTGGTGTTGGGCTAAAAAGAAGAAAGAAAAATTCCAAAAAAGCAAAGAACTGGTCAAGCTACGAGTCGTCAAGTGACTTTATGACTCGTAGCCTAACTCGTCAGGATACCATAAGAAAAAAATAAATCTGAACCACTAAGTAAAGGTTGAATACAACTTGTAAGAAGTGGCTACGGGTCGTTGGGAGCACTCGTAAGGAAACCAGTGACCTATGCCAAAGACCAGCATTGAAGTTATGGAAAACTATAAGTAGTAAGATCAAACTACGACTCATAGTGATCAATCGCAAGGATACCAGTACGTAAAGCTCTGAAGTGCAAGGTTCAAGTGATAACGAGTGAAAGAAAAGAGTGAGAAATGTCATACCCATTTTTTAACCAAAATGATTATATTTTAAGTTTGAAAGGGTTTTATTATTAAGTGACAAAGGGTTTTATTATTAAGTGACAAAATGAAGGTTTGTTTCAAAAAGGATTCATTTTATAATCAAATCAGAGTCGCCACTTGGCATAATCCGGTGTGTCAAGTCACCTTTGGAAAATCCTTTTCAAAATGATTTGACTCTTTAAAACTGGTTAGCAAACAGAGATTCTGGCTAAGGAATTTTGTTGACCGAGGGGAAGGTATCAGGCACCCCTCGATCCCATGGTTGGACCAAGGTCTCTTGGTGAAACGTATCGGCTAATTTTGACAAAAAGAATGTATAAACCACATAAACACACAACAATTAAACAAACAAACACAAACAAAACGAATCCCAAAAAATAGAATGTCCAGTCCAATTATTCAATCCCAAAATAGAAAAATGCGAAAATGTAAACCTACCCTAACCTACACTAGTCCTAAACTACGCTCCAACGCTTACCCAATGCCTCGGGCCTTCATCACGAACGTCTTTCGAAGATATAATACGTCAGGGCATTCCCTGGTGAATAAATACATGAAACTTTAGGGCATTCCCCAACCAAATGAATACACTTGAATCAAATATGATAAACTAGAAGACATTCCACGCACATTCCACATTCGATCATTCAACAAAGCACTTATTCCTAAAAATTTCCTACCCGAACCTAAACTTTGTCTATTAAGTTTTCGGCCTAAAATATGCTCCTATCGAGTTCACAAATTTGATATTTATTCCAAATTAAACAAAACAACAATAAACTAAAATTAACGTAAATTCACCCTTTTTATCAATTTCTCAATTCCACCCCAAATTCCCTTTTATACATCACTTTTCACAGAAAGCGATTATCTAAACTTATGTAAACATCAAATTTATATCATGATTAATTTTTCATAGATAAACAATATCGAATATCAACAAGATCATCCAATCACAAACCAACAACACACAATCATACATCAATGCACCAAATAAAAACAAAATGAAAAGAGGGGCTCAAAGAATTGGACCTCAAATATCGATTTCAATATATTAGAGATAACACCGCGCCCAGAAAAGCCTTGAATCCGATCTCAATAACGACAAAAGATCCAACTCATTATCGAGGAAAAAGATGTGGACAAATTGAACCAGAATCAACCCCTAACAGAATTTAAGAAGAAATACTAAACCAACCAAGACAAAAATTATGAAAAACCAAGATAAACCCATATCAAAATTCCATCGGATTTGATCGAATCTCACCGGAATAAATAAAAGGTGGCTATTCGACGTACTGGTCAGAATAAGGTTGGAGTGACTATTTTTCAGTGTATTTCACTACAACAGTGATTGCCAAAGCTTTTTAGTGTTGATTCTAATGGATTTTCGATGAGAAACTCGCCAGAAATGGTCAAACCAATGCCCATTTCTCTCTATCTCGATCGGTTTTCACTCTTTTCTCACCATTTCTCCATTTCTCTTCGATCTCTCTCTTATTTCTCTTAATATTATTTTTTCCTCTTCTCTCACGATTTCATTGTTCTCTTTCTAAAACTCTCTTCTATTTCATTTTTCACTCAATTTTGTGCTTTATGTGTTCTTCCGTGTGTTTGTTATGGTTGTGAGTATTAGGGAGGATCTGTGAGGTCTTCAATTCCTCTGTATGTGCCTTGAATAATGATGAGAGTGAATGTGTGCTTTTCTCCTAGTGATGTGTGTGTGTTTTCCGGTGATTACGTATATAGCTTCGGCAACTATGTGTGTATATGTGCATTTTGTGTGTAAATTTGAGAGATATGAGTGTGTGTGTGTGTGTATGTGCAATTTTATTGTGTATATTGAGAGGTTCCCTGATTGTAATGCCCCAAGATCCCCTCCCAAGATGTCACATGGTACTTAAGGCCACACGCGGCCTCAAGCTAACCTTCTGAGCCTGTCATCACTTCGATAACTCACTATGACAATAATAAATCTGTAATAAGGAAGAATAATCATGTCATGAACATACTGGAATACTAAGAAATACTATCCTGTACAATCAAAATACCAAAGTTCTGTACATACTGGTACTATAGTCTGACAAAGCCACTAAGGAGCCATTGGGACAGATCCCCAACTGACCCGTACTGAACTGGAAATAAACAACCATCTACTATCAAGAAAAAATCAGGAACATAGGTCCTCGAACCATGAGGACTCACCAACTGTACAAATGTAGATAGAGGTACTCAAAGATCACTGTCGCTATTGAGACTGAGCACCTGAAACTACATCACGAGAAAATATAGAACACAAAAAGAGTATGGGAATCAGTACTTGGGAATGTACTGAGTATGTGGGGGTGCAAGCAACATTTAAATAATAGCATAAATGTATAAGAAAATCATGCATGCTGATAATAATGACTCTCATCGCTTGAGTTACCTAAAACATATTTTCCATAAATCACCAATAATAACACATGTTTCATAAATCTCATAAACCATTGGACTCAACTCAAAATCTTTGACTCATGACTTAGAGTGACTTAGTAACTCATGGAACTTGGACTATTATGGACTTAGGAGTTTCTTATAACCGACATAAACCATGCGAGCTTACATAGAGTCCAACGTCTTGCCCACGTTGGGGAGAGCTGTTCTATCCTTTCCATCGAAGTAGAACCTTAACTTTAGTGATCACTGTCTTGGCCTTTGGCCCTTAATCTTAATCCTATGGTGGCACGTAGTTCTGGGGAAGTAGGATGCGCTGAACCCATACTTCCCGCTCGGTGCTAAATACTACTCCCAGACTTAAGCTCGGAACGCGTTAGGAAATCCACCTTAATCAACTCAAGGGTCTATCATGAAGACCAAAATACAAATATATATCTCACTTATAAATCATAATCAACTTGTGGATTCCTAACTCTACTAAATCTCAAAATAATCTTTCTCATCATCAAGTACAGTTTCTTATCAAATCATATCAAGTATCAAATCTTCCAGAAAACATCATAGAACTCGTTCTTGACTCTCAAGCTCAATATCAATATATATTCAATAGACAAACTTCTCATAGAAAACACAAATCATGAAACTAATCATAATCACTTAGAAATTATCATTTCATGATAACAATATACAACTCATGACATAAATTCTTAATTTAAGAAATAAGACAATGAAGTAGTCATATGTGTCAATCTTGTATAGCTCAAATCTCATAAATCCTTGATAAAGTAATTTGGGTGTAAACCTACTTTGCAAAATTCATGAAATTCAATAGAAATTAAATATTTGGGCACAAAAATGAAAGAAGTGTTCTTGTTCAAAACCCCACATACCTTAATCTTTGAAATTGGATTAACTTTAGTGATTGAGACTTTATCCACACTTGAAATAAATAATTCTTGAAGCCCACACTATGAGGAACTTGATTCTTGAAGAAATTTTGAAGATTTATGGATGATTCTTGGAAGATTTATGTTCTTGATATAACCCTAGATATATTATCTCAAGAGAATTGGAAGAGAAAATAATGGAATTAGGGTTTGGATGGGATTCTCATATTTATAGAGGCCTCCAAATGATGGGACAAGACCAAAATACCCTTGCAAAAACGTCTCCAAATTGCTGAAAAAATAGTTGACGACATCCGTGACAGGCCATCAGACCCATGATAGGCCGTCATGAAATGTCATCACAAAAGGGTCGAATTTTATGATTTTCTGCCTAGGGCTGACGATGTCATCATAAATGTCGTCAGAAACGCAACGACTTCGTCAAAAATGTCATCGGAAACATGACAGGCCATCAGAAACATCGTCACCCTTTTCCAGATTGACATGCTAGAGTAAAATGGGTATAACTCTTTGATCCGGTATCGGATTTTGGCGAAATTGGTATCGTTGGAAAACTAATTAAATTATCTACCTGTTGATAGGTCATGATCTCAAAAATTACTAGTATGATGAGAGATATGCTCATTTGAATTTGACTATACCAATATCCTTCCCAAGAATTCAATCGGTAAGGAATGTTTTGATTCACCCAATCGTTAGGACATATTTAAGGCCTTAATACACACCATCCTTGATCAGAAAATAACCCAAAACATTATAATTTATTTCTCTTGAGCTTGATTCATGGTTGCACTATTGGTTAGAGTCTCGGGGTATTACAATATCTCACCCTTAGAAACATTCGTCCTCGAATGTGGCTAGATAGGCCAAGAACAAGAGAAAATGAAGATGTATAGCTGGAACGACTCACTAAAAGGGGTTACTTCATTCTAAACTTCTGAGTACTTCACAAAATGCATGAATCATAGAGAGAATAACCATATAGTTGAATACAATGGATTAAAAGGAAACTGGATTAGGGAAGAATAGTACCTTTGGCTTAATTTGAACTCGCGGAGAAGAGATGAGGGTATCTGGCTCAATATTTGCTTCTGCTTCCCAAGTAGCACCCTCGACTGATTGATTTCGCCACATAACTTTGACCAAGGGAACTTTCTTATTTCTTAGTCGACGAACTTGATAATCTAGGATTTCAACCGAAACTTCATCATATGAAAGGCTATCCTGAACATCAAAACTTTCTGATGTATCAACAACAACAGAATCAGAAATGTGCTTCTTGAGCATAGAAATGTGAAAGATAGATGGACAGTTGACAACTTGGCAGGCAATTCAATCTCGTAAGATACTATCCCAACACGATTCAAAACACTATAAAGGCCAACGTATCGGGGACTAAGTTTCCCTTTCTTACCAAATCTTTTTACCCCCTTCATGGGTGAAATCTTTAAGTACACCAGATTGTTAACCTCAAACTCAAGAGCTCTTCTTCTCACATCTGTATATGACTTCTGACGACTCTAGGCAGTCTTTAACCTTTCCCGAATCATCTTAACTTTCTCCATAGCCTCAAACACAGCATCAATTCCACTCACAGCGGCTTCACCCACTTCCAACCAACCTGTGGGTAATCTACATCGCCTTCCGTATAAAGCCTCAAATTGAGCCATTCTAATACTAGCGTGAAAATTGTTGTTGTAAAAAAATTCAATTAATGGCAAATGTTCATCCCAACTTCCTTTGAAATCAAGAACACATTCCCTCAACATATCCTCCAAGGTCTGGATGGTCCTCTCAGCCTGACCATCGGTCTGTGAATGAAAAGCGAAGCTAAGATGAACTTGGGTACCAAAACCCTTCTATAAATCCCTCCAAAAATTGAAAAGTAAATTAAGTACCCCTGTCGGATATAATAGACAAAGAAACTCCATGAAACCTAACTAACTCTCGGATGTACAGCTTAGCATAGTCCTGACTAACTCTCGAATATACAGCTTAGCATAGTCCTCAGTGGTGAAAAATCTATGCACTGGCAAGAAATGCATGAACTTAGTCAACCAGTCTACAACGACCCAAATCGAATCATGATAACATCGAGAAGGAGGTAAACCAGTCATAAAATCCATATCTACTTTCTCCCACTTCCAAGTAGGAATACTGAATTCTTACATCATTCCACCGGGTCTTTGGTGTTCTATCTTAAACTGTTTGCAAGTTGTACACTTCTCTACTAATTTTACTATATTATTTTTCATACCATTCCACCAATAGATTTCTCGCAAATCACGGTACATCTTGGTAGCACCGGGATGAATAGAATATCGTGCGCCATATACTTCAGCCATAATTCTCTACCTTAAATCTTCAACATCAGGCACACATAATCTATTCTGAAATCTCAATACACCATATCCCTCTTGGGAGAAAACCTCCATCTTTTGGTCTTTAACTGACTCCTTCAGTCTGACCAAACTAAGATCCATATCTTGCTTCTCCTTTACTTACGAAACTAGAGAAGACTCGGAACACTACTCTGGACTAAATCAAGTAATCTAACTCCTAACCTAGCCAAACGATGCACCTCATGAGCTAACTCTTTCCTATCTTTCTCGACCTGTGCTACACTACCCATACACGACCTACTAAGGGCATCTGCCACTACATTGGCCTTGCCTGGGTGATACAGCATATTCATATCATAGTTCTTTAACAATTCTAACCATCGCTTCTAACGAAGATTCAACTCTCTCTGAGTAAACACATAATGCAAACTCTTGTGATCCGTAAAGACATCAACATGACCACCATACAAATAGTGTCTCCAGATTTTCAAGGCAAAAACCACTGCAGCTAACTCGAGGTCATGGGTCAGGTAGTTTTTCTCATACGGTTTCAAATGTGTGGAGGCATAAGCTATAACCTTACCTTTCTGCATCAACATGTAACCTAACCCAACTCTAGAAGCATCACAGTACACCAAAAAATCATCTACACCATTTGGAAAGGTCAACACAAGGGCCGAAGTGAGTCGAGTTTTTAACTCCTGAAAACTCTTCTCACAAGAATCAGACCACAGGAATTTAACTTTCTTTTGGTTCAAACGAGTCAAAAGAGACACCATGGAAAAGAAACCCTCAACAAAACGATGGTAGTAGCCAGCTATACCCAAGAAACTCCTAATATCAGACGAGGAAATAGGTCTAGGTTAATTTTTCATAGCTTTTATCTTTTGAGGAATAACCCAAATACCTTTAGAAGAAACAATATGACCCAGAAAAGCAACTGACCTCAGCCAAAATTCACACTTGCAAAATTTGGTAAATAGTTGATGATCTCTAAGGGTTTGCAAGACTATTTAGAGATGATCTTCATGGTCGTTCTCACTTCGGGAGTATACAAGAATATCATCTATGAACACAATAACAAACATATCCAGGTACTGTTTGAACACCCAATTCATGAGATCCATAAAAGTTGTTGGGGCATTTGTTAGCCCGAAAGACATGACCAGGAACTCAAAATGACTATATCGGGTGCAAAACGCTATCTTTGGAATATCACACTCCCTAACTTTAAGCTGGTGATAACCGGATCTCAAATCTATTTTTGAGAAATAGTTGGCAGCTTGTAGTTGATCAAACAGGTTATCAATTCTAGAAAGAGGGTACTTGTTCTTGACTGTGACCTTGTTAAGCTAACGATAATCAATGCACATCCGCAATCAACCATCTTTCTTTCGCACAAATAGAACGGGTGCAACCCGAGGAGATACACTAGGCCTTATGAAACCTTTATCTAGAAGATCTTTGAGTTGCTCTTTCAAATCTTTAATTTCTACGGGGGCCATATGATATGGAGGAATAGAAATAGGCTACGTGTCGAGAAGAAGATCAATCTGAAATTCTATCTCTCTATCAGGATGTACCCCTAGGAGATAATCTAGAAGAATATCACAAAACTCATTAACAATGCTGATCGACTGAATGGTCAGAGTCTCAAACTTAGTATCTTTAACTCGAACCAAATGATACGTGCAACCCTTGGATATCAATTTCTTAACTTTAAGATAGGATATGAAATGATTCTTGGGAGATACCAAATTTTCGGAACACTCAAAGGTTGGCTCATTGGGAAACTGAAACTTGACTACATGGGTATGACAGTCCATAGATGCATAACAAGAGTGATGCCAATCCATACCCAGAATAATGTCAAAATCAACCATGTCTAGCTCAATCAAATCTACAAACATAACTCAATGAAGGACAGTGATAGGACACTCCTTATATACTTGCTTAGCAACAACAGGTTCACCAACTAGAGTAGAAACTAGAAAAGGCTTAAGAATCTTTTCAGCATTGATCTCAAAATTCACAGCCACTAACGGAGTCACATACGAAAGACTTGAGCCAGGGTCCATCAATACATACACATCAAAATAAAATACACGGAGCATACCAGTAACAACATCTGGTGAATCCTTCTACTCCTGGTGGGGTGGTATAGCATAAAAGCGATTCTAGTGCTGACCACCGACAGTACTAGATAAGGCACCCTGGGGAGGAGTAGGACGAACCCAAGGGGATGGAGCACTAATATCCTAACTCTAGGGACGAACATCACGGCTCCCCTGTCTAGCATATGGGCAATTCCTAAATTTGTAGTCCAACTTACCACAACCAAAACAACCTCTCTGCTCAGCCATACACTCTCTAGGATGCGTCCTACCACACTTAGCACACGGGGGATAGTTAGGTCTATTACTCATACTGTCCTGAGACCTAGACACAGTAGGTCTATTACCCTGCTCCTGCCTGACTCTGGATGTAGAAGTACTAGCTGATGACGGTGCTGGCATAAAAGAACGGCTCTAAAACTGAAGGTAGAACCCTCCAAAAAATCTACTCTGACTATACCCTTGTTGCTCTGATTTAACTCTCTTACTCCCTCTCACTCTTTCTCTTTCTTTTCTCTTATTTGATTTAATCTACTGGGCATGTATCATCAATCTAGAAATATCCATATCCCTATTAAGCATAGAGAACCTACACTCTTTCACAACATAACTCGATACGCCAGTCAAAAACTTACTCATACTGGTCCTGAAATCAGCCATCATACCGGTAGCATACTTAGACAACTAGTTAAATTTAAGACAATATTCTTTAACTGTTATGGAGCCTTATCTCAAGTTCATAAATTCTTTTAGTTTTGCTTCCCTTAGCTCCGGGGGAAAGAATCGGTCCAAGAACGCATCCTGGAACAACTATTAAGTCATGGGAACGGCATCCTTCCCTCTACTCTTCCTCCACAACTCCACCCAATCATAAGCAACATCTTTCAAGCGATAGGAAGCTAGCTCCACACTTTCTTCCTCTATTACATGCATAATTTGGGTGATCTTTTTCACCTCATCAAAATATATCTGTGGGTCCTCACCTACCCTTGACCTATAAAACTCTGGCGAATTCATCTGCATAAAATCTCGAACTCGAGTTACTGTAGAATTACCTTCTTGCGGAGGTAGAACAGCGGCCTAAACATTGGCCTGAGCATTGGCGGTAACTGCCTAGGCTAGCACCTGAAAAGCTACCCAAAATTCGGCATGAGTCACCGTCTCATTTAAAGGATCAATGGGTTGAGGTCGTTCGTTGTTTCTGCGAGCTCTACGAGGAAGTATTTTCTATCATAAGAGAGTACGAATTAATAGCAGAGAGAAATTATCATAGGCATAAAAGACTTCTGAAAGAAATAAATGACTTTTCCTAAAATGTCCCGTAGCCTCTTGCTCATTGATGTGGTGCACTATACACCGATGATCAAGACTCTATGTAACGCGGCTTGTCAGACTCCCTAGGACTCTTTAAACTTTAGGCTCTGATACTAAGCTTGTAACACCCTAAGATGTCATCCCAAGATATTATATGGTGCTTAAGGCCACACGCGGCCTCAAGCTAACCCTCTGAGCCTATCATCACTTCTGTAACTCACTATGACTATAATCAAGCTATAATAAGGAAGAATAATTATGTCATGAACATACTGGAATACGAAGAAATACTATCCTGTATAGTTAAAATACCGAAGTTCTGTACATACTAGTACTCTAGTCTGACAAAGCCTCTACTACATAAGACTGAGGAGCCATTAGGACAGATTCCCAACTAACCTATACTGAACTAGAAATAAACAACCATCTACTATTAAGACAAAAATCAGGAACATAGGTCCTCGAACCATGAGGACTCACCAACTGTACAAATGTAGATAGAGGTACTGAAAGATCACTATCTCTACTAAGACTGAGCACCTGAACCTACATCACGAGAAAATATAGAACACAAAAAGAGTATGGGAATCAGTACTTGGGAATGCACTAAGTATGTGGGGGTGCAGGTAACATTTAAATAATAGCATAAATGTATAAGAAAATCATGCATTCTGATAATAATGACTCTCATCGCTTGAGTTACCTGAAACATATTTTGCATAAATCATTAATAATAACATATGCTTTATAAATCTCACAAACCATTGGACTCAACTCAAACTCTTTGACTCATGACTTAGAGTGACTTAGTAACTCATGGAACTTGGACTATTATGGACTTGGGAGTTTCTTATAACTGACATAAACCATGTGAGCTTACATAGAGTCCAACGTCTTGCCCACATTAGGGAGAGCTATTCTATCCTTGCCATCAGAGTAGAACCTTAAATTTAGTGATCGCTATCTTGGCCTTTGTCCCTTAATATTAATCCTACGATGGCACGTAGTTCTGGGAAAGTAGGATGCACTGAACACATACTTCCCGCTCGGTGCTAAATACTACTCCCAAACTTAAGCTCAGAACGCATTAGGAAATCCACCTTAATCAACTCAAGGGTCTATCATGAAGACCAAAATATAAATATATATCTCACTTGTAAATCATAATCAACTTGTGGATTCCTAACTCGACTAAATCTCAAAATAATCTTTCTTATTATCAAGTACACTTGCTTATCAAATCATATCAAGTATCAAATCTTCCAGAAAACATCATAGAACTCGTTCTTGACTCTCAAGCTCAATATCAATATATATTCAATAGACAAACTTCTCATGGAAAAACATAAATCATGACACTTATCATAAATCACTTAGAAATTATCATTTTATGATAACAATATACAACTCATGACATAAATTCTTAATTTAAGAAATAAGACAATGAAGTAGTCATATGTGTCAATCTTGTATAGCTTAAATCTCATAAATCCTTGATAAAGAAATTTGGGTGTAAACCTACTTTGCAAAATTCATAAAATTCAATAGAAATTAAATCTCTGGGCACAAGAATGAAAGAAGTGCTCTTGTTCAAAACCCCACATACCTTAATCTTTGAAATTGGATAAACTTTAGTGCTTGAGACTTTATCCACACTGGAAATAAATAATTCTTGAAGCCCACCCTATGAGAAACTTGGTTCTTGAAGAAATTTTGAAGATTTATGGATGGTTCTTGGAAGATTTATGTTCTTGATATAACCCTAGATATATATCTCAAGAGAATTGGAAGAGAAAATAATGGAATTAGGGTTTGGATGGGATTCTCATATTTATAGAAGCCTCCAAAAGATGGAAAAAGATAAAAATACTCATGCAAAAATGTCTCTAAATTGCTGAAAAAAATAGTTGACGATATCCGTGATAGGCCGTCAGACCCGTGATAGGCCATCATAAAATATCATCACAAAAGGGTCAAATTTTATGATTTTCTGCCTAAGGCTGACGACATCATCAAAAATATCGTCAAAAACATGACGACGTCATCAAAAATGTAGTCAAAACGTGACAGGCCATCAAAAACGTCGTCACCCTTTTCCAGATTGACATGCTGGAGTAAAATAGGTATAACTCTTTGCTCCGGTATCGTATTTTGGCAAAATTAGTATCATTGGAAAGATAATTTAATTATCTATCTTTTGATAGGTCATGAGATCAAAAACTCCAAGTATAATGATAGATATTATCATTTAAAGTTGACTATACCAATATCCTTCCCAAGAATTCAAACGGTAAGGAATGTTTTGATTCACCCAATCGTTAGGACATCTTTAAGGCCTTAATACACACCATACTTGATCGTAAATAACCCAAAATATTATAATTTATTTCTCATGAGCTTGATTCATGGTTGCACTATTGGTTAGAGTCTCGGGGTATTACACTAATAGAGTTGTTGTTGTGCATATACAAATGGCCAAGAAGAATATATATTTTCTTCTCTATTATTTTAGTAGTGGGGTGGTGATGTGGTAGCGGTAGTGGTGGTAAGGTGAGGGTAGGGGTAGTGGGGTAGGGTAGGGGATGAGTTAAAATTTTTTATTAATTTGTTGAGAGTTGGTTGTTATTTTTATCACTTTGTGGGGTATAATTACATGGGTGAGGGTGTATGATAACGTGAGGTAAAAATCAATGAATTGGGATTCAGGAGGGAAAAAATTAGGTATCTACATCATGCCCTTTTTTGGGTGTAAACACAAAGTGTTTTCATACAAAAAAAGCAGACAAGAAAACTAAATTTTAACCCGACCATTTTCGAAGAAAGAGATAGAAGGAAGAAGGACAATTGAGTTGACTCAGGACATCTTACCTACTCAAGTTATGAGGGAATCACATCATAGGTATCTCAAAGGGTTGGAAGGAAAGGGACTATACCAAGTTGGAGAATCGAGTGAGACCCTGTCGAGGTTCTGGTCTGCGGCTCTGTCATTATATCAAAATGAAAATTACAAGTTAAAACATAAATAAAATTACAAAAATTATATCTATGCAGCTTCTTTTGGACTCTTGACTTGAGTTTCTGATGCTTTTAAAATTGACAAAAGATCTAATTTTCTTTGGGGCTGAACTTGAGAATAGATTCTTTCTCCATACAAAATTTGATGTTGAAGATGAACTCACAAATCGACCATGTTCTGTCGGCGGTACTTTTGAACCTTGATCCTGAATTTGAAAATCTTCACCCTATTCTTCAGGCGGGCTCCTAACTTACAACTTCTTCACCTTGTTGCTTGACTTCCTATTTTATCGCCCTATTCTCTAGGCGAGATCCTGACTTGTTATTTTTGATCTTTTGATTTTCGACTTCACCTCCTTGTTATTCAGGCGGGCTCCCAACTTGTAATTTCCTCACTTTATTTTCTTTTAGTTATTTTACCTTGTTGCTTGACTTTCAATCTCTTCGCCTTATTGCTTGACTTTTAATTTCTTAACCCTGTTCTTCAGGAGAGCTCTTGACATGCAATTTCATCACCCCTATTCTTCGGGTGGCCCTCCTGACTTGCAATTTCATCACCCTTGCTCTTTAGGCGGGCTCCTGACTTTCAGTTTCATCACCCTTATTCTTTGGGCGGGCCTTCTGATTTGTAATTTTGTCGCTCTGTTCTCCAGAAGAGCTCCCAACTTTTAATTTTATCACCCTTATTCTTCGGGCGGCCCTCCCAACTTACAATTTCATTACCCTTGTTCTTCAGTCTGGCTCCTAACTTTCAATTTCATCACCCCTATTCTTCTGGCGGGCCTCTTGACTTGTAATTTTCTCGCTCTATTCTCTGGGCGAGCTCCTAACTTTTAATTTTATCACCCTTATTCTTCGAGCGAACCTCCTAACGTAATTTCATCACCCTTGTTCTTCAGACGAGATCCTGACTTTCAATTTTATCACCCCTATTCTTCAGGCGGGCCTCTTGACTTGTAATTTCTTACCCTATTCTCCAGGTGAGCTCCCAATTTTTAATTTTATCACCCCTATTCTTCGGGTGGTCCCTCTGACTTGCAATTTCCTCGCTCTGTTCTTCAGGTGAGCTCTCGACTTTTAATTTCATCACCCCAATTCTTTGGGTGGGGCCCCCAACTTATAATTTCCTTACTCTGTTCTCTGGGAAAGCTTCCGACTTTCAATTTTATCACCCCTATTCTTTGGGTGGTCCCCCTGACTTATAATTTCCTTGCTATGTTCTCCGGATGAGCTCTCGACTTTCAATTTTATCACCCCTATTCTTCGAGCGGCCCCCAACTTGTAATTTCCTCTCTGTTCTCTGGGCGAGATCCCGACTTTTAATTTTATCACCCTTATTCTTCGAACGGGCCCTCAGACCTGTAATTTTCTCACTCTGTTCTCTGGGTGAACTCCTAACTTTTAATTTTGTCACCCGGTTCTTCAGGTGGGCTCCTGAAATCAAAATCAAAACTATAACAAAAATTATGTTAAAGAAAGATTCCATATTTTAGAAAAATAAAATCTTTCTAGGAGGTCCTAAAGTGAAGTTCCATATAACATGAATTACTTTTAATTTTTGCCCCATTTTTCATCAAAAGCTTATGCGGGTGTCAAACCCAATCACAACTACTTGCAACAGTGCATAATGTAAAGATGAATCAAGATCCTGATCAACAAATACCCCTTTTAAGGGTAATATTGAATGACTGAGACCAATAAGTCCATCTCTTAGGAATGAAAGTGAAAGTTTCTAGCTAAAAATGCATATTTTAAGAATTAACGGTTCAAATAAAGAAGTGCACCTCCTAGTCGTGAGACATGAAAGACCCAACTTAGAGAATGTGTCTCTTAGGGGTTACAAGATGATGAGTTTTACCATAATTACGAGTACCAAACTTGTACAGCAACACTGATCTTGCATTTGCATAAATGAGGAATTGCACCTCTGGATATTTACGCTTTTAAGCCTTTGATTTTAAGCCAGTAGTTGTTCCTATTTCATACAAAGAAAACTTGTTAGTTTAAAACAGGGTGGTTAGTTTGCGGTTTTGGCATTTGAGAAGATTTCTTTTGCACTTGTCCCATTTAGATCATGCTTCCAATCATTAGCATTTGTCATTGTCTTGTTGTACTATTGGTCCAAACTCAGAATATTAAGAGTGACTTTGAAACAAATGCAGTATCTCTGCTTTGCTATGTTTCTCAGACAATCCCCTTTAAACCTTGGTATTTCCATGAATTCCCCAAATTTGTGTGTTGACAACAACCTTCTGTATGTCTTGTTCTGACTTGCAATCTTGTTTCTTTCATGTGCCAACCCTTTGTCTTACTTTGTGCAATTGAAGAAGTTGGTAGCTAGTTTTGAAATCTTTTCACTTATTTTGACATGGACTTGACTCAAAGACGAGAAAAAATTATGATGATTTTTTTTATTTAGATAACTGACTTAAGAAAATAAAATAAAAACATAGAGAAGAAAGAAAATACAATGAACGTCCCCATTTGAAACAAAGAAATAAAAAATTTACCTAAAAATGACAGTCAACTCTAATGATTATGCCATGCATTTGGATAAATCTGCCTGATCTTTCCATCCACACTTTCTACCAGTTGTTGTTGATTTAATGGTCTTGAAAATGAGTTGCTTCCTTAGGTCAATTGCATTCAAGACCTTATTCGGCTAGTGACACCTTGAAGTATTTTCGTCAACAAGCCTCTCTCATTTTTTCTCAGCTCGCCATCACCTTATGGTACCCGTGAAGGTTTTCACCAATAAGACTCTCATTTTTATTTCTCTAAACTTACCATTGCCTCATGGTGCCCGTGAGGGTTTTCACCAATAATATTTCCTCATTTTTATTTCTCTTCTAATTCCTTATGCTGAGGAAGACAAGTAGTTCCCGGAATGTGTCATCATATCCATTGCATGCTAAGCCTTAATATTCTCAAAGATTGATCTGAAGGTCTTTCGTGGATTGTGACTTGGATTTTGGAAAAGGTTAGAAAAAAGGATGGCATGTGGCCCAAATGATACTTGAAGTGGGCTAGGACTTACAACTTTTGGAATCGACTCAAACAATAAGGATTAACTCATGCCCCAGTTTCTGTTGACTGGGCAATTCTAAATTGTTTATTTGGTTGGACCGAACCCAGAGTAGGGTAGCCTATGTATCTCACTCGAGAGAGAGGAGAATCGGGTCACACGTAGTTCAGGCAACTTGTTCTTTTGCTTGATTCTGACTTCTTCTTTTTCTCTTTTATTGACTTTTTTTCTCTTTGAGACTTTTCTGACTTTATTTTTCTTGACACACTCCTCTTTTTTTGACATATTTTTTTATTTTTCTCCTTTTTTTTAGACTCTATTGTTTTGGTCGACACTTCTCTTTTGAGTTTTACTGGCTTTATCTTGATTCCAAAAGAGGGGTATGAAAGCAAATAAAACTAAGGCTCAAATGGGGTAAACAAAGGATGACATGATATTTGGATAGCAGAATGAAATGCCTTCGTCATATCAATCCTTAAAAATACTAGTACATAACATGCAATATGAAAGTGTACGATCAATATCACTTATGACATGTTTTACAACACTAACTTGCCTCGAGCATGTGTGCCACCTCTTTTTCTATAATTGTCAAACATACAACTCCACCTTTGTTGTACAACCCTCACATTGAATGACTCATGCTTTCGTGGAGTTGATTTTTGTTATGTTCCTCTTAATATAGGGATCACACATCTGCTATTTGACCTAATTGAGCTATGTTTTTCAATTGATGACCAAGTTATTCTTGTAATTCTCAAAATATT
>NC_061116.1:171205876-171223931 GCF_002878395.1 Capsicum annuum
AAATGTGTCAACACTTCATCAATTTCTCAAATGCCTTTTTTTCTAATTTTAGCCCTCTAATTCAAAGTTCATGCTCAAATTGGATTATAAGATCTAACTGAAAATTCTGCAAGCATGTCATATCACTAGAGCCAACATAAAATGTACTATGTAAAGAAAATAAACAAACAACACATATTTAAAACACAAAGGGAAAAGGAATATTCTATATAGTTGAAATAAAAGATAGAAGGGTTTAAATAGGAACGATAAAGAAATAAAATAAGATAGATCCCGAACTACAATCCTGAAATAATTCTGAAAATAAGAAAGAAAACAAAATAAACTACCAGACCTCTTCCAAGTAGGGAGAGGGGTGACTTCTCAATTGCTCAGCCTGACAACTTATCCACTGGTTTGCATATCAGCAGAACTAGAGCTTCCACCACTGTCAATGTTCTGCACCATAATTAATCCATCTTGAATCATCTTTTCAATTTCTCTTTTCAAATCTCAACAACCTTCAATACTATGACCCTGAGCATCAGAATGATACACACATCGTACATTAGGATCAAAATTTCTTGAACGCCGATTAAGAGTGTACCCGAGGACAGGAGTGATCATTCCCCACTATACAAACCTATAAAAAAATTAGCATACGACTCTCTATTTGGTGTGAAGCTATCTCTCGACTTCTCCCTTATTTTATTGTTTGACTTGGATCGAACATCGAGCCTAGAAGGGCTTTGATATGTTTGTGAAGTTGAAGGGTGACTCTGAGGCGTTGATGCACGCCATTGTGAGTAAAAAAAGGAGTGTGAAATATACTAGATATAGAGGTGGATAAATGGAGTATAGTGGATTTTGGGAGTGATTATAAGGAGCTTGGGTATGAACTTGGGCTTGAGTCTAAGGGTAACGACGGCGTGGTCTTCTTAGATGTGCCCTTTTTTTACTATAATAGCAGTTGCATCTTCCTCATTCTTCTTCCCTCCAGTTTTTATTAACTGATTATAATATTGCCCCAAAAGTTTCACAGATTCCTCATGTCCATATTGCTCCTCAAATTTTGACATCTCAAGGATTAGAGAAAGGTTATCCCTTGAAGACATGGCCCAATCTTTGTATGTAACATCTTTTTTACCCACGAGTCCTAGTGAACTTTTCATAGCATTTTCTGTACTCTTCATTTTTTCAATTATTTTCTCTGGCTCTTCTGGCACACTAGGCTTCTTGTTATGAAATTTTGGTGGTCCAATTAACTTAAAAATAGGCTCAGGAGTATAAAAATGATTGTCAAGAGTATTGCACATGGATCCACTAGCAGCATGGAGAAGCACAACCGTTGGGCGAGTAGTCCATGTGGATGTCTCAGTAGAGGATTGAGCAACAAAATCACAAATGACATGTGGTGTTGTGAATGTAGCAGGCTTATACTGAGGAGCTACAGGAAAAGTGGTGGAAGTATTGAGATTCTTTTGGTCTGGAATAAATTCTGAGTCCTGTTGCGGTGCATCAACAACAGTAGAAAACTGCACATCAACAACAGTAGAAAACTTACTTTGCAATTTTGATGGAAAACTCAAAGTATTTGTAGGATTAATAGCGGAAAATGGAGGAGGAGGCAACCCACTGGCCCAAGCTCGGTATATTTCCGTCATTTGTTGCCTTAGTTTCCTAATTTCTTACTTTAAACTCTCATTTTTCTGGCTCTTTGTTTGATCCATGATGTAACTCTCTATATCCTTGTTGAACACAACTAACCCTTCCTTGGATTTGGTGTAATGTGGAGGACCAACCAGAATGCCACAAACCATCCACCTTAAACTAATTGAACAAGAGACAGCAAATGCGTTAGAGTTCAATATTTTCTCAAAATCTTTTTTGGTTTTCCCTTTTCTTTGGAAAAGATCACCGAACCCAAGAAGGGAGCCTACGTATCTCACTCTCAACAGAGGAGAATCAACTGTACGTAGTTCATGAAGTTTGACCACAAAAGGGCCAATAAAGCTCTCTTTCTTTTTCTTTTTCTTGAAACTTTAAGAAGAAAAGAAAATAACAATTTGTCAAAAGAATTGACGAAAATATTTTTGAATTTTTCAACTTTAACATCCCTATATAAAATGAAATTTATGATTACCAAAGAAAATCTTTTTGGGTTTTCAATTTTGCATTTCATACGTAAATTAAACTTGAAACTATTAAAGAAAAATCTTTTTGTGGTTTTCTTTTAGAGATGTATATGACACCTTCTCTAATAAAGAGTGAAGAAAATCTTTTTTTTAAATTTTTTAACTAAGATCCCCGAACCAAAAATAGGTTGCTTACGTATCTCACTTTCTAGAGAGGAGAATCAGGGGTGCATAGTTCATTCAGATTGGACAATTAACGATTAACTGACAGATTTACCCTAACTTAAGAGACACGACCAAAGACAAAGGAATAAAATCTTTTTGAGTTTTTAATTTGATACTTCACATGAAAATGACACCAACAACTATGAAAGAAAAAATCTTTTGATATTATCGATATGAAATATACAAAACTTCTACCATTTTTTTTTCTTTTATAAAAACTCCTAAAAAAATCTTTTTGAAATTTTCAAATTCTGAATGCTTGCTAAAGAAGACAAAGGAAAATCTTTTTTGATTTTTTAATTTTTTTTTCCAGGAAATGAGTGCAAAAAGTAATAAATCTTTTTGGATTTTTGAATTGTGAAAAACGAAAGACATAAAGAACTCTAAAAAAAACTACGAAACACTCTTTTTTGACTCACCTTTTCTTTTTCTGTTTTTTTAAACACTTTCTTGTCTACACACTTTACTTCTAACATATGCTTTTCCCAAATCGGTATGTCAAATGACCACGTTACTCTTAGAGAAGCAACATTTAGCACGTAGGGATTACTTTAGAGGTGAGTCTCTTACAAAGGGCCACGTGGGTCCCACTAGGTCTCAATTTGATGTAGATAAGCATGACCTAAAGACTGACCTACGCTGGGTCCACTAACAGGGTTGTTCGGGGGAGTGTATGGCCGATAGTAGCTGCGAGAGCTTTCCACCAACTCCATAACACCGATGTCTCCCTCTCCTAAAATAAGGGTAACTCAACTAGAGGTCGTGTACAACATGTGTACTACATACTTGTTGTAGAAAGAATGACTTGGTTATGCACATGATGCCAGATATAAAGCGGTAATACATAAGAAAAAAGACTCTAAACATATAGCACGTAGGCACTCAACAATGATCAAACAAATACAAACGATAACACAAACAATGTCTATACACCCATAATGTCAAACTAAGCCGATACAACTCAAAAATAAGCACGAATTCTAAAAAATTTCCCTAGCAGAGTCGCCAGAGCTGTCACACCCCTTTTTTAACCGAAATGATTATATTTTAAGTTTGAAAGGGTTTTATTATTAACTGACAAAATGAAGGTTTGTTTCAAAAAGGATTCATCTTATAATCATATCAGAATTGCCACTTGGCATAATCGGGTGTGCCAAGTCACCTTTGAAAAATCCTTTTCAAAATGATTTGACTCTTTAAAACTAGTTTGCAAATAGAGATTCTGGCTAAGGAATTCTGTTGACCGAGGGGAAGGTGTCAGGTACCCCTCGAACTCGTGGTTCGACCACGGTCGCTTGGTAGAGCGTATTGGCTAATTTTGACACTAAGAATGTATAAACTACATAAACACAGAATAATTAAACAAACAAACACAAACAAAATGAATCCTGAAAAAATAGAATGTCCAGTCCAATTATACAGTCCCGAAATAGAAAAATGCAAAAATGTAAACCTATGCTAATCTACACTAGTCCTAAACTACGCTCCAATGCTTTACCCGATGCCTCAGACCTTCATCACGAACATCTTTTGAAGACATAATACATTGGGGCATTTTTCAGTGAATAAATACATAAAACTTCGGGGCATTCCCCAACCAAATGAATACACTTGAATCAAATACGATAAACTAGAAGACATTCCACGCTCATTCCACATTCGATCATTCAACAAAACACTTATTCCTAAAATTTGCCTACCCGAACCTAAACTTTGTCAATTAAGCTTTCGGCCTAAAATATGCTCCTATCGAGTTCACAAACTTGATATTTATTCTAAATTAAACAAAACAACAATAAACCAAAATTAACCTAAATTCACTCTTTTTATCAACTTCTCAATTCCACCCTAAATTTCCTTTTATACGTCACTTTTCACACAAAGCGATTATCCAAACTCATGCAAACATCAAATTCATACCATGATTAATTATTTACGGATAGGGACTCACCTGTTATACGAGGGTGTGATTCCTAGAAGCAATCCTTGCATTCCAGAACTATGTAGCCAGCATAGGTTGAGACATCGTAGCCTGCTATATGAGGGTAGATGAGGTGGCTTAATCTGTTATGTGAGGGTTCCCACCGTTCTCGCTAGAGTTACCTGTTATATGAGGGTTACTCGCATGTTGTCCTTACCAGTGGTGCAGTATTGACACCCTTCCAATCAGGGCATAGATTAGACCTCAACTCAACTATTATAGCACATTTGGGGCATGTCAGTTAGATACTACTTTCCACAGTTTTATGTTACAGAATCAAGACTGCCAGATACAGTCAATCAGTCTCAGTAATAGAACTCAAATCATTCTTCAAATTTCAAGACTGTCAAATACAGTCTACTCAGATACAGTACGAAACTCAGATAGTTCAATCAAATTCAGGACTGTCAGCTACAGTCACCCATGTTATCAGTATTATTCAAATAGAGTCCTTTATGTTATCAGTCATATCAGTTACTAGCATGTCACGTTATTAGTATACAGACTCAGAAATCATAAAATTACGTTGTCAGTTGTAGTTACATATTTATGCATGTATTCTCACGTTCATGTTAGATAGTCAGTTAGCATTATTCATGCATGTGAACCATCGCATATAGCCGACCTCACATGTATACTCGGTACATATGTACTAACGTATTTATGCTATGGTGCTTTCTTTTTATGTTACACCATAGGTTCAGAGACACGAGTTCCAGATCAGCAGTAGATTCCAGATTCAGCAGTCAGAGTAGAAGTGAGTCCTCATCCTTTGAGGACATAATGATTTTATAGTATCTCATTGATTATCTTATTAGTTGGAGTTAGTTGGGGACATGTCCCATCAACTACTTATTCAGATTCTTCAGACAGTAGAGGCTTTCAGACTAGATACATACTAACATGTTTTAGACTTTAGTTTTGTTTTGGATATTCTATTACCCCACACAATGTTACGTTATTCAGTTATGTTCATGATCGAACCTTATGGCCTTTCAGTGCATGTTTCTGCATTATTATGTTAACCTATGCAGTATACAGGTATAGATATCAGTCATGGGTTAGCTTGTGGTCCTTCGGGGTCATGAGCACCATGTAGTGTTTCGGTTCAGAAAACTAGTTCGTTATAGGTGGTGAGGTGGGGGTAGGGGTATTAGGGTAGGGTAGGGGATGAGATAAAATTTATTGAGAGTTGGTTGTTAATTTTGTCATTTTGTAGTGTATAATTACATGGGTGAGGGTGTATGATAAAGTGAGGTAAAAATGGATCAATTGGGCTTCGGGAGGGACAAAAGTAGGTGTCTACAAAAAACTCCAAAAAAAACCTAGGAATTATCTAGAAAATATTTGGAAGACTCCCCAATGACTTAGGTCATAACTTGTAAGATTTGTCTACGAGTCGTGGCTTAAGTCATAGTCAGAAACCCATTTTCAACCTTTACTTCCCAGATTACGATTCCCTTCTAACAACCCGTAATAAGACATTACGATTTGTACCCCAGGCAGCTTTGACAGTGCTTCAGTATTTTGGCCATAATTTTCACCCCGATATCCAATTAAGGTAAAATTAGTATAGTTGGAAAGCTAATTAAATTATCTATCTGATGGTAGGTCTTGAAATAAAAAACTATAAGTAGACCAAAAGTTATGCTCGTTGGATCTTCAGGGTGTCACATCCATGTATCCCAAATACACTCCTATGATGTTTTTAAGTCCTAGTATGTATGGGTAAATAAGTTTTTAATTTTAATTAGGATTTGATTTATAGGGTTTCTTTTAATCTATAAATACCCTTTAGGCTTTGTTTAATTCATTCAAATATTAACACATTCACTTATTGATTGATTCAAAAGGAGGCCCTTTGCGGCCAAGTTCACAAAAATCTTATTGTTCTTGGTTTTTTATTCAATTTAAGACTTTGGGATTTCTTCTCTTATTATTTTGAGGTTAAATCTATAATTTTGTTTGTAGATTCCATGATTAACCTCATAACTATGAGCGGCTAATTTTCTTAGCTAGGGTTGTGGGAAACCTAGCAAATTAACAAAGAAGAGGGAGTGTCAAGCCGTTCTAGATAAAGATTCTTGAATGTATTGGGTTTTCTTCTAATTTATTGAACCCAAGCTACTGCAGTAGCTTGGGGATTGCTTGTATTCAAGAATGTCCTCATAGGGGAGTTCAAGATTGGGAAAAGAAGCTTACAATAGTGATTCGATGCTATCAATCCTTGTCTAATTAACTAGCAACTCAAAAGGTAATAGTTAACTGGGATCCAGGATAAGGGTTAGTAAGGCGACATCCTGCGACTCAAAAGGTAAAGGGTGAAATCCATCAACTAGTCTAAAAGATGGTTGATGATACATAACTTATTATATTCTGCATGTAAGGCATTGGAATATTTCGACAGTGCACGATAAATCTACTGAGTTGAGAAGCCAGGGGGCACACAAGCCTAGTATTCGTCTTAGATTAATTACAACTAAGAGCAATGAATTCAATTTTTTTTATTACTATAAGCGCCCCTTTTTTACTTTTCTGCACTGCCTGGTAATTTTAATGTCTGAGAAGAATTTTTGGCCAATTCCCTATGGGATCGACCCCAACCTAGTTAGGTTACTATATTTAACAGCGACCATTTTATTCTTCTAAGGAGGGGTAGTTTGGGCGTTATCAATCCCGACTCAAGTTGTGCTTTGGATATTAGAGACTTTGTAGATTACTGTGGATTGGGATAGTTGTGGTATTCTTAGTTTCCTTTTTAGCCAAGTGATTATCTGATCTCTTATCATCTTTTGGATTGTTTCCATTGTTATGTTATGTTATATTGTGTTCTGATTGCCTAGATGAAGGAAGTGGTCTCTAATCCTCGATAAACTTGAGATACCCATTATGACCAGGCCCTAGTTTGGCTCATGACATAAGGTCATAGTCAAGAATAAGTATCTTATACCCAAGATTGATGACTTATTCAACCAGCTTCAGAGTGGTAATTATTTCTCTAAGATAGACCTCAGATCCGACTATCATCAGCTTAGAGTCAGAAAATATGACATTTCAAAGACAACCTTCAAAACTCAGTATGGTCACTTTGAATTTTTTATTATGTCTTTTGAAATAACAAATGCTCCTACAGCTTTTATGGATTAAATAAACATGGTGTTCAATAAGTAATTAGACATGTTCATTCTAATCTTCATAGATGACATCCTCATTTATTCTCAGAGTAAGCATGAACATACAGACCATTTGATAACTGTCTTTCAGACTCTCAAACATCACCAGTTATTTGCAAAGTTCAGCAAGTGTATTCTATTTAAAATTAGTAGCATTATTTGGTCATATCATTTTTGGTGAAGACATTCGAGTTGATCCTCAAAAGACCAAAGTAGTAAGGAACTGGCTTAGACTTATGTCTCCATCAGATATCAGGAGTTTCTTGGGTTTAGTTGGTTACTACAGATGGTTTGTTGAAGTATTTTTCTCTATTTCTTTTCCCATGTACAGACTGGTTCAAAAGAAAGTAAAATTCCAGTGGTCCAATTCTTGTATCTTTAAGAATTGAAGACTCGACTCATCTCCACTCCACTTCTGACTCTACCAAAGGGTTCAGATAGGTTTGTTGTTTATGGTGATATTTTAAGAGTTGGGTTTGGTTGTGTGTTAAAGCAGTGGGGAAACGTTGTAGCATATGCCTCTAGACAACTCAAACCATATAAGAAGAACTACCCGACTCATGATATTGAGTTGGCAGCATTTATTTTTGCCTTAAAGGTTTAGAGGCATTATGTTTGTGGGGTTCATGTTGATGTGTTCACTGATCACAAGAATCTTTAGTATATGTTCAGTCATAGAGATCTAAATCTTTATTAGAGAAGGTGGCAAGAGTTGTTGAAGGATTATGATATGAGTGTCTTATACCATCCGGGTAAAGCTATTGTTGTAGCTGATGTTGTTAGTAGATTATTTATGGGGACTGTTTCTCATATTAAGGATGATAAAAAAGAGTTAGCTCATGAGGTTCACCAGCTTGCTAGGATGGGAGTTTGGTTGGTTGATTCAACTGAAGGTAATATCTTGGTTTAAAATGGTTTGGAAACTTCATTGATAGCTGAGTGAAGGAAAAGCAAAATAGTGATCCTATTTTGCTTGGGTTAAAAGAAGTGGTCCAGAGTCAGAAGGTTGAGGTTTTCTGCCAATGGGGAGATGGTGTTCTTTGTTGTCAGGGCAGACTATGTATTTTGGATGTAGATGACTTAAAACAGTGGATGCTAGCAGAAGCTCACAATTCTTGGTAATCTATTCACCTAAGAGCCAGTAAGATTTACCATGATTTACAAAAAGTCTATTGGTGGAATGGCATGGAAAACAAATTACAGAATTTATGGCTAAGTATCTAAATTATCAGCAGGTTAAGGTTGAACACCAGACACCTGGTGGTACACTTCAGGATATCAATATTCCTACTTGTAAGTGGAAAATGGTGAATATGGACTTCATTATAGGGTTGCCTCGTACTCATCGACAACATAATTCTATTTGGGTTGTCGTGGACCAAATGACTAAGTCAGTCTATTTCCTACCAGTTAACATTTTTAGATTCAGCCGAGGATTATGCTAAAATTTATAATAGGTAGTTGGTGAAATTGCATGGAGTCCCTTTAACATTATTTCAGATAGAGATACCCAGTTTACCTCTGGATTTTGGAAGGCATTTCAGAAGGGTCTCAGTACCCAAGTTCATCTTAGTACGACTTTTCACCCGGAGATAGATAAGTAGGCAGAGAGGACCATTCGGACCTTAAAAGATATACTGACAGCGTGTGTAATTGATTTTAAGGGTAGTTGGAATGATAATTTGCCTTTGATTAAGTTTGTTTATAATAGTTACAACTTCAGTATTCAAATGGCCTCATTTGAAATACTTTATGATAGAAGGTGTAGATCTCCTATTAATTGGTTTGAGGTTGGTGAAGCTATATTGATAGGGTCAGGTTCAGTACATGAGGCTATGGAAAAAGTTTAGTTGATTAGAGAGGCTGAAAATCGCTCAAAGTCATCAAAAATCCTATACAGATGTGAGGAGAATGGAGCTTGAGTTTGCTATTAGTGGTCTTGTCTACTTAAAGGTTTTGTCCATGAAAAGGGTAAATATATATAGTAAGAAGGTAAAGATCAATCCTCGTTATATTGTTCATTATAAAATTTTGGGTCGTTATGGCAATATTTCCTATGAGTTGGAATTACCTACAGATTTATCATCAGTGCATCCAGTCTTCCATGTTTCTTTGTTGAAGAAATGCATTAGTGATCCAACATCGGTTGTTCCTTTAGAGAGTGTTGGTGGAAAGATAGTCTCTCTTACGAAGAGGTTCCAGTTGATATCGTTGATCGTCAGGTTCGTAACCTGACAAGTAAGGAGGTCGCTTTGGTAAAGGTTTTGTGGAGAAATCGGTCAATTAAGGGAGATACTTGAGAAATAGAGGCAGTGATGACCAATTATCCCCATATTTTCTCTTCAACTCAGTCCCAGCTTCAGGTAATAGTTTTCCCTTAATAAATTTTTTCTATCTCAGGCCACCCAACTATTTTCATGTTATAACATGCATTCATGAGTTTGGTTCAATCCATATATCAATTACAGACTTAGTTATCAAGTCATTATTCAGCTTGTAGAAATTTAGTGTGGGAATTTTAGCTTCTTCCCCTTACGCTTCAACCTAGTTAGTTTTCATTCAAGGACGAATAGCCCCACGGGGAAGATATTGTAACACCCTAAAAATCTAAGCCAATAGTAGCACCATGCTTCAAGTTCTTGCAAAATCAAATATCATATTTTGTTAGTTTGATAAGTTATTTAGACATATATTAAGGCCACAAATAACTCCTACCTTATAGAATAGTCAAAATATTCCTTACCGATTGCATTCTTGAGAAGAATCTTGCAACAGTAAACTTCAAACGAGAATAACTTCTAGATTATTAAGAGTTTTTGAGCTCAATACTCACCAAAATATATATAATTGAATTATATTTTTAACGCATCCAGTTTTGCCTTAATCCGATATTCGAGTAAAAATTTATGGTCAATTTACTAAAGCACTATCAAAGCTGCTAGTGACGACGACTCAGACTACGAGTCATTGTCAGACCCTATGGATCATTGGGTCACACTACGAGTCGTAGTGTGACTCGAGTGAAAATATTTGAGTCCTTTGGCTACGACTCAGGCTACAACTTGTAGCCAAATCGTATGAGTTGTCACCTGAGCCGTTGGGACTACTTTCAGGAGTTTTTCAGGCGATTTTTAAGGGGTCGTTTGGTCTTTGTCCACTCTTTTAATCCCAAAACAAAGTCATTTAAGCTTCTTAATGGATGAATAATTATTCTAAAACACCCTAAATTCCCCCATTCCTAAAAATTCAATCACCACTTAAAAAATTTAGAGAGAAAGGGGTGACATTCTTCTCCAAACATGAACTAGGGATTTTCAACTTCCGGCTTCAAATCCAAAGATTTCATCAAGATTTTCAACCTCAGGTGTGTGGGATTTCATCAATGGGTTTTCCTTTATCCATTGAGTCCCAAACTTAACTCAATTTCCCGAATTTAATTCACCCTTCAAGCTTAGGGTTTTCATATAAATTGCAAATTCCTTTAGCTTTCAGTTTTTTGCTTTGACTAAATCATGAATATATATATTTTCTCATAAATTTGAGCATCTTTCCATACTCATGACTATGAAATCTCATTATAGTGATAAATTTTTTATTTTGGGCTTGAACTATGAAATTTCTTATTACGTTCAGATAGTAGTATTGTCATGATTAGTTGCATTCTTCAGGGATGGTGGATTATGAACACCCGATGTCCTAGGATTTTATCCATACACTTATTAGTGTTAGATCCTCTAACTTACTTGTTATTAAATACTTTCAAATTATGCATCTATTTTCAGTTTTCAGAATACTATTATTATTGAACATTTTTAATTATCAGTGTCATTCAGTTAAGAGTAGCACATAGCACCGAGCAGACGCAAGAATGAAGGCCCATCCATCAATTAGGTTGAGACCTTTAGTAGAAATCTCAGAACTACAACACCGTTGTAGGTTCTAAAGGGTCACCTCTCAAACTAGGCTTGACACCTTAGCTCTTTTTAACATCAGCTTAGTGGGATACATGTCAGACAGTGTTCCTATCCTTGGCAAGGTACTGAACACCCATCCAACTAGGGTTCAAGACCCCAGTTAGCTCATATTGAGATATGTCGATCAATGGTAGCTCCCACAGTCCACAGTTCATAGTTCAAATTCAGATACTTGTATGACCTTGTATTCAATTGTTCAGCTTATCATACAGTACATATTTACTACTTGGTCTTGCATCAGCTTACCATGTCACACGCATGATGTTCAGCCTATATCAGTTTTTTCCCATCTCACATACTCAGTACATTCAAAGTACTGATCATATACTTTCTTTGTGTTATATTGTCTTATAATATAGGTTCTGACATTCAGCATCCAGATCGCGCTTAGTACGATTCCGCATCATATCAGCAGTAGTATTTGGTGAGTCCTCATCATTCAAGGGTTAATTATTATCATTATAGTTGAAGTTAGTTGGGGATTTGTCCCCACAACTCATATGATTTAGAGTCTTTCAGACAGATAGTTATATTTTCAGCACATTGCTTATATCAGACAGTTTCAATTTTGATATCCAGTATTGATTTTGATTTTATTATAATCATATCATTTCAATTTAAATTTTGGTCAGTATCTCATTATTTGCTTTAGTATTCTTAGTGTTTTGCCAGGCCATGAATTAACTTGGGATTATTTGTGACTCTCGGCATCGTGTTGTGAATAGAGAGTAGTCTCGAATTGTGACAGAGGTTGTTTATATGAATGCATGGACATACTAATAATGACATGATTATGAAATGAAGATATCGAGATAAGGTGAGAGTAGCCTCTATGATGTATAAGGTGCGGAAAGCGAGACTGAGATAGTTTGACATGTGAAGAGATAGAGGTAGAAATAGACTGATAGAAAATAGAAAAAAAGTAATTAAACAAAAGATGACACATCGGTGCCTCACTAAAGACGTGACTTGAATAGGAGAGCATGAAGGTTGATGATTAGTAGGCAGTTAAACATTTTCTCTCTTCTCAATAGTTGATCAAGGTAGGTAGAGCACCTATTCATTCCTTTACTATTATTATTATGATGATGCTTTCATTTCGCCGTTCTTCAATTTTTCTTCACTTGTACTTTTTTTTTTTGTTTACTTCTTGTTCTTCAATTTTTCTTCAATTGCACATCTTTTTTTTGTTTACTTTAGTTATCTTTATTATTTTACGATCAGTACTTTTCTTTTTTCAATATTTTCTAACTTTTTACTATTGCATTTCTTTGTAATATATTCTGAAAAATTATTTTATTGAATCGAGGATCAATAACACTTTCTCTACTTTATTAAAATAGAGATAAAGTATACATTATCCTTTCTAAATTTCAACTACATTGAGTACTCCCTTCGTTCCTTTGTTTAAAAAAAAATATTTTAACTTGACACGAAATTTAAAAATAAAGAAAATTTTTAAATTTATAATATTAAATTAAAATTATATTAAATTTATTAAAATATTTTTTAATATTATAATCTTAAATATATCACATAAACAATTAAAATTAAAATATTATTAAAAAATAAATTTTTTTTTTAAACTAACTAAAAAAAATAAGTTGATGAAGTGTGCTGTAATTTTTACCTACACAGATAATATTACAGTATAATATTAGCATAGTTTTAGTTTTAGATGTATAGGCGCCGTCGAATATCGTGAATTCCAAGAAGTTCATTCAGCCACAAACATCTCAGAGTTGAGGACCCGTTTTCACGTGGACTCACCAATTTTATTACTATGACAAAATAGTAGTACTACTTCAATTCAATTAGTAAATAGATTCGCACTTCGTGCGATAATCAAGAATTGATTAAATTTATATATTTTAAATAATATTGGTTATACTGATAAAATTATGAGAAATTATATAATTAAATAAGATAAATTATTGAGAAGAAGGATATATAAATTTTTAACTTCTTATTCATATTTAAATATTTATAAATATTACTCAATTGTTATAAATGATAATATTTATTTAGTAATAGAGAATTTACGTAAATTCTTATTTTATCCATTTTTATTTAGTTGTTCATAAATAAAACGTTAATTATGTAAATAAAAATATTTATAATTACTATATTAAGTAACCTCTATGCATAAAAAAAAAAAATTGTCTTATATAAATCCTCTCTTCTATTATTATTAGAAATTTACGGAAGTCCTTTCATCTTATTGATTATTATTTAATTATTTTTTCATAAACAAGATATTAATTATGCAATAAATAAATTTATAGATATTGTACTCTCAAGTCTCTAGTAAGCATTATAATCCATAATAAAAGAGTTACATGAGTCCTCTCATTTTCTACTTTTATTATCATAATAATTTATTAATACTTATGTTTGATAACTTTTGAGATGTTTAAATAAGGTGAACAAAAATAAAAATAAAATAGATTATCATATAATGTTATGTCTATCACTTTTTTTGTTTAATAATTTTTAATTCTTTTCACCAATCGTGAATGAAGTAACATCTAAATGAAAAGAAAAATTTTCATATGACATTTTCCCCGTTTCTTTTTAATTGTTGTATATTTTAAATATAGGTGTTTCTAAATACTTGTCAATTTAAAAAATTATTAAAAAATTAATTATTTAGTGTTCAGAGAGACAAAATTAAAGAATTAATAAAGATTTATATTAGTTAAACTACACTCCTAACTATTGATTGTACAAAACTTAATTCACAACTAAAAAGGAACAAAGGTAATAAGTGATTTCTTGAATTTAGGTGAGATTGTTAAGAATTTAAGAGATTTCCTTTAATAATGACATAATGTAACTTATATCATATCAAAAATAAGTTGGAAAATAAGATGATGAAAGAAAATATAATTTGTAACTTATCATTCCAAAAGAATCAAAAGAAACAAAAAATATAAGTGTAACCATAAAAACTCCTATAACATCTATATTATTTATAACACAAGGCAAAGAAAACTTTTAATATATCAATATAGCTTCTAAAATTTAGTTGCTAACATTTTAGGCTAGTCAATTTTCTTAGATAAACATCATTTTGTAATTATATTCGTGAAAGCAATGATCTTATGAAGGAATTTCATTTAACATCCTCTGTATCTAAAAAAGATGTGTTGATCAAAATACATTGCACCTTGTCTCAATACTCCGAAGCATATAGATTCATTGGATCAATGAACACTCAAATCGAACTCGCCCACCTTTTTAATTGCAGAAATGCGAGAATGCTTGTTACTAATGGACAAACTTGAAAGTGATTTAAAACTCTCAAGAATCAAAGGGGTGTTAAACATCATGCTAGAATGTTTCTTATTGATAATGAACACTCACATGCTTCTTACTGATGATGGACAAACTTTAAAGATGATGGACAAAAACCTCAAAAAGAAAAAGTTTAATTTCTTATGAAAAATAGAAAAATTTTAATATACAAAAAATGTAGGAGGGAAATGTAGTGATAATTGTCACCATGAATGAGGTATGAGGATGATGGTACGAATAGCATATAAAGATCTTAAATTTATAGATATGGAGCATTATTTGGTGCATAAGAGCAAGATGAACCTCTTTAAATAACAAAAAAGGAGAAAAACTTAATAGTCACTCTTAAATGTGGGAGAGGAAAAGATTTTAAACCACTCTTAAGGCATGATGGACAAAATTAAAAGATGATGGGACTTTTCAATTCTCCATTAGCTTAACTACATCAATTATTAATAATACTCAATAAATAATGTAAAATATTATTAACTCTTTCATTTATAAATTAGAAAAAAAAAAATATCAAAAAAGGGAGAAAATAGATAAATAGCAATGAAAGTCATAAAGAGGTGTCACATCACTTCCTCTATATTTCTTCTTTATATATATATATATATATATATATTGATTGATTGTATCTCAAAACTTACTTCGTCCATCATATCTATACTATATCTATGTCTATAGTCTTTTATAATATAATAATAATATAATATATAATAATAATATATTAAAAGTGTGAAGTGACTTAGAAATATTATTTGAACTTTTTATCCTTTAGTAAAAGTCTTTGTTGTAGTTAAAATTATTTTTTATTATTTTTTCATAATATTTAAGAATTAAAAATTAATTAAATATATTTATAATAAATCCTTGAATTCATCAGAATTTCACTATTTTTTTTAATTTTAAGAATTAAAAATTAATTAAATATATTTATTATAAAAAAATTTCTTATTAGAAGTCATCAAAATTAATGACAATTAATACTTTTTCATTAGTTTAAGAATTCTAAATCAACTAAATTTGATTATATTAAAGTGTGAAAGATTTTCTAAAAGAGATTTAAACTTTTACATTTTATTAAAAATTTCTGCAACAAATAAAATTATTTAATTTTAAATAATCAAATGTTACACATACGAGGCACGCGTGATTAAACTAGTTATATAAAGTGTAGTAACATAAAAAAAAAAATTACATAAGAAAAAATTGGCACACGTCAAAAATGTTCTCAAAAACTTCTTGTCTTTATCCTACTATAGATTTTTACGTCGTGCCCTCCAAGAATAATATGTCACTCTCTTCGTCGTCCAAATTCCCAAGACATATATATTCCTACTCTGTTTTTTCTAAAATAAGAAATAAATTAATCTATAATAGTCCTTTAATTTATATTAAATGAGATTGTATGTAATCATATAAAGATATATGCTTTATTTTGAAATTTTATGTTTCAGAATTTAGGATCCAATCAAATATTAACACATATATTAAGTTTAAAAGTATTAAAAAACTAAACAATTTAGAATTTTAATACTCCATAGCTCTGTTCAAATACAGAAAAGCGTTCTTCGAAATAAACAAAAAACTGAAAGAGTGTAGGATACATAAAGTAAAACCAGGAATACTTTCTTTGGTTGGTTTTTCCAAGTGAGACTAATCATTATTCAAGTTGGAATGTTGGATGTTTAAAAATGGCTGATACTATTATGTAGCATAGCTTTTATTTCCAAATCTATTAAAAATTCACAATGATTTAACGTTGAGAATTAAATTAATTATCTTTTTAAATTATATTTAATATTTCATTTTTTCAAAAGTCAAACTATATAAATTTTAATTAATATTATAAGATACACGTTTTAAATCATATTAAAAGTCAAAATTTTACAAATTTCTCTCTATTCTAGTAAAAAGATGAAACAGGGAGAGGATCATAAGAAATTAAATTACCATTTTGAAGTGGTCAACTGTTTTATTATTAGCCAAAGACTTTATATTTGAGTTTTGAATAGAGAGAAACTTTTGTTGAAAACATCACAAGAAAAAGTTTAGTAATGCACAATTCAAATTAGCATAGGCTTAAGTATATATATCAGAAAATTAAGTTGAACTTAAGTTTTGTATATTAGTATTCGTGTGTAAAATATTTTATACTAATAGATAAATTTATTATATTATTATAGATTATTTAATTTTTATTTTTAATTTTAAATTGAGTAACCTGAAATAACAAATTAAATTATCTAACAGCCTAAAGGAAAAATCATTTTGACCACAAAAAATTGGCCCAAATTTGGCCACCATAGTAAAAGAACACTTCACACTATAAACTAGTTAATTTTTACACATTTTTGCCCCTTTCTTCCTAAATTTAAATTTCTAAGACTACTTTATGAATTATCATTTCTCAATATATTAAAAACTATTTCAATACATGAAAATGAACAATTTATATTTTTTATTTTTAATCATTTAATTTTTTAGTTATCAATTACATAATTAAATAATTGACAAATGTAGTAGTGTGTAGTTAAGAAAACAAAAATTAATCAATACAAATTTATTTATTAGTTGTTAATTTATGGTTTGTAAAATAAATATATGAGATCCTCGTAAATATTCCTTTTTTCGCATTCAAAGTGTAAATATACATATGAGATTATTTCTCGCAATGGTAGATCTAAAGTCGATTGAAGTTATACATTTAGTACAAGTCAATCATTTGGGCCAAACTTCTTAACTTTGTGTTAAGAAAATTCACTTATATGTATATACTACTAGAGGAGCATGGCTCGTGTCAGCACGGGCCCAACATTAAAATATTTATTTGTCTTTTCAATCTTGATATATTTAAATAAAAAATTTTAATAAAAGGATTGCATATGTTTTCTAGGATTCATCCGGAATCTAGCATGGGTTCAACATATGTTATTTTAATATGTATTTAGATAATTTAAGTTGTTAACTATTGTAATTTATAATATTTTTAATGTAATTTTCAAATTAATATACGTTACTTTTCTTGTCTAATTTTTGTGGCATTGATAGTCAATTATATTTAAAAATAATTTAAATTTTTAATTATTGTGATTTATAATACTTTTCTTCTATTCCAATTTCAGTGACACTAATATAATTTCAAGAGTCGACCAAATATTTTATATCTTTTAAATTTTTTAAGTTGTTAATTATTGTGATCTCTAGTATTTTTCATGTATATTTTTTTGAAATATATAATAGATTAAATTATTTTTAGATATTTTAAGTTGTTAACTATCGTAATTT
>NC_061116.1:171224031-171286334 GCF_002878395.1 Capsicum annuum
TTTAATTATTGTGATTTATAATACTTTTCTTCTATTCCAATTTCAGTGACACTATTATAATTTCAAGAGTCGACCAAATATTTTATATCTTTTAAATTTTTTAAGTTGTTAATTATTGTGATCTCTAGTATTTTTCATGTATATTTTTTTGAAATATATAATAGATTAAATTATTTTTAGATATTTTAAGTTGTTAACTATCGTAATTTATAATACTTTTTATGTAATTTTTGAATAATGTATGCTAATCTCCTTGTCCAGAGTTTTGTGTCAACGATAACCAATTATATTTTTTAAATAATTTAAATTTTTTATCATTGTGATTTATAATATTTTTTCTATTTCAACTTATGTGGCACAATGCTTAAATGATCATAATAATTAATTAGGGGTGATATAGTAAAATCACGACTGAAGCAGTGAAGCATAAATGTCTTAAATGACTTACAACACCTAATTAGAAGTGACATAGTAAAATTACTATAAAAAATACTTGTGAAAAATTTAAGTGGACCTCATATAAGACGTCAAGTTAATTGAAAACATCAAGAGTTAATTTATCATTTTTATATCTATTTTATTTTTATTAAATATTATTAATATTTTAATTCTTAAATGACTTATAATAATTAATTAGGGGTGATATTTAGTAAAACTATGGTTGAAGCAGCTAAAGCAGACATGTCATAAAAATCTATTTTAATTTTTTATTAAATACTATTAATTTTTAATATATAAATGACTATAGTAATTAATTAGGAGTGATATAATAAAATCACGATTGAAGCAATTTAATCAGACATGTCATAAATATTTATTTTATATTTTTTAATTAAATATTATTTTTTTTGATACATAAATAACTTATAATAATTAATTATAGGTGATATAGTAAAATCATGGATTCAATACTATTATTTTTTCAATACATAAGTGACTTATAATAATTAATTACGGGTGATACATTAAAATCACGATTGAAACAGCTGAAGCAGAAATCAGTCAACTTTTTAAATTTTTTTGTTAATTATTGCTATTTGCAGTACTTTTTATTTCATTTTCAAATAATATGTTGTTTTATATCTTCTTCTATCCCGTCTCAATTTATGTGGCACTAATACAATTTTGATAGTCAATCAAATATTTTATGTTGACATATCATTTTATTCTTCTTAATTTTCTAATACATACAACAACAACAACAACAAACCCAATATACATAAATGACTTATAATAGGGGGTGATATAGTAAAATCATCATTTGAAAGACGATAATTTAATTTGAAACATCAAGAGTTAATTTCGTATTTTATTTCTATTTTATTTTTTATTAAATATTATTTATTTTCTTAATACCTAGATGACTCTTAATAATTAATTAAGAGCGATTGATTATGTTATTACTATAAAAATTAATATAATTTTATCATATCCAATAGTAATCATCGATAACTCACCGAAGTGGTATATTAATTAAATACGGGATGTTATATTTTGCATATGCAAAATATGATTTTATTAAACATTATTGGATAGTGCATTATATTTATCTTTCACAATAGTAAAATTTTACTATATATTTTTCTTTATTTCTTTTTAACTTGATACATATTGACCCAACACAAATTCTAAGAAAATATTTATTAGAAATTTATTTTATTAAATTAAATTTATTAATTTTGTACTTTAAAAATTTAAAGTTAAGTTTAAATATTAGTATTTCTATATAAGAAAAAAATAAATTTAAAATTTAAATATACTGAATAAATAAATAAAAAGATTAATTTTCTATATAAAAGTCAATTAAAATAATAAAATTGATTTAATTTAAATTTTTAGTTGCAATTAATTAAGATAATTTTTTATTTTGTCATGATTTATGCTGCACCGATAAAATTTTGAGATTTGAATAGAACTTTTATCTATTTTTAAAAAAGTATTTTACCTTTTTAATTATTGAGGTTTATAATAATTTTTACGTAATTATTGAATAATATATTTACTCCTTGTGTCCCAATTTATGTGGCTTCGATACAATTTTGAGAGTCAACTAAAACTTTAATATATCTTTTAAATATTTTAAGTTGTTAATTATTATGATTTGCAGTACTTTTTTTTGTCTCAATTTATGTGGCATTGCTAAAATAATGAGAGTCAATAAAATTTCTATATGTTTTTTAAATACTTTAAGTTATTAATTATTGTGATTTGTAGTAAGAATTTAGTTTTGAACATGATAGCCAATTAAATAAATAAAAAAAAATTACTTCCAATAATATAATTTTATGCTGCACCGATAAAATTTTGAGAATTGAATAGAACTTTTATCAATTTTTAAAAAGTATTTTAACTTGTTAATTATTGTGATTTATAATAATTTTTACGTAATTATCGAATAATATATTTACTCCTTGTGTCAAAATTTGTGTGGCTTCGATACAATTTTGAGAGTCAACTAAAATTTTTATATATCTTTTAAATATTTTAACTTGTTAATTATTATGATTTGCAATACTTTTTCTTTTGTCTCAATTTATATGGCATTGCTAAAATAATGAGAGTCAATAAAATTTCTCTATGTCTTTTAAATATTTTAAGTTATTAATTATTGTGATTTGTGGTAAGAAACTAGTTTTGAACATGATAGCCAATTAAATAAATAAAAAAAATTTACTTCTAATATGTAGTTATAGTTAATTAATATAAATTAATAGAATATATTAAATATTTAAACAATTATGATGAAACAATAGAATCATTATATATTGGGCATGGTATGTAATTAAGTGGAAGTAGGTGGGTTTTTTGGTAATTACATGAGGGGTCGAAACCACCTATTCTATATAATAGATTTTTTTTTTTACTTTCAATATATAGTTATAGTTAATTAATATAAATTAATAGAATATATTAAATATTTAAACTATTATGATGAAACAATGGAATCATTATATATTAGGGCATGGTATGTAATTAAGTGGAAGTAGGTGAGTTTTTTGGTAATTACATAGGAGGTCGAAACCAGCTCTTCTATATAATATTAATAATATTAAATAAATATTAAATTAATAGAATATATTAAATATTTTAACTATTATGATGAAACAATGGAATCATTATATATTGGGGCATAGTATATACTTAAGTGGAAGTAAGTGGGTTTTTTGGTAATTACATGAGAAGTCGAAACCACATCTTCTATATAATAGAAATAGTTTGGCCAACATTCTTTACCTTCCTTGTATATAATTTGATACTCCCATGTCTTATATTATTTGTCAACATTATTTAAAATATTTATATAAATTAAATAATAATTAGTTTTTGCTATTTTGTCTTTAATATTAATTATTCTTAAATGAACAATATTAATTATATAGCATAAAACTTATAAAACTGAAAAGTTCAAATAGTAATTATTACTTGGCGTTTTATATATATATACACACACTAGTAGGATTAGCTTAGCCATGTTAAACATTTAGGCTTTGTTTTTTTTAAGATTCAGACGTCTAAATTTGAATGCACATCTGAATGATTAAGATGTTGTCTCTAGATCTAAAAACTGAATGATTAAGACTGTTTGTTTTTCAACATCTGAATGTGCAAAAAATTTTAGATGCATATATAATAAAATAAAAAATACAATTCAAGTAAAAGACTAATTATATATCAGAAAAGTATGTAATTTAATACAACAAAATTATTATTTAATTAAAAAAATACTTATATTTGTTAGTGATAGTGGAGATGATTTATAATGGTGGTTGCGGTGACAATGATTGATATTAGTGATTAGTAATGTTGGTGGTGATAGTTGTGATGGTTGGTATTGTGGTGACTATTATGATGGTGGCGGTTGATAATGGTGCTGATAGTTGTGATGTGACGTTACTTGATGTTAGTAGTTGAAGGTGTTGATTGTGATAGCTGAAAAATGAATGCATGATGGTTGACGATGTGTTGGTGCTAGTTGGAGACGTTGTTAGTTGCGATGATGAAGATGGTTGTTAGTAGAAATAAATTGTAGCGATAGTAGTGGTTGAAGTGGTGGTAGAGGTGGCGTTACTAGTGACAATGGTGGTGGCGACCAAAGAATGTGTGGAGGTTGTGATGTATTAGTGATAGTTCGCGGTGGTGCTAGTTGTGATAGATGAGTTGGTCGGTACTAGGGATTGACGGGTAGTGGTTGATGATGGTGTTGTTGTTGACGGTGGTAGTGGCGGTGAATATAATTAGATCAGAATAATAGAGGTAGTAGGTGTAGTAACGGTTGACCATAGTGGTTAGTAGCGATATTTGTTATCGATGGTAGAGGTGGGTGATGGTTGACAAAGGTAGTGGTGGTGACGGATGATTATGAATAGAGTGACAGTGAATATTACCCAACACCAGAATACCTCTTCAGACATATTAAGACTTGATTCTAGATCTGAATGATTAAGACCTATTCAGACCTATTAAGAGCTAAAATTTTAATAAAAAATAAATGTGCTTAATGGTCTGAAGTCTGAACCATTCAGATTCAGATCTCCGTTTAGTGCAAACAAATGAGCCCTTAGTCGAGACAAAGAAATAATGTGTAAATTTATTGAAGAGAGGCAAGAGTAATTAGTAAAGGATACTTCTTGTTTATAATCTCTTAAGGGACATGTTTAAAAAAAGTACTAATGACAACTAATTGAAACGAATCGAGTACATGTTTGATGAAAATCTCTCGAAATCCTTGAAAAAAAATGAAAAAAAAAAAAGATGAAGGGAATACAAATATTAGCAAATTTTGTATGAAACTAATTATGTGTGTTTTCTCATCCGGTATTATGGTACCCGTGTTAAACCTAACTAAATTCAGATTTAGTTATTATAGATCCCATTTTTGGAGGCGACACTTTCAATAGGATTTTTTTCATTTCTAAAAACTCTGTGTCGAGATCTCTGGTTAAGATCGGTAAAAGGATCCCAACTATTCCACCACAATCCTGATATCCTTGGTCGTTTTTGACTTGTAATCACGGGTGAGAAACTAATTTTGGCGCTTCTAATTAAAATTACATTAGTATTTATTTTTCAACTAGATGTCGGGGCCCCGTGCCAGCACGAGCCTAATATATGTTATTTTCTAGTCTCACTTTATGTGACATAAATAAAATTTAAATAATCAATATCCAATTATATTTTAAAAATAATTTAATTTTTTAATTATTGAGATTTATAATAATTTTTTTCTATTCCAATTTAAGTGGCACTGATATAATTTCTGGAGTCAACAAAATATTTTATATCTTTACAATTTTTTGAGTTGTTAATTATTGTGATTTATGGTACTTTTTACATTATCTTTTTTTAATATATAACAAATTGTTTTTTTAGATGCTTTAAGATGTCAACTATTGTAATTTATGATGCTTTTTATGTGATTTTCAAATAATACATGTTACTCTTCTTGTCCCAACTTTTGTGGCGTTCATATTCAATTATAATTTTAACTATTCTAATTTAAGTGGCAGTGGTATAATTTTGAGAATCAATCATATATTTATATCCTTTAATTTTTTAAAGGTGTTAATTATTATGATCTATAATATTTTTTACGTATTTTTTTGAAATATATAATAGATTTAATTTTTTAAAGATATTTTAAGTTGTTAAATATTGTAATTTATAATACATTTTATGTAAATTTTAAATAATATATCTTAATTTTCTTGTCCAAAATTTTGTGGCATAGATAGTCAATTATATTTTGAAAATAATTTAAGCTTTTAATTACAGTAATTTATAATACCTTTTCTTCTATTCCAATTTAAGTGGCACAATGCTTAGATGACCATAATAATTAATTAGGGGTGATATAGTAAAATCATGATTGAAGCAGTGAACTAGACATGCCTTGAATGAATTATAATACCTAATCAGAAGTGATATAAAAAATTATTATAAAAAATATTCGTGCTAAAAAATTAAATGAATCTCATATAAGACGTCAAGTTAATTTAATATTAAATTTTATTATTTTTTAATATCCAAATGACTTTATACTAATTTTTTAATATTAATTTTTAATATTTAGGTGACTTATAATAATTAATTAGGGGTGATATGGTAAAATAACGGTCGAACTAGCTGAAGCGGCCATGTCAGAAATGTCTGTTATATTTTTTATTAAATATTATTAATTTTTAGTACATAAATGACTTATAATAATTAATTAGATATGATACATTAAAATAACGGTTGAAGCAGCTAAAAAAAATCCTCCAATAATAATAAGTGAAATTTTGAGGAGTTTAGTTGTCATTTTGAAAATTATTCTTTTATTAAATATTATTAATATTATAATACTTAAATGACTTAAAATAATTAATTAGGGATGATATAGTAAAATTACACTGAAGCAGCTGAATCAGATAGATGAACCAGCCAGGATGACCCTAAGCTGCTCAACATTCATGGTTCTTATATATAGTAATATGAGATTATTTTTCGATTGAAGTCTTATCACGTTAAATCGATTTTATAATTTTTTTAATGAATATAGAAATTAGTGTATGAATAAAGAGTTTTAATAATAAAATATTTTAACATGCTTAAAATTTTGTTACTTTACATTTTTTTATAGATAGATATATTAACAAAACACGTTGTAGTTAAATGTAAAAATTTATTTTGCTAAATAATTTAATAATAATTTTTGTTTCCATAACATTCGTAGAAAGATGTGGCTAAAATTTATTTATCATTTTTAATCGTCTATGATTAAGAATTTATACTCATTGCTATGAAATTTATTAATTTTTAGACTGTAATTATAATAAAATATTTATTTTACAAGCGATATACTTCAAATGTACCAGTAAAATTCGAATCAAATGATTAACACATTTATTTATCTTAGATCGATGGTGTTTGATTTTATAATAAAGATTATTCAATCACTATATAGACATAATACCTCACTATCAAATGTGATCTTTTTTAATTTCTAGTGTTGTTGCAACAAATTTCTACTCATAATAAAAAGTAATTATTAGGTACAAAATTTTATCAGAAATCATTTCACTACTATATGAAACTTGAAGAAAAATTATTTAAAACTTGAAATAAAAATACTTATTTAGTTACATTATTTTGTTTGAGGTAAATTATTGTACCTAAAAAGTTAATAATATTGCTGAAATTTTATTATGTCAGAGACTTGTCAAATTATACTTATGCGAGAACATCTTTTTACTGACAAAGGATAAGAGTAGATTTCACTTTCAAGCAATTAATGATTAATATGTGTAATTTTTCTCTACTGTTTTACTCCTCTTATGCCTTCTTTTTTAAAATTATCATGAAATTGAACCAATATTTTTGATGAGTAATTAATTCTCATTTATTATTTTCATTTTTTTTTTAAATAACCGAGGTGTGAAAAAATTGTGGAATTGCACTAGGCATGTTGTAGGTGAAAATTAAAAGAATTAAAAAATTGAATAACTAAAATTAAATATAGGTAAAATTTACCTGCTATTACCTAACACTGATTTTATCACATAAAAAATTAATTTTAATTTTTTAAACATAAACGTCATTTAAATTTAAAAATTAATATATTTGTGTCATAAAAGTATTCTATCTTTAAAAATTAGTACACAAATTTTTTTTATTTATTTGTTTAAAAAGTGTTTACAAAATTTATTATCCGACTACATATACTAGTGCAAAAAAATAATCAAATCACATTTTCTTCAATATTAATAATATTAAATTAGAATTATTATAGAGAAATCAAACTAAGGAAGAAAGTATAATATTGTATACCCCCAAAAAGTTGTGTTAAGAAGTAAAATATTAGAGATGTTTCTAATATCATCCTGAATCTATATTATATTAAAGGTGTGAAGTGCCCTATAAATATTGTTTGAAATTTTTTGGCCTTCATTAAAAGTCTTTACTGTAGACAAAATCTTCTTTTCACTATTTTTTTCTGATATTTAAGAGTTAAAAATTATTTAAATATATTTATGGTAAAACATTTTCTTATATAGAAGTCATCAAAACTAATGACAACTAACACTTTTTCATTAGTTTAAGAATTGTAAATAAACTAAATTTAATTTTCAGATGATTTAAAAAATCTAGAAATAAATATCAAAGCTTTAGAATAAGAAAAATTTAAGAAGTGGCAAATTTTAAAAAAGTTTTAAGTACGCAATAAGAATGTAATTAATGATTTTGTAAAGATTTGACTTTAAAAATAAGGAAAGATTTTAAATATAGGAAAAAAAGAAAAATAACTGTACTATAAATATGGTTCAAATTGATACGTCTCTTTTAGCTTTGACAACAAGAGAAGAGGTACTACATGAAAAACGCAAAAGTAATGATCTATTAACCATTTAGGACTTCTGGTGGTAAAATTTCTATATGCCTATACTAAAATATATGTTTATGTTTACACTATTATATTAAAGTGTGAAGGATCTTCAAAAAATAATTTAAATTTTTTATATTTTATTAAAAATCCCGCAATAAATAAAATTATTTAATTTTAAATAAGCAAATGTTACACATGCAAAACACATGTGGTTACACTAGCGTAATTAATTTGTTTTGAACCTCTGTTATATTGATTTAGCAAAATTCAGATGAAATTTAATTTTTAATTAACTTGATATCATCCATTTTCTTTCTTTTTATTTCTCAATATTTACTTCTTGTAATTTTATATAATTGCTTGTAATTTTAATTTTTATTTATTTTTTTCATTTAGCAAAACTGATTAACTTCATTATTATTATTTTAATTTTTGAATTAAAGTAGAATTACATTATTGAATGAGGTTATAGACTCATGTTTATTTGTCTTTTGGATGTATTTAATTAAGTTACATGAAAAGTTATTGAATAATATGTATTAATTACATTTAAAATTAGTTACAAATATATAATTATTTATATATTTTTAATACATAATATATGTACATTAAATTTATTAATTATTCTTATATAAATTAATTTTAGTTGTTCAATAAGTTTAAAAAATAGTAAAAAATTACTGTATTTATTAAGAAAACTTGGAGGAAATTTATTTGAAAAAATATGATAAAATCTAAAATAAAGCTATATAAATCTTTTCACAATTATGATTAAATTTGGGCCAAAAAATTATGGCCATTTATCACTTTCCGAATATTTTGTAGAGTGTGCCTGAAAAAAACTTAAATACCAGACACCGAGTTAAAAAAAAAACATTTTAAAGTAAATGTGCATTGACTGCAAGTGTGCAACTCTTTGTTCTCTTTATCCTTGAATTGAACCTTTTCTGCTTACCTTTTTGAGATCAAGAAAGTGCCTTTTTCTTGATTTTGCTCCAACTACTTTTGCCAACAAAATGATGATGAAAGCGCCATTTTTGATACTGTTGGTGTTGCACTTTCTGCTGCCATTCCAAAGCTGCTTCTCTGCTTCTATTAATCTTCCTTTGTGGAAGAAGAAGCAGTTAAAATCTGGTTCCTCCTCTCTTGTGTTCCCTCTTGCTGGAGATGTATATCCTAATGGGTATTCACTTCTTTGTAATGTGATTTTCATGAGCTTTGTTAATTTTGGAATTTTGATTATTTTTAGATTTTTTTTTTATTTTTTTTTAATTGAAGTTCAACAATTTTTGAAGGTTCTGATGGGTATTCACTCATTTTCTTGAATTGTGATGTTCTGTCAATGTGATTTCATGGGGTTCATTTATTTTGGAAATTTTGATTGTCAATGAGTTATTTTCTTGATTGAAGTTCACAAATTCTTGAATTGTACTATCACTTTTTCTTCCATCTGTGTGTTCATTAAATTTGGAATTTTAGTTGTGCTTGAAGTTAACAAATTCTTGAAGGATTCTGTTGTAGCACTATCATTTTTCTCCTAAATTATCATCTATCTCTGTTTTTCATTAAGTTGGGAATTTTGATTTTCAATGAATTCTTTAAAAACTGGCATGTGATTAGGAGCTCACGGGTTGAAGCCGTGGAGACACCTCTTGCAGAAATGCAAGTAAGACCGTGCATAATAGACCCTTGTGAGCTGGCCTTTCCTCGAACCCCGAGCATAGATAAGTTTTTTTTCTTGATTGATGTTCACAGATTCTTGAAAGGCCCTATTGTACTATCATTTTTATGCCAAAGTATCATCTATATGTGTTTTCATTAATTTTGGAATTTAATTGTCTTTTTGAAGTTTTTTTTTTGTTGATTGAAGTTCACATATTCTTGAAAGGTTCTGCTGTAGTATCATTTTTCTTCTAGAGCATGATCCATATGTGTTTTCATTAATTTGGGAATGTTGATTGTCAATGAGTGTTTTTTAAAAGTTTCTGGTAAAGTTGCATGTGATTAGGACGCCATGGGTTCAAACCGTGGAAACAACCTCGTGCAGAAACGTAGGGTAAATCTGTGTATAATAGACCCTTGTGGGTCTGATCTTCCCCGAATCACACACATACTGTGGGCTTCAGTGTACCGATCTACCCTTTTTTAAAATGATTTTTTCGTTAGTTTTTTTTTTCTTGATTGAAGTTCACATATTCTTGAAAGGTTCTGTTATAGTATCATTTTTCCTTCTAAAGTATCGTCAATCACTGTTTTCATTACTTTGGGAATTTTGATTGCCAATGAGTTTTTGTAAAGGTCTGTTTTTCTTGATTGACGTTCACTGATTCTTGAAGGTGCTGTGTATTAAATTAGTACTGGTTTATTGATAAGTCATGGATGTTTGTTTTGTGATAAGGTATTAAATTGTGCTTTTCAGGGGGAAGGGAGATTTAATCATGGTTTTGTGCTGCTTTTCATTATTCTCTTTGTTCCCTCTTCCTTTCGCTAACTGGCAGGTCATTTGCTCCAGTCTTAGCTATATGAAAGGAAATTAAATGAAAGTAATCAAGTATCAGGAGTTGAAGGGAAAGTTGTGACTGATTTGAAAACTTCAAAAGAAGTGCTAAGTGATGGCATTTTGGTGTGTTTACATGACCAACTCAATAGATGGGGAAAAAGAAGAAGAAAAGGCTAAAGTTATTTATTCCCCATTTCATAATGTTAGTAGAAAGAGTTAGACAATACCTAAACAGTGAGAAATAGCAAGTTTTATAGATTAGTCGAGGTGCACGATAGCTGGTCAAGACACCACCATCATAAAAAAAGCTAAAGATTAGAAAAAAAATAAAATTATCTGTATGTTTCAAGATCTGAAATTTACTGTTTCTCTTTCTGAACTTTGAAGTACTCTTAATTTTCTATGCCTGTTCTTTCTTGTAAATCCAGGTGGTCTCTTTTGGTGCAGGTATTATCAGGTGACACTTGAGGTTGGCGAACCCCCCAAACCTTATTTTCTCGATATAGACACTGGTAGTGACCTAACTTGGCTGCAGTGTGATGCACCATGTGCAAAATGCACCCCGGTAAATTACTCCCCTTTCCTTGTCTGTAACTTAAATCTTTAAAGTACATGTCACCCTGAAAGATCATCAATTTGTCTGATCTTCTATACCGATGCACATTCAACCCTTAAGCATTACTCTTTGTTTGTCTTAACATCTGCATGAATATGCGCCTTGCAGGCCCCTCACAGTCTTTATAAGCCACATAAAAATGTTGTCACATGTAAGGATCCTGTATGTACATCCCTTCACTGGCCCGAGAACCATCCTTGTCACGACCCTGATGAGCAATGTGATTATGAGGTTGAATATGCAGATCGTGGTTCATCCTTGGGAGTGCTGGTCAAAGACAAATTTCCACTAAGATTCACCAATGGTAGCATTGTTGTTCCTCGTCTAATATTTGGGTGAGAAACATTTAGAGTACCTATAGTTGACCTTCAGGATTAACTCAAGAGACCTTTCTGTTAATATCACTTGTATTCATTATTAAATATCCGACACTTCTAATCTATGAGCTCCTGACTTAGTCGTCTTACGTATCCTTTGGCACCAACTTCTTGTTTTCCAGTGAAACTTTTTGACTTGCCCAAAAAACTGAATCAAGTCACATTCTACAGTTGTGGTTACAATCAAGAAGTGCCGACTGCTACTCATCCACCTTTTACGGATGGAATTCTTGGTCTTGGCGATGGAAAATCAAGCATTTTATCACAATTGAGTGGCTTGGGTCTCATCAGAAATGTAGTGGGTCACTGTTTAAGTGCGCAAGGTGGAGGGTTTCTTTTCTTCGGTGACGATGTTCTCCCTTCTTCTGGAATTGCTTGGAGACCAATAGAGCAAACATCTTCTGAGTATGTCCTTTGCTATGTTATAAGGTTTGGGTTTGTGTCTGGACCTTTAGAACTTTCTGAACAAGATGTTGATGCATTCCTATGATTTCAGAAAGCACTACTCTTTGGGACGAGCAGAGCTCTTATTTGACAGGCAGGTCACAGGAGTCAAGGATCTTCCAATTATTTTAGACAGTGGAAGTACCTTCAGTTACTTTAGTTCTGAAGCATATAATATTGTGGTATCTTCGGTAAGTTGGGGAAGTGTTATTATAGTCCTAAATGCTTGACTTTCTTTGTGTGGGCTAACAATAATCTGTCTTCAGATAAAGAAAAACATAAACGCAAAGCAGCTGACTGATGCAGCGAATGACAAAAGCCTTCCCATCTGCTGGAGTGGCTCCAAACCCTTCAAATCTGTTAATGACGTCACGGTCTACTTCAAACCATTTACACTGAGTTTCATGAAAGCCAAGAATATTGGGTTCCAGCTTCTGCCCGAGGACTATCTTATTCTTACTGTAAGCACCTTTTCAACTGCTCCCTAGGCATTAAATTATGGTTAGACAATATCAACGACTGACTTATGCTTTCGTTCTCTCAGGAGCATGGTAATATATGCCTGGGCATATTGAATGGTACAGAAGTTGGATTAGGAAATTATAATCTGATTGGAGGTACGAGGTGTTGCTTTTAAAATATACATTCACAAAATCAGTCTGTGCACCCCAGAGACAATGTCCTGGTAAAAGTATCCACACATGTTTGGAGGATTGCTTTGCCATAATATTTTAAAATAATGATGATAAGAGTATCCACAAAATGACGAGAAAATTCAGTTCTTAATCTGCATAATAATCAAGGGGAGCACCAGATTTTGATAAGTCTCTGTGCATCTGATCTTTGCTAATTCTGTTCATTATTTTCATCCACAGATATTTCTCTACTAGACAAAATGGTGATATACGATAATGAGAAAAAACAGATTGGATGGCTTCCAGCAAACTGCAACGAGCTCCCGTATACTTCATAAACTCTATTACTATTTGTTTTCTTGCTTTTCCCATTACTGTAGTTGGTGCATTTTGCTCAGCAGAAACTTTTTCTTTTCATGAACAGCATCAGTCATGATCATGGGGAGGATTGTTATGATGCATACCCTACCAACATAGGCATACACGAAGGGATGTGTCCTGCAAAGTTTGACTCTCTGAAGTGGAAGACTAGAAAATAAGGAGATAAAGTGAAGCAAATGTGGCTTTCACGCCATTTTCTGTAAATGTGTAGAGTAACAAATATAATTGACGAGTCATTGGGAGTACAACTATGTTACTGAAAAGTTCCCTATGACCTATACCACAGATATCGGGTAAATCCCAAATACATACAATAGTACAGGAGTAGCCCACATCACAAGATCATCTCCTAAGTTTTGAATTTTCAGTTAGCTATGCACTTTGGTCCCCCATAGCGTCTGCTGCTTATACAAAGTTTTGTTGGTAAACGATGAGTTAACCATTTCATTTTACATCTGCAATTGAGTTAATGCAATTGGTGTAATACCTGTGAGAAATGGAAACCACCATATCAGATGGATTGAAAACAATTTCTTGAGGATAACATTAAAATATAACAAGATGAAATTGTTAACTCCAGATAGCAATTAAAAAATTTAACAATGAAATCACAGAGTGAGGTATTAGTGGTGTTGAAACAGTTCATCTACAAAAATAAATACCATCAGTGTTGTCTGCGACATTTTTAGCTTCTCGAGATCCCAACCAAGTAAATTTTCTTTTACATCTAATTATGTATTATTTTGCCATTTTAATACAAAAAGAATTGCAACTAATCGTACACTTGATCTAGTGTCTGGATATCTGACTTTTACTTTTATAAAATATGAGCTGATCTAAGTCCACAGTAGTAGAGAAAATTAGTCATATATCTCCACAGACTAGATGTCTCAAACAAATTAAGGTAGAAGCGCATTTCTGAATAGCAAATGAAGATGATGTTTCCGGTCTACTATATTTGGTACCCTGGAAATAGAACCGGGAGGCCAACCTTAACTGAGCACATTTAAGGGTTATAACAGAGAAAATTGCGAAAGAAATCAAACTTTAATCAAGTAACAATGCAATTCATTTTCATGAATGGAGGGTTTTAAAACCATGTTATTATCTTTACCTATGCATTTACTCAATTAATCATGAGGACCAATAACATAGCTATCTCTTCAGCGTAAAGATCATTCAAGACGTTGGAGAACAATTAAGAAAATATATTTGCTCGAGTTGTGGCAAGCTCACCTTAGATGTCAGGGAGTTCAGGAACTCCAAGTCAAATGCTATAGAACATCAACCATGCACTGCAAGTTAGAACAAATTAATGTCAATGTGAGTCCCAAGCGCCAAAAAAAAATAGTTAAATCGTTTTAAAAGTTTTTTCCTGTTACAAAAAAATATTCATTTTAAAATATTTATCCCTTCCAGATTGTGAGGGGAAAACAAGAGGCAAGCCAATGTACTTACAGAGGGCCATTTGAATATGCGAGAAGAAAATCCTAATTGTCCCAACAACCTAATACAACATGCCAATTCATTCACACCTACTACCAGATGTCAATAAAGACCAATTGGAGATCCTCGATATAAATGTGTACTAAGTTCTCTTATATTGCTCATGGAAGGCCAACTTTCCAGGACATGTATAAGTTAGTTCTCTGGTAATCATAAGAAAAGCATCTCTGGGATGTATTGACTGATTTTGTGTGTTCCTCAAAAGCATCCTCTATCATTTCTAGTAGATGCAAGTTCTAATAGTAATTCTTGCAAGAGAGCATGAGTAACACAGCCAATAATTGATCTAAAGATTCTTTAACAGAACCATAAACAAAGTGGAAAAAAGAACATTTCCTGTACAGTCAGTTGATTAATAAATATAGGGCAGGGAGTGCTCTAACCTTTGCACGACAAATCTTGGTAATGGCCTCAACATGAAGGCTCTGCAGCTCTTCAAGTGCATTAATATCCAAGCCATGCAAATCATCACCCTAAAATTCATTAAAAATATGATTATCTTGTAATGTCCAAATAAATGTCAGATTGATGACATTGTGTACTGAGTGACGAGTACAATACACGACAAAACTCCTGAGTCTTTAAGCAAGAAGTAATGCTCATAGTTATTCAAAGTAAAGCGCACAATTTACAGAAAATAAAAGTGATCTGAAAACAAATAGTTAGTTCTTTTAACATGAAAGTTGCTATTCAAATTATTGTTTCGGCATCCAATAAACAACGACGACACTGTTAAGCTTAGAATATTTGAATCAAACACCATTAAAATATAATTGCAACATTCCCACAAAAGATAACCTCGATTAAGAAATTGATTATTACTTTTCAATCAATCAGCCATATAAATAAGTAGGTTACTGCATTTAATTTCATATTTAATTGCTTTAGTAATTCTACTTAGCTAGCTTCAATGCAAGAGTTAGTTTTTATTTGCAAAACATCAGCTTATAAATCAAGAGCGAAGAATAGTAAATAGAGCATGGGACACACGAGAAGGAAAAAAGGAAAACTATTGACATCAAGAAAAAGTAGAAGAAACAAACAGTAGAAAACTATTGACATCAAGAAAAAGTAGAAGAAACAAACAGTAGAGAAGCTCAGAAGCAAAAGAAAGCTGAATAATAGTCATTTGATGAAAGTGTTTATAGTTCACAGAATTAGTTAGCTACAATGTTCACAGAGTTGGTTAGCTGCATTCCAGAATCAGTTGATTGTGCAACTCATGGACAGATCTCTTTAAACTTTGATTCAATGTGAAAAATCCACCCTTCTATCTATAGTTTGTTAAGCAGTTCTTTCTTTTGAGCTCATTAGAACTCTTAATTCCATACTTTGCTCTAAAAACATGGTGAGGTAATAGCAAGACAGTAGCTACTGGAAAAATGCATATTAATCAGAGGCACCAACTTAAATAAGGTGTGGAAATGAGAAAAGAACATACCTTTAACCTTGAAACTAAATCATCTAGTTCCTTGCACCTTTTCCTTTCCTTATGGTAACGAGCCTTCAATTCTTCCGATGTATCTGGAGCAGGAATGTTCTCAAGTGTTTCGCTAACTTTTTTATCTTTGGACAAAGAAATGTCATTTTTTGATTTTGCTTCCAAGATATTAGACACATCCGACCCCTCAAATGAGAGAGTCTGGGGAACAGGACCAGATTTCCTCATCTTCCCAATAAGTGCCCACATACTGGCAAGCTCATTCTCCATATCTTCTTCTCGCCTCTTCGTTTCATCAAGTTGTTTACGCAGTTCACTTTCTATTTTATCTCTCTCATACAATGCAGCAACCAAAGAAGCTTCTCTTTGGTATCGTGAATTCAGTTCTTGCTCCAACTCGACCACTGATAAACAATCTTCTGTCTTCCTAACATGTGCATCAAGCCGACCTCCACCATCACCATTTTGCTTCATATCAAATGAAACAGATCTCTGACAGCAGCTATTTTTGCAAGGCGCATCTTTTTCAGCAGCAAGTCTGGCATTTAGGTAGGAGAGCTTAGTTACCTCTTCAGCTAAATTCCGAAGTTCAACTGCTGCTTCCGCCGCCAGCTCTTTTGCATAAGAAGCTTCCTCGGCTAGCTTTTGATGGTGAATTTCTAATGCTGCCTTCTCCTCAATAATTTGCTTTTTCTCTTGTTTCAGGGACTCCATCTCAGCAGTCTAAGAGGAGGAAAAACATGATATTATATTTACATAATTTACATCAAAAGCTCAATTGAAGAAAAGCTTACCTGTGAAAGAAGCTGAGAATTCAAAAGTGCATCAACACCAGAATCATCGGAGACTTCGTGCACAAATCTTTTATTTGATCTCATATCACCCATTTCCGTATTTTCATTCATAGTTCTCTCTTCATTTGAATGAGCCCCGGACTCCCTTACAAAATTAGCTTCCATAGATCCCTCCGAGTACACTGCAAGTGCAGCAGTGCCATGGTCTGCGTCCTGCTGCTGGCATGTAAATGTTTTTTCTGATAATAAGGAATCAAGTTGTTGCCTCAGCAGAAGGATGGTTTCTTGCATCTCAGAATTCTCCACCATCTTCAGGACCAACGATTTTCATTAGAGTTCAGAAGAATGTAACATCTGAACAACAGATCATAGAAAGACAACAAATCTACCTTCAATTTAAGTTGCTCTTGCAGTACCCTGTTGTCTGCAGATTTAATCTTATCATGAAACAAACTAAATTGAGTTAGTCCAGCAGCACTTTAACTGGGTAGTTAATATTCAAATGATCGAGCTGACCATACCTCCAGCTCAAAAGTCTTTTCATTTAGTTGAGTAGCTAACTTGGATAAAGCCTACATTTAAGTGAAGATCAGAATTCAAATGCCATTATGTGATAAGAAATTAATCATGGTAACAAACTAGGCATGGACCTGGGATGCATCCTGCAACGGAAGGTACTAACAGAAGCTTTTGTTATTCCATCCCTCTTTAACTTTCCTGTTTGGTCTAGGAGTTGGACACCTTTCAATATATAGTGTTAGGATTTCCAAAGGGGTTTAAATGGGTCATGAGCATCTCCAACCATGCCTTAAAATTTCGGGTTGGACGCTCAAACTCTTTACATGATATCAAAGGCAAAAACACTGGTAAGCCCACTTGAATAATCGCTCTCTCTCTCTTTCACTCTGGGATTATCTCTCTCAACTTAGCCCATCAAGCTATTAATAATTCTCCAGGCCCAATCATTAGCTTGTTGAGCTTAATTTTTCTCCTTTATTTCAGACCCGCTGCTGTTGTGCAACATCTGTTCCTAATCGGTTGCTAACAGGTTTCTGAAAGGGTTTAAAAGGCCCTAAACTACTCCATCCATTGCCTTAAGGTCTGGGATTGGATGCTCAGATTCTTTCGATCCAAGGAGTTATACTGGAGATCATTAGGGATTTTATCTGAGGAATTTCTTTGACCTAGATTAAGAGTTTTTGGTAATTTTAGAAACTGCAAGATTCTTCAAGAATGTGCTATAAGAAGAGTATTGCTGAAGATGGAAGTGAAAGATGACAAGAAATGAGCCCAAGATCAAACAAGCCTTCGGAAAGGGATAATTTCTCTCTCAAATTGGGAGACTAGTGGAACCTGCCCAATTATGAACCAAACCAACAAGTGTAAGAAAAGTGAAAGAATAAAGGTTTTATTGGACTTCACGACAACACTCGATGATTCTGGACTTCTATCAATTTAGGCCCATTTGGGATTAGATTCAGGAGGTTCACTAGAAGTATGTATGCTCCTATTAAACTCCCAAGTTTTCAAATAGATTACAAGAAGTTGTGCATATCATTTTTTTCAATACCTGAGATATCTCAATATTGATTGAACCCTGCGGCATCACTTCCACTGATCCAACCATGCGTTGCTCCAGAACACGTATCTGAAGCTTTTTTTCTCTTATTTCATCCTTTAAGTTTCGCATTTGTTCCTAATCATGGGACAAATATATAGGCATGACTACTAATATAAACATTCAATACCCATTACATTTGAAAAATAATATGAAGTTCAATGTTAGTAAATGGCTAACCTGAAGTTGCAAGTCCCCAGGATTCTTGACTGCTTGCTCTGATACTCGCTTAAGAGAACTAACACATAATGCAACCTCTCCAGCAAGCATCTTTACTTGCTCGTGAAGAAGATCCATTTGATCAGTTATAGTGGTCCCCGTCTGCAAAAGAAGATTGAGCATCCTAGCAGAGTTATAAGCAGAGGACAACTGTAAAATCATTATCCATGAAATTGCATACAAGCTGATGGTTTAGCATAAATTAACCTGACAGTGTGCACAAGAACATGATTTTGAAAATCATGACTTAGTCAAACCTGGAAGCCATTGTACATTTCAATTTCTAAGCATCTTTAAACTAAAGTGAAATTTGATCTCACCTCTTAGGCACCATAATAAGTTTATTAAATCAATTTCTTCCAATTAAAAAAAAAAATTCATCAGCTCTCTAAACACAGCCTTCCATCTCAAGCTATTTAAATAAAACACCTTTAAATCCAACTGTTTCAACTGAAGAAAATGCATTCATAACCATGTTATCTAACTCTTCCAGCAGAATATAGATGAGTTTGATGCCTTGTGTCACAGAAAAAATGCCTGAATGCCCTTACAGTTGATGAATATGCTAAGGAGGACAAGAGAGCATGCCTTTTGTCATAGCACATTAAGTGAAGAGAATCAAGGGTAAAATAAGTAGCATAAGAACGGGCAAGAATCATCTTTAAAATTTATAAAAACATAATTTCTATTGAATTAAATTCTTTTGAATAATAAGAGGGAAAACTCAACTGAAGGGGTGGATGCATAGCAGATTTTTTCAGATAACTGCAAGAAACTGGCAGGCTAAAACACAGAATGAATTTACTGGATCAACTATACTTTAAGTAAATTTCATGTTATTGAAGAAACCAGGTGGGACATGTCACCTAATTACATCAAATATCCAAGACAAACTAATTTCTTTAAAAAAAAAATAAAAATGATTTCCAATGTGCTTTTGCTCATTCTCGATGTCGACTGAACAGAAATTAAAACAACAATGGAAGAACTTACTGGTGGAAGCCGACCTCCAGTAGCTGCACTAAACAAATCACCTGCTTGGGTTCTATCTGAAACAAAATCTACTGCTGGAGCATCATCCCCTTTCTTACTAACAGATCTTCGCCGCCCTTCCTTCATATCACTGAATGTAACTCTACTTTGCAATGACTTCAATGAAGATGCAGGGGAACCACTTGCAGAGCTTTCATAATCAGCATTTGGTGATGATCCAGTCACATTTTCAGGCTTCTGCATGATCAACTATTCATTAGTAGGTTATTCTATGAGTCAAATTTCTTCAGTTGATATCATACCAAGACAGTAATCATTAGTATTTTAGAAGAGAGTATTTCTAGAGCAAGGAATAATCATCATAAATTGGCAGAGCTTTTGAAAAAATAACTTCAGAGTAAGAATTATTCTTTGCACAGATCATAGTTGAAGGACAAACACAGGATAAAATTCTGATACTTAGGAGACGACTATTACTGTGCTAATATTGTGTTTTTTCTTTTCCTCTTTTGATCTTTCGTCTAGCTTGTTCAACTCGTGCATGACTAGTGAAGATGGAAGATAGGGAGAGACCAACAGCTCTCAGTCAAATCATACTAGCACATGCTATTGGATTTTCTGCATCTTTCGATTGGATACCCAGAAAAGTGTGCTTATTTGCGTGCTTTGGCTGCTAGGGAGAGATTGACTGCAGAGAATATGACGAAAGGAGAATCTTACATGCTAGTTGGTGCTATATGTTGTAGATGTTTGGAAGATGTAGATAGCCTCTTATTACATTGTCAAGTGGTTACGCTCTTGTGGTGAAAGATCTTGAGTTGGTTGTCAATTTTGCTGAACGAATGACTCTCAGATTAGAGAGTTCTTCCATTAAATAGATTACAACAAACCCAGTGTATTCCCACCTAGAGGTGTCTGGGTAAGATGTACGCAGTCCATACCTTCACCTCTAAAGAAGTAAAAAGGCTGTTTCCGATAGACCCCCGGCTCAAGGCACGAGATACCACACAAACACATAGTAAAGCACAGAACAAGAATGTTTAATTTTATACCCCTAAAGATATGCTATTCCTCTCCCTGAATATCATCTATTCCCAGCTGTAACATCCACGAAGATGAGATATAATGACCCCTAAATATCTCCTATGTCTAAGTATGGAAAGCTAAATCTGTACAGGTATTACATATCTATATTACAACTATTACGATATCCTGATATCAGTAGACGCATAACTGTATGGACATCAATGATCTGTCAATTATGCTTACATCCCCCTCAAATTGATGTCGGTGAATCAAGAATCATCAATTTGCCTACTAGAAACTGATGAAGTTTCCGTGTCTTGGATTTTGTGAACACATCAACCATTTGAAACTCACAAAACACATGCAGAAGAGTAACAGCTCATTTATCTACAGCTTCCTGGATAAAATGACAGTCCACTTCAATGTGCTTAGTCCTTTCATGATAAATCGGGTTGATGGCAATCTGAATGACATTTGTGTTGTGAGCATGGAGAGGAGTAGGATTAGATTGAGGAAATCCAATCTCTGCAAGTAAACGTCGAAACCAACCAATCTCGGAGCAAGCAGCAGACATGACTGATATTTAGATTATGTTGAAGATTTTTAGTCATGATATTGCATCTAGTTCTTCTAAGATATCAAGGAATCTCCAAGAAACATGCACCGACCAGGCAACCCATGATGGAGTGACATGCATGCATGCATACATACATACATAACCCCAAAATGAAAAATTGAAAGACTAATAAAGTCGTAAAAAGTTGATCGACTATTTTGTCCTTCCAAAAATCAAATGAGCTATTCTTTATTAATCTACAAAAATGTAATTTCAAATTATTGTTTTTGATTTTGAAAACAAATTTTTGGTATCAAAATTACAAATGAAGCAATAGTGCTTTGATGCTTTGGACACTCATAGGTCAACAACAATGAATTCAGTGAGGAGTGGGGAGTAAATTTACTCCATTTATTCCACAAAACTTTTAAATTGCCCCTTCACATTAAAACATTAGATTGTCTCTCACGTTTTCTTAATAGAAGAATCTTTTCCACCCACCAACACATATGCCAATTTCTTGTATTCTTAATCTTGCTCTCAATGATTCCCAAATAGAAAACATTCACCTTATATTTTACCAGCTGAAAATCAATGACTGAGATTCACTGTTGCAGTAGCATTAGAAACTTATATCGCACTTGTGACTTGTCATATTCTAACAGGATCTTATACCACATCTATAAAGAGTATGGAGAAACATTAAGAGTTTACTTTTAACTTGAACCAGCCAAGCATTCCTCTCTTCCTGTTTCTTCTGAAATCTTTGACCAATTCATCAAGGTTTATGACACCCTCTCTTCCATCAGCTGATTTTTCGGAATCAATGCTTCCAACATCCTCGTCAATCATGTATTCTCGTTTTCTATCCGGTAAGTAAGCTAGCTGCATGATCAATGAAGATAAAGATGAAAATGATGAGAAAGCTTTATCATCATATGAATACATTCATTCAGCAAAATAAAGTGCTCCATATCTGGTAATATGTCTTCAATACTTGTGTAACACGGTATTATCAGTTAGATTACTAGTCGGCACATCATGTATAAGAAGCTAGTTGCTACCTCATCTTCTCCAAAAGAATGTCTACGTCTATGGCCAGGCTTTTCGTGGATATTAGGTTGCATCGTACTTTTTGTGGAAACTAAGATTAGTTTGGTTAATCTTTGAATCCTTCCCAGCAATGCTGCTTTCGCTTGTTCCTCCTCTTCCAATCGTGATTGTAACTTCACCTGCCCAGCTTCCAACTGCATCACATATAGAAACAAAGAAAAATATAAAGCACTTAAATGGGCATGTGAAATAAGCCGTAATATCCTGGGAAGCTGCCTTTTATTTTCTGTATATAATTTTAAGTGATCACTGCATTTTATTTATGTGTATATCTGTTTGGGATTTCATATAGTATCGTAACAATTTATAAAAAAAAGGTGTTTCCCCAGCAAATTGGTGTACCATCCCTTGCTGCATAATATACACCCTATGGAGAGAGAGAGAGAGAGAGAGAGAGAGAGAGAGAGAGAGAGAGAGAGAGGAATAAGAGCAAGTATTATTCCAATAAGCAAGCAAAACTATTATTGATAAGCTCCTTGTGTCCTAGGTCTACAGGAATCTCTGTTGATACAGACGTGGATCAGTTGGACAAAACAGTTATTGACACGATTTCTATACAAAGGGTTCTCTGGAGCTTCACATTAACAGGTAAGCTGGTGTGTAATGATGTGATGTACCTGGAGCTTCAGATTAACCAGATCATCTTGGCTAGGTCCCGCTTTCTGATTTTCCATAATGCCACGCTTTAGAAGATCAAGCTCTTCCTTCAAACAGGATATTTCTCTCTGATACTTTTTGATGAGAGACTTCTCGTCTATAATCTGAAATGTTAAAAACACATAAGAGGTATGCTTGCAGAGCTAGGATGGTTCCGTTATAGCAACAGAATTTCGCTCCTTATATTTTCCCTCATCACCTTGTTTTGTGATGCTTTTGTTTCCACATGCTTACTTCGATATGCAAATTTCAAGGTGTTGTGTGTCTCCTCTGTGTTGCTGGAGGCTGGTGTTACTGTGCAAATGAGCTTTAGAAACATTCAAAAGAGTGAATCAGTGCTTACATTTTTTTCCCCTTCTTTTGCTGGGGTTAAATGGGGACAGGGGTCCATCCATGCAACTCAAGCTCAGAGGAGAAGATTTGAAAATATCGTAAACAGATGATAAATAGCTGGCATAGCAGATTTACTAAAACTTACAGAAACTCGACCATGTCCACTGAGTGATGATTGCAACAGACGTGTGAGCTTTGAATCTCGATATGGGATGTGGGTGGATTTTTCATCTGTTAATTTAGATATAACCTACATTATTCATTGTTGTGAGTCAATATACAAATTCCAGCACTATACTCCACAAGTAGCAGCTAAATCAATTATTTTGTGCATTCTAACGAAGAATTCAGCATTCAATCTGGGGGAAATGAGAGAGACTGTATGATGCTCAAGGATAGTTTTAAACTAAGAAGAAGTGGAGACATCAAATTAGACAAGGGAAGCCCCCATGAGTAAAAATATGAAAGAAATATCTTACAGTGCCAAGAGTAAGCAAGCTTTTGTTTATGAATGAACCTTCTCTCCTCCTTAACCCAGTTGTCTCAGTCTTGGAACTCTCAGAGCCTGCCAAGTCAATAAGATGCTACAAACAAGATTTGTGTACAGCATGCATGATTAGCATAGTGAAAACAGAAAAATGATAATGCCTAAACACCATAATGACAATATTAGCAAGAAAAATTGTATTTTTACTGAACTATAGGACTTCAACATCAAATAGCCAACAGATATATTTCAAAAAACAGGATTAGACAAAAGTAACACAATCTACCAGTTGTGATAGTGCCACTTCTTCCCCTTGCTTTCCTCTTCGGGGACTGCTTTCAATTGTCTGGCACAGAAAACCACTCGTTAGAACTCCAATATCTACAAAAGCCATGAAGATGTGCAACAGCAATTCAGGATTTCTCCATCAATACCATCTAATTAAAAAAGGGCAGCCCGGTGCACTAAAGCTACCGCTATGCGTGGGTCCGAGGAAGGGCCCCATCACAGGGGTGTATCGTACGCAGCCTTACCTTGCATTTCTGCCAGAGGCTGTTTCCAAGGCTTGAACCCGTGACCTCCTGGTCACATGGAAGCAACTTTACCAGTTACTCCAAGGCTCCCCTTCATCAATACCAACTAATAAAAAACAAAATATTGGAGATGGTGAACAATACTAGGTCTAAATTTAGCAGTGGAACTTGCAAGTTTGGCTTCACAAATCCTATCGAAATTTATGAAATATAGAAATCCTTTCTTGCACTCCTCTGTCCCCAATACATCTAACAAAATGATTTGCTCTTTGAGAATCAAACAAGTGTATCTTTGACCAGAATTTTCTTGAGAGTTTTGATGTTTTACCACCATATGGCACTTCTAACAATGTTCATCTGTTTATGTTTAATTTAAATATCAAACCATGTCCGGCATTCAATTTTGACAGTCCAAAGTTGACTTGAGGAAAATCATTTTGTGACATAAAATGGGAAGACAAAAGGAATACATATAACCTATTGACTATTGAGCATCTATTGTGTAATCGACAACATAATCAACTTCATTCTCAAAATCAAACAGAAGATGAAACATATTTTTTCCTTTTTGAGTCAAAGACAAAGCAACCCAATATCTTAATAAACTCCATAATTTCTGGCTGAGAATCCAACTCTGCAGCTTTAGTCAACTTGCATCTCGATCTTAAGTAAATAAATACATTGAGTTAATTACTTATTTTGTCATTGCCACCAATTTTTAAGTTCCAAAACATATTTTTGAAGTACAAAGGTGGGAACTTCATTGTACTTTCCTAAAACGTGTGCCAGAATTATTCACTTTCAGTTTTGCGTTATTATGTACAAAATGTTCTACTTGCCTCTCTCACTTACCTAGACTGCATTAGTCTTGCACAAAAGTGCGCTCAAACAGTGAGATTATAATCACTAGCTATTGAATATCCAACAACAAACCATTAGTAGACAGATAAATTGTTTAAGCTAGAACACAGCAAAAAGACATCCATGGCCATTTTCTGAACTCAAAGAATACACTAGAAACAGTTTTAAAGGAACAAATGAGATGGCTACTACCAGTGTGAATATTGTATGGCTCCGACTGCTCAGTAAATTAAAGTTGTTGGATCCCACGTGTCTATGCTCTGTTTCAATGTTCCATCAAATCCAAAGATACATGTTAAGAAGTTTGCCTTGGAATCAAGCGAAATAGAGACATATTAGTACTTGGTATACGGCAAGAATGTCAAGCTAATTGATTAGCAAATGAAAGTGACTGCAAAATTTGCTTTTGTTGGAGCTGGCCTGTGTGATGGACACAATCTTTTGGGGGAGAGGTCAATACTTATGCGTACATGTTAAGATAAGTGTAGATGAAACTACAACTGAGCAAATGTTGCAAATTGTTTTGTAAAACATAGCCTAAAATACTTGTACTATACATGAGATGGTTCATACATTGGTTAGAGCAGATTAAACTAGAGAAGTGGATATTTTTCTGAACAGCCTAAAAGCTAAAGGACAAGTCTAGTTAAAACCATAAACCACAGACAGGTGGAAATAACTTAAAACGGCATAGGGAAACCAGGTTCCATTTTATCTAACAAGTGATAATTGACGAAAGATCATAAAAAATGGAACTACAGTCTTTGGAAAGATACAACCTAAAAAAGTGGAGGTGATGGAAACACAAGTATCATGGCATGCTAATTACGGCTCATGGGGACTTCTACTCTATTTTGGTATACCATTTAGACAAACCGTAAATCAAGATGATTTGAGATGCAGTTCTATGCATCCCCTAGACTCTACCTAAGGTATTCTCTTGTGAAACATTTTTATGGTTGTACATATAATCATGACCTGGTCAATAGAATATGATTAATTATAACAAAAAGCATCACAAATTGTTCACTGCAAGAGAGAAACATGGACTTGTAATGATAGCAGTGTCTTCTTTAGTATAAAGAGACGAGAAGGAATCTCTACAACCTTCACCGGACGCTATTAAGGAAAGTGCATGAGCAGGAGACAAAACAACTTCCTCCTTGATCCCTTCAACATAAGTCCCCTGAAATTTTCATCAAATAAATTGTTCGAACTTCGAACAATAAGCAGCTTTCAAGAAAACTAATGGCGTCAAGTAAAAAGAAGTCTCCAATTTCTTAGTAATTAACGAACTGAATTCATAAAAGAAAGCTCCCCTCCACCCTTCTGAACAGAAACCGAATCATGGAAAAGTAAGTTCACATGGAAACAAAATAAAAGAGAATCAACATGAGTTCAAAGACAATTTCGGATCCAAACAACTAAATTCCGTTGTTCTGGCAACTCATGGACTATATTTCCATGCAGATGTTTCATAATCCTCTATAAAGACCATTGAATTTTGAGACAAAAAGGGAACAACCAAACAACCCAAACTAAAACATACGATGCTGTGATTTCTTTCATTCCTCCTCTATAAAAAGTAATCCAAATTGAAAATAACTTCATGATGATCATGGCTGATATAAGAGCCAGTCATACTAAGTACACTGTATACGTGCTTTATCAATCCCTTCACGTCTTTTATTCGTAAATTACACATTGACTCGCTGCACTATGTAATCAATTTTGTTTTTCCAGAAATGTCATTACATTTGTTGGCCTCCAATCACATCATGTGTAAGTCCCCCCTTTCCCCCCCCCCCCACCCCCCACCCACCCCAAAAAAAAAGGGCAGCTTGGTGCACTAAAGCTCCCACTATGTAAAGGCTCCGAGGAAGGCCTGACCACAAAGGTCTATTGTACGCAGCCTTACCACATTTCTGCCAGAGATTGTTTCCAAGGCTTGAACCCATGACCTCCTGGGCATCAACTTTATCGGTTACTCCAAGGCTCCCCTTCCTGGTGTAAGTCTCCAAGAAACTTCAAAAACAAAAAAACTTGACCAAAATCCCCGAGAACTGATTTAAGCTGTCATACAAAGTGTTAAAAATGAATCTTGAGCCTAATTCAGCCTGACAAGCTAGCTAATAAAGTGAGAATTGCCCAAGACCATATAAGATAACAACAGTCTATTCTCCAATGTGACACAATTAAAACCCTCTACTCCCAAAAGCTGGATATCTAGACCATGAACAACATAACATGGAGACTCACAATTGGGTAAACCAACAGGGATTAGTTTGACTCTAAACTTTAGGCCAATTAGTGGAATAGCTTAGAACCATTTAAACCTATTCGGAAACCATTACACAACTGATAAGGGACAATTGTAGCATTCCCTGACAATCTTGCAGCACGTGTAACTCAATTCTAGGGCTTACACGTGGATTTGATTTTGTTTCGACTTTCTTTTGCTTTTTGTTTTTTCGTTAAGTAGAAGAGGGGAGGCTCAACAAGAGTGGGCCTTAGAGTACAGAGACTGATTGGGCTCAACAAGCTAATGAGCAAGCCTTGAGCAATGTTATCGGCTCAATTGGCTAAATTAGGAGAGAGATAGAGAAGCCCATAGCAGCTTAATGGGCTGACTGAGGAAAGAAGCCTAAGAGTGATAGAATATAAATAGAGAAAGTAAGTTTGAAATAAGCTCATCAAAATCTGCCTTTAAAATCTTAGGTCCCTCTCAATCCCATAAGCTACCTCATGAGAGAGGGTTGCCCAGGATCATATAAGGGGAAATATGGAACAACAGACACAAGAAATTGGAATCATGCATACAATGTAAACCTAAACTAACAGCAAAGAATGGAAAGAGTACCATAAGCACCTACTACATGACCATGTCAAAATGTCTAAAAAATTTAGACTAGAGTAGAATGAAATCTTCTGTTCTAGGGTGTCACATGGCACAAAGATCCATTACAAATGTTTGGTAAAGTTACCATTAACCAGATTATATACATAGAAGCTCAACTTCTAGGGAGTAGCATGTTCTAAGACATAATAGAAGAACCTAAATACCTAATGCATATTATTAATAGAGAACAAAAGGCTGAATTCAATTCTCTGAAGCGACAACCTCGACGCGACCTACTCCTACAGCAGCTGTAGTAATTACAGGGAATCAAAGCTCACAAACACGAGCTCTTGCTACTATTATTCTTATCCTTTGGCTTTTGTTGTTAAGTGGAAAACTATAACTTGTAACAGTGATTATCTCCTAATTTGGCGTGTACAAGTTAGTTTGAGTAGGAAATACTACCAGGATTAGGCTGTACAGCTGAATAGTCAGCTTCAGTTTTGTTTTGTAACTGCTTTTTTGGGATGAAATAAAATTCAACTTTCAACCCGGGGCCACTAACGGCAACATAAAACAAGATTTTAAGAAAGCTTATTATATAATTAAACAATTGAAGTAAACTTGTACAAAGAAAACCATGAACATGCATGCACTCACACGAACCTGAGCATCTTCTCGAACCCTTAGATTCTGCCCTGTTGGATCAAGCAAATCATTGATGACCTAAAATAAACATAAAGTCAATTTCAATGCATTGGTATTGAACCCTAAAATAAGAAATGAATACGGCATTGTATACCAATATCCTGAGTTTTCGATGTTAATTTTCTAATTGGTTCAAAGTGCAGCATGGAACCGTTTAACAAGTGCTTATTTGAGCAGCTTATCACCTTGATGTTTGATCATTTATACCCCTTTGCTGCAGCTTATACCACTTTGATGTGTTAAGCTTATTAGTTTATCAGAACCACGAGCTACAAGCAAGTCAAATGCTGCTTCTGTTTCCAGCTCATAGCTGGGACTAACCAGCTTATCTTGTGGCAATTTTGACAAGCATAAAACTGGTTTATTCAACTAGCAGACTGATCACTTAAATGTAGTCTACTAAACTTAAACCAGTTTTGGAGAACATAAAACTAGAACTCACTCAAAAAGTAATTGAGCAGATAACACTTGTAAACTTGAGAGACTTAAAGTAAGTTATAAAGGCAGTAAGTAAGGACTCTAATTTAAAAATATATCAAAACACATACACTAAATGTTGTATCTGTGTGTTGAAGGAGCAAGATTCAGGATCAGTATGCAAGCTTCTCATGAAGCCTTTAGGCTCAATGAAAGTTTTTGTAAAGAAAATGGATCTAGGACCTAACTCAACCCAAACTAGCTCATGAGGTGAGGACAGTCCAAAACCATACAAGGAGACAACAGTGAATTCCTTCAACCAATGTTGGACACGTAACACGCCTCGGCATGCCCAGTTATGGGCATGACGGGCATAGACAACATTACATGGGAGCTCAACATTGGGTAAACCAAGAATTTGGATGAATCCAACTTTGGTACCAGGTAATGAAAATGGACATTGATGCTAACTTAGCCCTAAAAGCTTAGCTCATGGGGTGAGGATTGCCAAGACCATATAAGGAGACAATAGCCTATTTTCTCAATAGGTCACCTAGAAATTTCAAAGCAACTAAGAATTTTAATTAACATTACCAAATTGAGAGAAGTGAGAACATTTAATTCATTTGGATTTTGATGGCATTTTCTACTTCGGGTCATTTTCAAATAACAACATATACTAATTCAACATTTTAATGATTGACGTGCAAGTAGATGACACAAAATGAGCTTGCCGACCTTTTGTTGATTATGATTTTAACATTTTTATACCAGATCTACTTTCAAATTTTCAAAACACAAAGAAGAGGTCGGGGATTAGGGTAGAAGGCTAGTAAGTAGTTGAGCGTCGGGGTCCTTGGGGACAATTTAGTAGTCCTGTAGTCTCTTATTCTTTATTGTGTATTGCTTCATTTGCTTTGTATCTTGCTATTTTGTTGTCATATTATTCTTGCAATTCTGTTTCTAAAACTTTTCTTTTGAGCCAAAGGTCTATCGGAAACAACCTCTCTACTCCAAAAAGATACAGGTAAGGTTTGCATACGTCATATCCACCCCAAAACCCACGTGTAATCCCACTGGTTCTGTTGTATTGCTGCAAAGAAGGGGATAAAATCAAAGTTGTGGGTTTCCTTTCTCTGAAATAGGGTAAGTAGAGTTCCCTCACAAATTAATGGTCAGCGAAGCCAGCTCAAAAACTCATTGTTTAGACACTAAGCTATTATGTAAAGACAGGCTGCCAGCAGCATCGTACTCAACCATCTCTTCATTAGATACCATTAGCTGCTGCAGAGCAGAGGTCCCCAGACCCCAAGCAAGTGTAAAGTCCCAATCTGACTCCTCGTGCTTTTAGCACTGGCATCTCTATATGTGTGCTTTATTCATTCTTTCCGTACAATTGCCCCAGGGAATAGATTGTTGTTCACCTACTGGACAATTTCTTAAAGCTACTGTTTAGAACTGAAGCTTGAGGTCGCCTGAGCATTTCAATTCACTAATTCAAAGTTCTACACATGGTGGTTTGCAATGTGTACCAATTTTTATTTTTTTTCAAATCATTAATTCAAAATTCTACACATAGTGCTTGCAACATGAAAGAGGTTGTTCCTTTTACCCAATGTCTAAAGGCCCTAAACTCATTCTGGTTGGATATGGTGATGACGATAGGATACAAAATAGAGATATATACCTCCAGAAGGTAAAGTCAGAGCACAAATTTAACAGTATAACCCACTTTTCAGTATATATGCCACTCATACTAAAGAATATTACACCTGTGTTTCCCGCCTTTGAAGTAAAAAAAAAAAAAAAATGAGCCAACTGGTATTAGAGCAGCTCTAAGTACAAGACATGAATTCAACCAACCACACAGAGCTCCTCAAGGTCTGCAGTTCTTTTATCTTAACTCAATTCTATCTCTCTCTGAGAGTAAGTACGTTAAATGTTGTTTTGATCAGAATGGAAAAAAGATTGGAGCGTGAGCTACACATAGATCAAATTAATGACTAGAGGAAAATGTCAAATCATGCCTTACCTCATTGTATATTTCAAGATAGGAGACGCGAAGGAGAAACTCCCGCTCAGGTGTCTGATAAAAATACATTTGAAAGTCAGCTATAAACCATGAAATGATCTCTAACTACAGAACCAATTTTTGCAAAGCTGTGAAAGCTAGGTACCTCCTGTATAATGCCAAAGACATCCTTCACCGCTAGTGGAATAATACCAGGAGACTTTTGCTCTCCCTATAAAACATGACAAAAACTTGGTCGAATGTTTCAGATGGAAAGGGATATATCTCTGCTCAACTTGACCGTGGAGCTAACAATAACTCTTACAATCAAGAACCAGCACATAAAATCAACATCAAGAGTTAACGTTTGTGTATTAACACCACTTGATTGAAAAGGCATTCTGCATGAAAATAATACAACCCTCTTGTCCAGTAAAACTTTTCCTTGATATTTCTTCTAGATAAGGCTTCGTATAGAGTCAAAATGTTCACTCACCATAAATTAGGCACCCACCTCTCACCAAAGAAATCATTTTGATAGTTTATGCTGACAATAATGATAACAGGCAATGCTAATAAAAATTATCCGAGATTAAATCCTATTCAGCTAAGAAGTTTGAAAAAAAATCTAGGCCTTCGAAATAATTCCTTTGAATGATGGTGGCAAGATGAAAAGAGTAGTTTATCTTCTTCAGATGCTTCTTGCAAGCTTTTCTTTTTAGCTGCTGGAAGTTTTTCATGAGTTATGCCTTCCCCAGTTGAGTTCCCCCAAACACTTTGCATGCTCTATGGTAGCTTTTCTTTTTAAATTTTAACAACTTAAATTTCCAGCAATTACATTGCTATTTCAGTGACATCTCTGATTGTTTCTAGCACTCTGAGGTTCAGTTGGATTCTGCAGTGCACCAGTTCAGTTTTCCCGGAATTTTTTCAAGCAAAATCTGATTCTATTCTCTGAAACATACCATCGGCTATATTTTGTGGTTTTTTCATAATGTTTGGTTTGAATTTTCTTCAATGCAACCATGTTTTTTGGGTTTGATGTGTCTGGTTTCAAAAATGCAGGATTTAGCTATTCAAGTCTCATAATTAATTTGGGAACCTTAATGGAAGTTCAAACTATTTAGCTTGGGCTTCCGCAGTTGATTGAGAGAAGGATCGATGACCTGAATGGCACAATTTGTCGGAGGAAACGCCCATGGGCATCTGAGGGCACATTAAATTTATATTCTTGAGGTTCTTCTATGTCAAAATGGGTTGCATTAGTGGATTACAAGGCTATGAGCCCATTGTAAAAAAAGACTTTGTCTTAGCAAATGTAATTTTTTCAAGACACCTCCATACTTCTCACCAGACTCAAAGAATAGCCATGCTCATTATTCTTCTCATTTCATTCATCTTATTATCTTGGTGTTGTTACTGCGTGTTATTACTTATTTTCATCTTTTCTTGAGCCGAGGTTCTCCCGGAAAAAGCCTCCCTCCCCTTACAAGGTAGAGTAAGGTTAGCGTATGCTCTACCTTCCCCACATCCCACGTGTGGGGTTATTGTTCACCTATGTTCAAGATGAATCTTATGTGGGGAACAAGCGGAGACAATAAACCATCTCTTCTTACATTGTAAATAGACAGAACAACTCTGGAGAATGTTTATCATCTTGAGAAAGATAAATTGGATAAAGCCAGGAACATCAGAGAAGTTCTAAAGGGCTGGAACAGTGATGGTGATGCAGCTACAAAGGAGGAGACATGGAAGATTGTCCTAGCACGTATATGATGGACAGTGTGGAAAGAGAGAAACCAGAGGCGTTTTGAAGAGAGGCAGAATGGACTTCAGAGTTTCAAGATGAACTATCTAGTTGTGTTTTAATTTTGGTGTAAACAAAGTATATGAACTAAAGCAGAAGATATTTTCGATGTTTTAGATTTTCGTAAGAAATAATGTTGATAGGGGGACGGTATGCTTCAGTCTGTAACACCTTTTGAAGGGGAAATACATATTGTGGAAATCGTATACCTGTGTAGATATAGATTATTGTTACCATCCTCAAAAATAATTGTTGTTGTTGTTGTATGGGTCTTCTCATTCCTACTTTTCCTACTCGACTTTTGCCCATCACTTTAGGTTTTACTTTAAAAGACCTCAACCAAATCATTCGCCATGCTAAGCCAATTGACAATTCTTCACATTATACAGGTCCACATACTAAGCATGATTCATCACCTACATCAATATCATCCCCTACTTCAATCAAGCACTCATCCACTAAAGTTAATCTTCCAATTGCTCTTAAGTAAAGGTAAATGAACTGCTCCCAACTCTCACCTTGATTTAAGTTATCACCATCTGTCACCTTCCTATCATGCATATGTACAAGTTTATCTACTGTCCAAATAAATTCCTAAGACTGCGGTAGAGGTGATGGTTCACCCAAGTTGGTGTCAAGCTACAATTGGGAAAAATGACAGGCCTTCATAGCAATTGGTACTTGAAAGATAATTCCTCTACCACATTGAAAAATAACAGCAGAATGTCACTAGATGTTTACTGTTAAAAGGGACCTGATGGTAAAGTTGGTCGTCTAAAAGATAGATTAACACCTAAGGGATATATTCAGACTTATGGTCTTCATCATGGTGATACCTATTCTTTGGTAGCCAAAACTGCATCTGTCTGTCTCTCTATCTCTATGTCAGCCATGCTTCATTGGTCTCTCATCAATAATTTTATATCAAGAATGCATTCCATTAAAGCAAACTTCATGAAGAGTTTACATGAAGCAATCACCTAGATTTGCTGCGCTGGAGGAGTCTGAATTAGTATGTCAATTGCATCAATCCTTTTGATGGTCTTATGCACATACCAAGGCCATGGTTGCCATTTTAGCATTGCTGTATTAAACTTGGCATGCTTTGAGGTCCAACTAATCATTAAGCATTTTCTAATGTCAAACGCATAATCTTGGTTGTTCATGTTGATGGCATTGTCATAGCAAGTGATGATCATGAAGACAATCTTGTTAGTCTACAGACTAAAGATTTGGGTAAACTGAAAGACTTCCAAGAGATCAGAGGTGGCACAATCTAGAAATATTGTCATTTCGGAAAGGAAGTATTGGCACAAGCTAGAATTGTCATTTTGAAAAGGAAGTATACTTTGGCTATATTGGAACAAACCAGTATGTTAGATCGCAAATTCGTTCATACTCCAATTATCAAAATGTTAAGCTAGTTATAGTACAAGGGCAGCTCTTGAAGGTACCAGGACAATATTGGAGGCTTATGACAAGCTCAACTATATAGCTATTTTACGCTTTCTTTTTTCATACTTCCTGTACATACTATTCAAATATCCAATTGGTTGAGGGAATAATCAAGAAGTTATTTCTTAAAACTTTTCTTTCTCCTTTTTCACATTTTTCATGTCATCATATGGCCTTTACATCTTGGCATACATCAGTTCTTTTGATGGCTGGATTTTCATTTTTCACTGCCAGCAAATTAACTACAATGTTGGATCTATAATCATTTTCAAAATGCCAGTGGTGTAGGATGTATAATCTTCTTCAAGTTAATACACCAAAAAGCATATTGAGATTAAAAGGATTACTGAAAGCTTAAATCACTTACATGCATTGTATGAGTTTTTCCACTGCTAGTTACACCATAAGCAAATACAGTTCCTGCAAATGTGGAGGAATGAGTGGCGTCTTTAGTCTGATAACCGCCTCTTCTATCCATACCATAGAGCACTTAAGTGTATGATAAATGCCTAACCATAATTCTCATCTTTCACTTAATTTGCCCCAATACCTTGTCAATTGATGACTCACATGTTTAGTCTGACACTTCAAAGCATATACCAATACGCCAACTTATGGCTTCCAGTGATAATGACCGAATTATCCTTCCCATTTAAAGCAAGAACATATAGAACCGAAATCTAAAGAGTTGTAACTTTAGTTTCCACATTCCTCTAACAAGAGATGGAAGTAGAAATCTTACAAATTTTGCAGTTAAGTTAACGCCTAGTTCAATCAATTTGATGCAATATGAAGCAAAACTATATTATTTCCAAATGGTTTTTATCTGAAAGAAATTAATGCGAAAGGAGTACCAAGGGATCAATTGATACATTTATGGAAAAAAAGGAAATTGCTTTTGGTAGAGAAAACCGAGGTCAGGATATAAAGGTTGTTTTCTCCAACACGGACATTACTGCATGATATAAAAAATTTATTATAAGTAAACTGATCTTGTATCCATGGTTTGCAGTTAAAGAAAATTGATATTAAGTTTATTCAGCAGGTGAAACCCTGGGAAAAAATGAGACACCATTCTCTTTAATTTCTATTTAAGATACCAAAACTAAAGATGGAGACAATGTATTATGTCTCTGCTCCAGTTCTAAAGTTGCAAGTTAAATTTAACATATATACAGGAATAACTACCATTAATTCCTTCCATGGAACCACCCACCACATGCCGAGCTGCAACATCATAAACATGGCGTGTAGTTGTTGCAGGACCAAAAACTCTATCTGCATGAAAGAAACAACATTTCCATATTTTTAGCAAATAAAAGAAACGACATGTCCATGGAAAGTGACAAACAAGTTAACCTACGGATAGGCGAACAAAAAGAGTAACAACGCTAAACAATCTAGCATCAGAACTCCATTAAAACTGTGACAACTAGATGGAGAAATCTAAGCTGATTTGCAGAATAACAAATGTCAAGTTACGGTTCAAGATACATAGTTATTCTTCTCCTTGGCAAGTCATTCTAAAAGTAATAGACACCATGAGATGGAATAGATACTCCAATCCTCTGAATTTCTCCATAGATATCCCCCTGAATCATCGGATAAGAGTAGCACAACAGAGGGACAATAACACACATTGAAACTCAAGCCATGAAATGCGTAACATGTTTAGTGGCCTCACAAGTTAAAAATGAACAATGTAGGTCACTTTAAGCTGGAGAAAGATAAAATGTGGGAACAGAAAAGAAATTTAATTCATTAGTCAAAGACACCCCATTTTGGTAGTATCCATACCCTGAGGATATGTTACCCATGATCAAGGAAATGCAGTTCCATTCATAGTCATAGGAAAGATATAGGTCGAGACGTTTCGTATTGAGAATTCAAGGACAATTACAAAGAACAACAGGAATGATGGAAGAACATAACAATAGTAAAGCACACAACACAATAAATAAGTTCTATGCTTGTATCTCCTTTTCGATTAAGTTGCGCATACTCTTCACTTTCGATGCCGCATCCGTGTCGGATTCTCCAAAAATACACTCCTTTTGAAGAATCCAACATGTACCCCTTGACATTTTTTAAGAGTCCGAGCAACATAGCTTTTCGTTCCTTTAGTATTTAAACTAGTTGCAACCCTTGTTTTCCTTCTCTTCATCCAAACTTGTTTCTTATTTCCTTTTGCATCTCCTTCCTACTGAAGCTCTGAACAAATTTAAGCTTGGAATCTATGCATTTAATTTTCCTCATATAGCAACATAGAATAAATTCTTAAACAGGTAGATATGACCAATAAAGAAAGGTTTTTGTAGTGCCGGGTTGTATAGAGGACTGGGTGTCTTTCATAGAGAACCATGTCTTGTTGTAGGTTCTTTACTTTTTAGTATATTTCTTGTGATTAATGAAATTGTTTACCTGATTGTTTAAAAAAAAAAAAAAAAAGAAAGAGAGAAAGGTTTTTGATGGACAAAGAGCAGGGCGAAACATCAGACAGCAGCCCTGCATGAATGATTTGTACCTCCTCCAGCATCAGTTGTATTTTTTTTATAAATGAACTACTACATTACTTTTACAAGTACATACATTTCCAATTTTCCATACATACAGATATAAAGAGCTAACTAACAGTCCAAGTCTTAACACTAACCAAAACTATAAGCAATTTTGGAACTGTTCTCATTGCGAACTGTATAATCTCCATCAGCATACCAAGCCAACTCATCCCCTTTCCCAATCTCTCGAGCGCTACAAAACAGATGAAAATATCAGCAACAGCTCATGTAGCGCTTAACGGACCAGTCTAAAAGTCGAGAAATTACTCACTTGAGCGGACGAAACCTAACGGTAACAGTCACATTCTCCTTACTCTTTCCAGAAGATTCCGGTGTACACTCCAAACTCGGAGAAAGAGATGCTTTCGCCGGCGCAGCCGAAACCGTAGTAGTAGGCCGTTTGGAGGAAGACGACTGCGGAGGCGGCGTAGGCGGTTTCCGAGACCGTAACGGCGATAATGATGATCGGAGATACCTGGAAGACATCGAAAATAGAGCGTGTGTAACTCACGCGCTGGCCGGCGAAATTTTGCCGCCCTTTGTATATCCCTCCAGAAATACACTTGTTAGTTGTTACTATGATTCTATCTATTTAAGCGGGTCTTCAAAATCTTTTGACGATTGAAATGACGAAAATAACCTTCTGACGTTATGATCTCCGGCCTGGGGACCCCGGACCGTTTAGTTCAAAATGGGAGGATTCTTTTTTCGTCTCTTATGACTTTGTCTTTGTCATATCATTTTCCTCTTATAATAAGGTTAAAAAGTAGTGCACGATTAAATTTTGAGCCTTTTCTGAAATTTATAGCAGCAGGACCGTGAAATAATGTGGAGGAAAATGATAGAGTTTTGGTTGGTTAAAAGATTGATGTTGATAAAGACACCTTTGAGATATTATTTGGGATTGTTCTATTATATTATAACTAAAGATAGATTCAAAATTTGAAACTTTGAGATGTTATGTTGCATTTTCCATAAGCTATATTAATATTTAAAAGAATGAGTAGAATTTATCATTATTTATTACGTGTACAAAGTAGAGCCTTGACTCACTTGTTTATGAGTTTTATTGGAGGAAGCTAGATATTCTATGCATATTTTTTAAAAATCTTGTATAATATTATCTGATGGAATCTATGTTATAAACTAAATGGTGAACTTAGGTGAAAATTGAGTTTTTTACCTAGGGAACTATGGACCAATTCATACTAAATATATTCATCCTTCTTTAGTTTAGTGGTGCACTCATATTCTAAAAAGTTTAAATTTGATATTGATTCGAACTCACATTCACGAATGTAAAAATCTGACTTTCCACTAGTGGTGCTATATGCCCTATTATTCCATGCCAAGACTAAATTTTTTACATTTTATCATATATATGTACATAGAGATAGAGATAGCGGGAGAGAGTGGGGATCAACTCAGACATTTCCATGCCCCCACCCCCCACCCCCCACACACACATACATAAATTTGCCTCAGGTAGTGATAAAAAGATAATAATTTTGAAATAAATATTAAAAGAAATTATTATATAATTGAATAATGTGTTTTCAATCTAAGCAAACTACAGAGAGTTTATATTCTGGTTGTGCAAATCAATAATCTGAATTGGTAATTGGGTTATTATCAAATTAATGATTCAGCTTATTAAATTAACACTCGAATCGATTCATCATCATAGCTTATTGGTTTAACTATTTTTTGAAATTGGTGAACTGATAACCCATTAGTAGTTTATTAAGGTATGCTTTTACCTTTCAATATATAAAAGACACTAAGGTTTGTTTAATTTATTTTTCGATCACAATTTTACTTCAAGAATTCTCTTATGGTTTCTCATTTTCATTTGAGAAAATGATATATAGTTTTGTCACTGATTTTATTAAGAAAATGATTTCTATTATACTCATTTCTTTCTATTTTTTCAAGGTATCATCCCTCTCAATCTCTCCATCTATCTTTCTATATGTTCATATGTATGTATGTATGTATAATTTGTTCAATAACATTTTCTTCATGTTGACTAGATATATTTTGTAGTTATTTTCATGGAGTTCTTGTTAATTCTCAAATTAAAAATGTGTATGGAATCTTAACGGTAAGATTGATAAGATCAATAATCGATTAGTCGATAACCGATTGATTGATATTTTAATAGATCTTCAATTATTTAACATGTCAACAAATTGATAAAATAAGTTAAACCTGTAACTTTAAAATTTGAGCTAAACCGACTGATATGCAACCTTGATTTATACCATAATTCTAATATTATTTTTATATCATATTTTATGTGAAACGTCGACTTTATGATATGTCACGGCATGAATCAAGGCCTGGCCTTGACGGGTATCTCAAGTCCAACAAGGACCAGAGACCACCCGTATAAGATAAACTCGAAGACTTCAGGATAAGTCAGTGGCCGACAACCAGCTAAAACAACCGATCAACATCACAACCCAAGTTCATAATAGTCCAACAAAGCCTTCTAAACAAAACCGAAATTAATAAAGTGTCGAGACATGTCCTCGACCGTGACAATGATAACAACAATGTCAATGATAATGTAAACTCTCAATTTCAGTCTATGATAAGAACTGATGAAATATCTAAGTCTTTTGTAGAATAGAAGTTTACCATTTCACAATAACAAACCGACGAACCGAGTCGATCCACCTAACTCTGCGCAGAAAAAATAAGAGTATCTCCGGTGCCTGCATCGCGTAAGGATACATCGTTCAGAGACGGTTAGTGGGCTGAGTACTAGCATGTAACTCAGGGATAGGGGATAAAATAATGTCATGGATAACCATTCAAAATCAGTCCAAAATTCAATACATATAATCAAATGCAAATACATATATATCATGTGTCGGGGTAGGGAATAAGGCCTAGTATGCCTTTTAAAATTTTAGCCTGAATTTTGTAGTTCAACCGTCATAACATAAGAAAGCACCCACGGGCTATATGGATCAGCTTTCCCCTAGCTGGAAGGGTACCAGTGCGTGTGGCCGCACGAACCAGAGGTATACATATGCACTATGGGGGACTCTGTAATAACCCATAAGATCCTAAGCTCAGTTCAGTTATAGTTGCATGTTTAAGGGGTCCAAGGCTTGAATTTTTCACTAAGTGTTAGGCACTTAGCCATTTTCAAGATCCCTAAACTTCACGAATTTTATTTTGGCCTTTTCAACCTTGAGACGTTGGTTTTTGAGTTGATTCATGTTTAGTGAGGTTAATAGGATGTCTCGGGAGTGTTTAGGGATATTCGGACGAGTTTTAGGACGTGTTTAGATGGTTGAAACAGAAAGCCATGCGATAATCCCACGGCGCGTTGCTCTCTTCCATGGTGAGATGGTCTGTGATGCGTTGCTTTCTCTCCCGAAGTAAGTGACGCGACACATTGCTTTCTTCCGAGAAGAGAGAGGCGCGGTGCATTGCTCTTTCCCGCACAACTTCTGAATTTAGGTGTCCAAGAGGTATTTGAGTCATTTTCCTCAATCCAATTCGTCCTTAACACGATTTGGGACTTCCAAAAGGGAATTATTTTCCCCTTTCACTCAAAACTACTCTCAAGAAACCCTCCTCCCTTCCCAAGAACAAATCCAAGCTCTTTCTCCAAAAAATCAATAGTTCAAGCTTCCAAGCCAAGAAATCTTCAAGAATTCAGTTATTGAGGTATGCGGGATTTTGAACAAGGTTAACTTTTCAACCTTGTGTCCAATTGCATGACTTTTCAAGTTAAATTTATAGATTTTGAGATAGAAATCATTCTCAAATCTTTATGTGTTGAAAATATGGAAATATCATGTGATTAAGGAACTAAAGATCATGAGAGTATATTTATTCATGTTTTCAACTACAAATTTGATGTTGTATCTTGAATTTCATAATTTTGAAGAGAAGTTGCTAGTTTTCTAAGTTTGATATATTCATGCCTAAATTCATGTATTATGTTTATATATTGAAATGTCCAAATATTTTGGGTCTCTTATTATGACTTCATACTACCATTTTAAGAGTTGTTATTGTGCTTTGAAAACATTCAGTGTTGGCGGGTTATGAACACCTGATACCTATATGTTTACTTACTATTTTCAAGTTCCAGTTGATCTTTGTCAATACAGTATCGCGTTATGTTAAACCATGAATAATACAGTGTCATTCCATTAGGAGTAGGATTTAGCATCAAGAGGAAAATATGGGTTCAGTTCATCCTACTTTTCAGAAACTACGTGCCCCTGTAGGATTTAGGGACTCACCACAGAGCGTTTTCCCTTGCCCAAATGGGCTCAGTATAGTAATCATTCCAGTTCAGGTTCCACTCTGATGGCAAGGATGGAACAACCCTCCTCAACGTAGGTCAGACATTGGACTCCGGGTATTAACCATGATTTATATCGGTTACATAATAGCTCCCACAGTTTCAGTCAGTATTAACAATCTCTTTCAGTTCAGCTTTACTAGACCAAGTAACCAGTTTTCAACATTTATTCAGTCGGTTATACAAATTGTATCAGTTACTCAAATAATGACAGTGTATTAAAATACTTGGTCTTACATATTCAGTTTTATATATTCATGTGATTTCATTCAATTTTACATGTATTTCAGTTAGTCTTTACCTCACATACTGGTACATTCAAAGTACTGATCGTATAATTTTCTATTGCGCTATGTTATCTTATAACATAGGTTCGGATGCTCAGTTTCCCGATCATTCTTAGACAGCTTAGCAGGTTACCACAGCAGTAATGGTGAGTCCTCATCCATCGAGGACATTATATGTTTTCTTAGTTATTTCAGTATTTCCTCATGTTTAGTCAATCAAAGTTAGTTGGGGGTTTGTCCCATTAACTCTTCATGATGTTTAGAGGCTTTCAGATAATCAGTTAGACAGTCAGTCAGTTCTTTCAGCTTTACCAATTGTTTCAGGCATGTCAGTATTATGTATTTCAGTATTTCAAATTTACATTATCTTACTAGATTATTTTCAGCACATGTTGTTTTATTACTCTTTTATTCAGTGCTCACAACAGGTATCAGCTCATGGGTTAGTTTGTGGTCACTTGTGACTGTAAGCACTGTTGTCGCTAATATGGGTAACCTTGGATCATGATAAACTCGAACCTCCCGGCATATCAAGGTAACACAAGCACCCAATCATGTAAAACAGTATGTAGGACTCGAACCTTCTAATCATATGATAATAATAAGGGGGACTCGAACCACCCGGTCGTGTAGATTCACGTGTCGGCAACCTCGATTTTTAATATTGGTCCCTCGGGACCTCCAATTTTATGAATCAACTACATAACTCTTATTAAAACCCAATTAAATCATTTATCATACATTTTCATTCATTAAACTATGATACACATTTAGGTATACATTGTTGGTATCGTCATACAAACTATATTTGCAAGGCAACATCAACATGCCAAAATAATTTTGGTATTTGGGGAAATTTACATCCTCATTGGTTCAATTGTGCATTAGCTTGGGGAATTACACAACCCCATAAGATTCAATTCAAAATCATTAGCCTTCATTAACTTTTCACATTGTTCAATAGTTCAAGAGTATTTTAATATGCATACTTTTCATATTCAAAATCAATTTCACAATATAGGGTTGAGGTCATTACCACTTCAAAAGTCATAAGTTGGGGGAAATCACAACCCCTTAGTTATTCACCATACTCATGCACCACATCAATTGAAAACCATAATCAAAGCATGAACGAGCATATGTAAAATATGGGAAAACATTGTTCAAAAATAAACATTCAAAACCCTCAACCCATGTTTCAAAATAATCACAAATAATTTATGAAAAATTCTTTAAATATTATGCTTTTAACAAATTATCAATTACATGCCTGAAATAGTCAAGATTATAGAGAGAATTCAACCCTTGAGTCCTTGGATGACCTACTTCTTGGAAACCCTAAGCATCTTGCTTGAGAGATTTTGAGAGAGTTCTGAGAGTATTTAATTATGTTATGAATGAGAAATAACCCCCATTGAGTGCTTTATGAATGTGGAATTTAAATTGGGTAAGAAGAAAATTGTCCAAAGTGCCCTTAAATTAAAAACTAGAATTTAGTCGTTAGTGTCTACGAGTCACTATATGACTCGTAGGAATTTTTTACAACTCGTCACTAAGAGTCGTAGCCAATCCTGTTTCAAGGGCACATTAAGACTGTCAATTGGGCTGGTTTGACCCGGCTTGGCCTAGCCCACAAGAAGGCCCGACCTGGTCAGCCCTCGGGTTGTAGGGCTACCGGTCCCAAGCTGGGCCATTCTTTTAGGGGCTCGATTAACCCGGCTCAGATGGTAAGTCATCAATTTGACGACTTGCTAGCACCTTGTAAGCCTAAATTATTATGATTTTCCATTGATTTGATGGTACTCTCTTACGTAATGCCCATTTATATAGGTAAAAGTAAAAAGGGGAGATTAGGCAAGTCATTCAAGTCATCAAGAGGCCAAATGTGATGGAAATGAGTCATAGCTTCGCATCCGCTTTGCATCCACTTCACATCTGCTTTGGAGCTGCTAGCCATCTGCTCTCTGTCTGCTCTTCATCTGCTTTGGATCCGCTCAAGAAGATCAAGAACAAGGTGACAGTTATATAATTTCTATCAAATATAGAGTGGAGTTTAAAAGGAGGATTTTATCTCCTTTTTCAAGACCTAGTTTTCATCTCTTAGCAAGATAGACTCCCTTTTAGCTTTTAGCTTCTTTCTTTTCTTTTAGCATCTATCTTTTCATCTTTTGAGAAATTTGTACTAAACTTGAATGAAAAATTTCCTTTGAAGAGTTATTGAAACCCTAAGTGTGGAATTACATTGTCTCTATTTTTCATGGATGAAGTTAATGATAACTTTGGTATATTCTTATCCCTTTTATCTATGAGTAGCTAATTTTCACTCTTAGGATTATGCTTGCTTAGGCAGTGGTAGTACATGGTTAGCTAATTATTTTTCTAATTAGTTAGTTGTGATGGGTGTTGCATTTATTTCATGAATTAATTGTGAGTTGGGGGTTGCAAACTCCAACCACACTAAAACCCATGTCATTCTTGAAAGAGAGGACATAGGTAAGGAATAAATGTAACTAATAACTTGATTCATTTCATTTAATGATATCTCTTAGATAAGAATGTCAATTGGGGCAATAGATGTGGGAAATTATCACACTTGTGAGGTGTTCGAAAGAACCCATTTGTGAAATTTGGTGTTGTAATTGAAAGATTGACACCAATACATTGACATCTAGCATACCCATGACTTTTAGCTAAAAATTGAATAAATGGCCAAATACCCATACATGATCCCACACCTATAATTGCATAACCCCAAGGCTTATTCTCAATTGAATTCACTCTTAGCATTCTTCAATGTCAAGCTAGTGCACTAAAATTGAAGTAGTTGTCGTTTATAAACACATTCAAACTAAATCCCGCATTTTACATTTATGCTTGCTTTATTCACACTACGGGTCATTTTTTAGTAGACTATTAATACTCTTGAGTTTTGAATTCCTTGCTTTCACTCCTTGTGGATTCGACTCCAGTCTAAGTTGGGTTATTATATTGACAACAATCGCTTACACACATTCAAGAGTGTAATTTGAGCGTTACCAAAAATGGCGCCGTTGCCGGGGAGTGAAACATAGTTTTCACTCTTGTAGTATTTTTAGTTACTTTGGGTTAGCCGTAGTACTTTATTTTACATTGTTTGGTGTTTTTGTTCTTTCTCAGGTGCGTATAATAGTATGCATGATACTATGAGCCAACACAGTAGTAATGTCGGGATGGTTGATGGATATTTGGAGGATGCGGATCAGCTCGGTGATGTGGGCCGAGCTAGTGCTATTTGTATTCCACTGGTGGAAGGAAATTGAGTGTTTCACGTTACTAGCATGATGTTTCATTTGCTTTAAATGAAAGGGCTATTTGGAGGCCAAGCTCATGAGGATGCTAATCTACACTTGAAGAATTTTATTGATGTGTGTTCTCCATTTGACATAGTATACATATCTCAAGAGTCAATCCGATTGCGTCTTTTCCCATTCTATTTGATGGAAGAAGTGGTCTTTTGGTTGCGGTCTTTGCTCGCGGGATCTATCACTACATGGAGTAAACTCATGGAGGCATTCTTGGAAAGATATTTTCCTTCTTCTCGGATGTTGCAACTAAGGGATGAAATCATCAAATTTTGCCAACTCAATGGTGAACCGTTATATGAGGTTTGACAACGATTCAACAAGAAGTTAATGCAATGACCAAATCATGAGGTTCCGGATAAAATGCTTTTCCAAATTTTCTATAAGGCATTAGATCAATTGAACAAGACGGTAGTCGATAATGCGGCTAGGGTTCTCTTGTTAGACTATCATATGGTGTTGCATCAATTTTATTAAATCAAGTGACCAAGCAAAGTAGAAGGTGGCACATAAAAGATACCGAGGTGACCATGGGGGCTCCCTCTGCATCTTTTGTGAGCCAAGAGCAAAAGAAAGAAGATGAAGAAAGAAATGTAAATATGGCTAAAGTGATGACGCAACTTGATCTTCTTACCAAGCATGTGATGGTGGATCCGCCTAAGGCGGTTAACGTCGTTGCTTCTAAGAGTGATAAAGCTTATGATGATGAGATAACGGAGTCTCTTGATGAAGAATTTTGGTTTTTGTCAAACCAATTGGTAGGTTCCTTCCCTACCTGCCAAAGGCAAGGTGGGAATCAAGGTTGGAAGGAAAGAGATCGTGATAGAGATTGGCGTGATAGAGATTGTGATTGGAGAGATAAGAATAGAGATTATGATCGGTATGTACCTCCACATGATCGGGTAAAGGGTAAAGAGTCAAGTTCCATTGACCTGGACAAGCTCAAAAGTAAAGATGTCCTTGCTCGGATTCTAATGGGTGTTGAGGGGACCAACAAGATAGTAAGAGAAATGAAAGGTGACTTCTCACAACTAAATCAAACGGTGACCTCTCACTCGACCTCTATCAAGCAACTAGAAACTCAATTGGGCCAAATCTCGGCAAAACTCAATGTAACACCAAAGGGTGGATAACCTAGTGACATGGTTGTCAATCCTAAAAATGATGCTCACATCATAGCTATTGTCACTATGAGTGGTCGAACTCTTGGTAAAGATGTTATTGATCTTAGTGAAGACACCAATGAAAAGGCAAATAAAGAACAAGCCAATGCAAAGAGAAAACGGCTATAAAAGCCAATTGATAATGATCCAAAGCCTAATGAGACAAGTGTTGAACGACCAATGGTAGTTGAAAAAAATGTTGAAAGTAAGAAAACTCCGAAGGTGATTGAGGATGATACTCCAAAAATGGATGAAACTCCAATTGTTCCATTATCACAAATATAAATTCCTCCCCCATTTCCATAAAGGCTCAAGAAGAAGGATGGTGATACCAAGTTCAAGAAGTTCCTTGCAAAGTTTAGTAATTTATCGGTGAATATTCCGTTGCTAGAAGCCTTACAAGAAATGCACGGTTATGCTAAATTTATGAAGGACTTGGTTACAAAGAAGTGAGTCATGGATTTTGAAATCATTAAGGTAACCCACAATTGTAGTGCTATAATGTCTAGCACCATGGTGGTGAAGAAAGAAGACCCAAACACATTTATTATTCCTTACATATCGGAGTCTATAAATTTGGAAAAGCATTGTGTGATCTTGGGGCAAGTATTAATTTGATGTCATTTGTCGTGTTTTGAAAGTTAGGCTTAGGTACTCCTAAGCCTACCACTATGAGACTTCTAATGGTTGATTGTTCAATCAAAAAGCCCATGGGTGTGTTGTATGATGTTTTGGTGAAAGTCGACTGGTTTATCTTTTCGGCCGACTTCATTATTCTTAATTGTGAGAATGATCATGAGGTCCCAACCATTCTTCATAGACCATTCTTAGCCACCAAAAAGGCCTTAGTAGATGTGGAATGTAGGGAGATGAAATTTTGGGTGAACAATGAAGAAGTATCCTTCAATGTGTGTAAGTCCATTAAGCAACCTATGGACTTGCAAGTTATTTTGGTGATTAATGTGGTTGATAATGAGGTAGCTAACACTGTTAAAATAGATCTTGTGAATGACCTCTTGGTGGGTGTGTTGTGGAACTTTGAAAGTGAGGCAGTTGAAGAATATGATAAGGTGGTAGCTTCATTGACGGGTCTTGGATCTTACACCAAGAACCCGGTCAAATTGGATCTTGATTTGAAAAATCCTGAGAGTCCACCCGCCAAGCCGTCTATTATTGAACCACCTCAACTCGAACTTAAGTCATTACTATCCCATCTCCAATATATTTTCTTGGGTGAGGATAATACATTGCCAATCATTGTAGCGGGTGATATTAAACCTTGTCAAGTAGATTCCTTGAAATCAATTATGAAAAAGTTCATTCGTGCTATCGGGTGGACTATCGCGGACATTATAGGCATCCCTCCCGAAATTTGTTCTCATAAAATCAAACTAAATGTTGATCATGTTCCTAGTGTAGAACGCCAAAGGAGATTAAATCAACCGATGCAAGAGGTAGTCAAGAAGGAAATCATTAACTGGCTTGATGTGGGAGTTTTCAACCCAATTTCAAATAGCACGTGGGTGAGTCCGGTCCAATGTGTTCCCAAAAAGGGAAGCATGACGATGGTCCCGAATAAGAATAATGATCTTGTGATCTTATACCTATGTGCCCGGTCACGGGTTGGAGAGTGTGTATGAATTATCGCAAATTAAACTCGTGGACTGAGAAAGACCACTTTCCCATGCCATTCATGGATCAAATGTTAGATAGTCTAGCTGATCGAGGTTGGTATTGCTTCCTTGATGGTTACTCGGGGTACAATCAAATTTGTATCGCCTCTAAATACCAAGAAAAGACCACTTTCACTTGTCCCTATGTCACATTTGCTTTCAAGCGCATGCCCTTTGAGTTATGCAAAGGGCCGACCACATTCCAACGATGCATGTTGTCCATTTTTACCGATATGGTAGAGGATACAATGGAGGTTTTCATGGATGACTTCTCCGTGGTTGGGGATTCCTTTGATTCTTGCCTTGCTCACTTAAGTAAAGTCCTTGAACCAATCTTGTTTTGAATTGGGAAAAATGTTATTTCATGGTCAAGGAAGGCATTGTTCTAGGCCACAAAATTTTGGGAAGGGGCATCCAAGTGGATCAAGCAAAAGTTAAAGTTATTGCTAAGTTACCTCCACCGATCTCCGTGAGGGGCATTACAAGTTTTCTTGGTCATGTAGGGTTCTATCGGCATTTCATTAAAGATTTCTCGAAGATCACTTATCCTTTGTGCAAGATTCTTGAAAAGGAGGTAAAATTTGAGTTTGGTGGTGGTTGTATAAAAGCTTTCAATTGTTTCAAGGAACTCCTTATGTCGGCTCCTATCATAGTAGCCCCGGATTGGTGATCACCTTTGAATTAATGTGTGATGCAAGTGGTGTTGCTCTAGTTGCGGTTTTGGGCCAAAGAAAAGAGAAGTTGTTCCACCTAATTTATTATGCAAGCAAGACGTTGAATGATGCTCAACGTAATTATACGGTTACGAAACAAGAGTTATTAGCGGTGGTGTATGCTTTTGAGAAGTTTTGGGCTTATTTGCTAGGCACGAAAGTGATTGGACACACGGACCACACCACTATTCGATATCTCATGGCAAAGAAAGAGGCAAAACCTCGATTGATAAGGTGGATATTTCTCTTGCAAGAGTTCGGTTTTGAAGTGAAAGATCAAAAGGGGTGCGAAAATCAAGTAGCCGACCATCTTTCCCGCCTTGAATCCAATCATAAAAAGCGGGGTGAGATTGATATTGATGACACCTTCCCCGATGAGCAAGTCATGTCACTTTCGGGGAGCATTACACCTTGGTATGCGGATTATGCGAACTATATTGTGAGCGGTGTGCTTCCCAGCGAGTTAAATTATTATCAAAAGAAACGGTTCCTATTTGATGTGAAAAGTATTTTTGGGATGAACCATTCTTGTTTAGGGAGTGTGCGGATGATGTAATCCGTAGGTGTGTCATGGAAGCAGAAATGATAGATATTCTTGAGGCTTGTCACTCTTCTCCATTCGGTGGTCATCACGGTGGGATCAGAATTGCCGCTATGGTTTTTCAAAGTGAATATTATTGGACTACCCTTCACAGAGATGCTTATGAAATGGTCAAAACATGCCCTCAATTCCAAATGCAAGGTGGTGTTTCGAGGAGGCATAAGATGCCTCTTAGGCCTAATCTCGAGGTTAACTATTTGATGTATGGGGATCGACTTCATGGGTCCCTTTGTGAGCTTATATGGTAATAAATATATCTTGGAAGCCATCGATTAGGTCTCAAAGTGGGTGGAAGCCATTGCTTTACCGAACAACGAAGGCAAAAGTGTCACCTTTTTCTTGAAAAAGTACATCTTTACAAGGTTCGGGACTCCAAGGGCAATTATTAGTTATGGCGGCTCTCATTTTTGTAATCGGGTCTTCGGTGCTGTAACGCCCTAAAAAGGGTCTCGAGATGTCACACGGTGCTTAGGGTCACAAGTGATCCCAAGCTAACCCTTCTACTGGCATACTTATAAGCAACTAAATAAAATAAATAAATATGAACAAAATCAGTGGAAACATAAAACTTATCTGAACTCGGTCAATACAAATCTGAATTTACAAGATTACAACTCTGCTTTTGACAACAAAACTAAAATAAAATACACTAACACTACTGACTTTCTATGAAGCCTCTACTAGTACTGACTATAGGTAGCTGGGTCATGACTCCCAACTATCCCAACTCAATACGATTGAATAAAAAAAATACAATACTTCTCACACTGTGTAACTGACTCGAGCCCTTGAATCAAAAGGACTTATCACCTTCTGACTGAAAGCTGCGAACTGACTGAATATGGTATATGCGCTACAACTTGTACCTACATTATGAGACAATGTAGCACATAGACATATATGTGGATCAGTACTTTTAGGATGTACTGAGTATATGAGGGTGTATGCATTTACATAAATAATATCATTACTCATGCTGACATAAATGACTCACATAGCTTGAATAAAAATCTGAAATATAAATCTCATAAATCATGAATAATGACACATATAGTATAAATCTCGTGAGTCATTTCACTTTCTTCTAAAATCTGTATTCTCCTCTTATTCTCACAACTTCTAAGCTAGATGAAATCTGAAACTCATTCTGTATAGTAAACTCTTTAGCACAATACTTTAAATCCATAAAACTGTTTCAAGAGTGTGGGACATCTTTGGGAGAATGGAACTTCTTTGAAACTCAAGGTCTTAGAACTTTAGAAACTTCAAGACATGGGAAAAACTCTAGACTCTTATGAACTTGGGAGTTTCTTCTAACCGACATAAACTATGTAAGCTACATGAAGTCCAACGTCTTGCGCACATTGGGGAGATCTGTTTTATCCTTGCCATCAGAGTAGAACCTTTTACTTTTTAGTGATCACTAGCTTAACCCACTTGGGGTAAATCAAATCCTACGGTGGCTCGTAGTGCTGGGGCATGAGACTTTGGAATCAAGCCCAACTCGGTGCTAAATACTACTCCCTTAATTAAGCTCAGATCTTTTAAGAAAAATCCACCTTAAACAACTTAGAAATATGAAATGGAAGCCAACTAGGCTTCCCTTTAGCTTAAATCAAATGGTGTGGATTTTCTTTCTTAGCTTAGGATTAAAATCAACTCTTTTCTTGAAACTTTGGTAGACTATCACCAATAAGCTTTAAAACTTTAATAGCATGGAAATATCAATACACTTCCTGAAACACTTTAGAAAGTATCAACAATTCATCCTTGGACTTAAGGCATGTATATTCTTAAAGGATCACAATTTCACAATAAAGTTTAATTCATGACACCAATCTCGAAAACATTTGAAGATATCACATCAATATAGAAAGTTGCAATTTATAGCATGAATTATCAATTCAAATCATAAATAAGTGAAATAATCATGCAATTCAAAACTTGAACAACTTATCAATTCATATTCTCAAAATTATATAATTTGGGTATAGAACCAGTTGTAAAAACATGAAATTCATTTATAAAAATCAAATCTTTGGGCACAAGAACGAAAGAAGTGTTCTTGTTCAAACCCCACATACCTTGAATTAGAAGCTTTGAATGAACTCTCATTTTTTGGACTCTATTCGTACATTCGTACTCTTGAATGAGGGTTCTTGAAGCCTTTGACTTGAGAACCTAGAATCTTGACTCAATTTAGAAAATCTATGGTGAACCTTGTGTGTACTTAAGGTTTTTGGTTGAGGGAAATTTTGAGAAAATCTCATATAATGCTTGTAGTGGCCCTAAATTCTGATATTTGTATGGTTTAAGAGGCTTGGAAAAAGTCTAAAGTGACCTTTTTAACTTCTGTATGAAGCTGAAAAAATTGAAATGGAAACCCAAATTTATGGGCCACCGTGATGTGCCACTATCGCAGTGGCTCACTGGAAATTGACAAATGGGAATCTGGGAGTCACCGCGATGCGAAGCCATCGCGTTGTTCCACTGGTTGGGACCTGGAACTTCAGCGCGACACGTCACGATCGCGCTAGGCCACTGGAAATTGACTATTGGGAAATTGGGGTCCTCCGCAACGCTCTACTATCACGGAGTTCTACTGGAATTTGAAAATTGTTAAATAGACCCTCTCCGCGACACACCATACACTAAAATGATGGTGTTTTACTGGAACTTCAATTAGTCATAACTTCTTGCCCGGTTATCGGATTTGGGCGAATCTTATATCATTGGAAAGCTAATTCAATTCCACATGATAAAAATTCAAAACTAGGAAAATTCTATATGATTTAAACATTACTCACTTTGAAAGTCATTCCTCAATCTTATAGAGACGAAATTAGGCTTAAAAAAATTTTAGGGTATTATAATATCTCCCCCCTAGGAACATTCATCCTCGAATGTGGCTAGCTAGGCTAAGAATACAGAGGAAAATTGAGGGTGCACGGTTGAAATAACTTGCTATTATACCTCATTCTAAACCTCTGAGTACTTCTGTGAGTGCACGAACTTATAATAAGAATAACTATATAGCTGAATCTTTGATTAGGAAAGAGCTGAATGATGAAAGACTATTACCTTCGACTGAACTTATCTTTACTTATCATAAGGAGCTAATTCATGCTGAGAGTTTAGAACTTGCTTGATGTGTTCATGGTGCGATCGTACTTATAGATTGCGAAATGATAGTTTATGCAGGCATAAATTATGAGAAAATAAGGCTAAGATCACACAATGGGTATTACACTGTCTGAGTTGGAACACTTGGAAAACGAAGATCGTTCAGTGAATACTTATGCACTGAATCATGACTAGATATCTGAATTCTGAAACTGATGCTTGATACATATACTGAGCTGAATTCGCAAATTTTCATGGGTGCGAACATTTATTTATTGGAATGACTGTACTTATGAAACTCCAGGTAGTAAAACCAGACTAGTTCTGAAAATGGAAAACTAAAGAAATCTATCCGTCTGATTGTTAAACTGGACTGCTGGCTATCCAAACTGAATCATACTAGATACTCATACTCAAGTGGAGGATTTTATCAACACCCCCTAGGGAGTTCTAACGATATAAGGGAGCAAAGTACTTTGAGCATGATCTGACAAAGGCATCCGAATTAGAGATTATAATATTTCTACGACTCTATAGCTTGGAACATAGACCCTTTTGAATCATAGACTGGGATAGAATTTCTGGGTCTTAGGCAATGCAACACCTTACTAGCAAGCTTAGACATACTTCTAAAATATTCTCTCAACTATTCATTTCCCTTAAAGACCATACTCATTGATTCATTTTCTAATTCTCACATGGCCGTTGATATTTCCATCTACTCATGTTCTAAACTGAACTAAATTCCCTCACCATCTTCAAGCCTAACCCACAATCACAGGATACACCACATAACACTGTAATCTAGTCTGAACCGTAATTCAACACACCATGCACTTCACAATTTCTCATCTCATACAAAATTCTCATTACCACTCTAACAACCACATTCAACCTCGTACTAGACATTTACTAACATACAGTGCATTCATCCAGATATATACAAACATGATGTTCAAGCCTCCTTCTATAACCACATATGCACTTCTAAACACACTCTCATAAAATACCCTTGTCACAACCTACAAACCTCTATCAAGAACTACTTTCATGCACCACTCTTAAGAAGACATACATAACATATTTTGAACTGACCAGGTCATATACAAAAACTTCACTCAATATTTCTTCAGACTCATAGAATTATATAAAGCAAGCACACGACCATCTTCCCCAACATGACATATTTACTCTCTCCTATCTACACAACTGGTCATCATCACTATTTTTGACCTAAGGAAAATGTCACTGAGAGGTTAGAAAATAAGGACCTGTAGCATGAAGGGATACCGTGTGTAACTTGGGCACTCATCTGAGGCCAGAAGAATAGAGCATTTAACATCATGAACTTATAGAAGAGGTCTAACCTGAGGACATGCATGATATAAATCTAAATTTCGCTGCTCATTAAAAGGATTGCTTGAGCACTTGAACTGAACACACCATAAAGCTTGAGTACATGAGTCATAAGCAGCATGACCCAGATTTGGAGTTCATAGCTTATGGAATATGATTCCAACTGCTGAAAGAATTGGAACTCCTCTTTTTGGGAACTAGGAGAGTACATAATTCTCCATTATATGCATGAACATCAATTAAGATCATGGAACTAACACGTAAGGCATGAGTAGGTATTGGGACTACTAAAAATAATGAAATAAGATTGGGTCAAGCATCAATCTTTCTCACAGCTATTCTACAACTTACTGGTACAGGTACTAGAATCTCAAAGCTTGACTTGGTTACTCATTCTATCATCTCCCCCTTAGCTTTAAGCCATCACTCTAAGTTTGTGAACCGCTATATTAACTCTAACCTAAACTGCACTCACTTTGCTCTAGAGTCTGGGATATAATTAATACACAGGAAACTGAACTTTACCCTGAAGGACTATATCTTTACGTATATCACCTAAAGTTAATAATTCTTTCTAAGATTTGACTCTTAAACTTCTGTGACCCCAAAAGTCATCATATAACAACTTAAACACTCACCAACTTAGATTTTTAACGTTTGACACGGATATCATCATCCTTTAATAAACCATGCTACTCCTTTCATACTCTGCTAACATCACATACTATCACATCTCCAAAATTATATTTTTTTAAACTATAGGAATCAATATCATACCAACAAGGTTCAATACTATGAATCAAAACTCCTGAACTTAGCTATTAAGAACATCATATACTATACAGCTAGTCTCCTTCCTCTTAGCAACTTAATGGTACTACTAACCACACAATACTTAATAAATTTGGAAAATAGCGAAGCCCCATATCACCTTGGGCATACCTCAACATCATACTTACAAAATCATACTTATTCACGAATAGCTAGACTCAAACACTTGCATCCACTGTTCCCTATAACTAGTACCATTAACCAAGAAATCGTCATATCCTCCTTCATGACCACCAATCGTTCAAACTTAATGTCTAACGCTTAATATGATTTACAACCCCACCTCACACACAACTCTCACTTGGAAACTATAAAACAAAACATCAAGAAACACTAGCCCACTCAAACCTCATAACAACAATAATCGATCATAATCATATGGCCTATCTTAATCACAATCCATTAACACATCCTCCGTCTACACATCATTACTATATACCTATCTATACACCTAAACTTTTTTCACAGCTCTATAGGTTTCAACTAAACTCCTTTTTGCAATCTCAGGGAACCCTAAATTAACAACGTTCATCCACTAAGTTCTTTTATCAATAACCTATACTTTTCTAGAACAACAAACTCCGTCAACAACTCTTTTCATACTTCAAGCAAACAGCAATTCACCTCAACTAATAACTCTTTCCCTACCTTCTACTAAACTAACATACAAGGACATATCACTTCATTACTAACTCAATCATATGTAAAAAAAAATTGGCTATACATATATTCAATAAATCGTAATTACCACCCTTCTTGTCAATACACCTCTAAACCCCCAATTCCAACCAACACAAGAACACCAAGGTGAATAATAAGTTGCTAGTGAATTGAAATAGGCCTTACACGGCTTCACTAGACTTTAATTTTTGTGTTTTGAACATGGAAATGAGAAGAATAACAAGGAAACTATGCTAGTGAATCGAAAAAGCCCCCTACACGGCTTCACTAGATTTTTAGTTTCAACAGCACAATGATAATAAGATTACAAGAGATAGAAACTTGGCACATAATATTCAATGATCTAAGAATACATATCTTACTCTGTCTTAACTGAATGACTCATAAGAATGAGGGCATAACTTTAAACTTTAGGGGCTTATAACACATTAGAATGCCCCTCTCAAGCCGCTTTGTGAGACTTCTGAAACTTCTTGCTAGCAAGTTTGAGAGCATTATCAGGGGAGAAAATTAGAACATGCCGATCATGTTACCTCAAAAATAGTACATAGACAGAGAAGTATAGATTATTGTTATGGAATTTGAGGAGGAATCTAAAAGCACATCTGACTTGGGTGTGGTGCACGATTTTTATGAACATGAATAAAGCTCTTCAAAATTTGGAATTTAAAAGCACTGATGGGATAGTTTCTAGTCTGCTTAAAATTCCATAACTATCTATAGAGACTATCTGAGAAAGCTTTATCAGTAAAGACTTAAGCTTGACTATTTCTGATACCTTGAAAATAAGGCAGAGATGGCTTGGATAGAGTAAGATTAAAATCTGTATAAGTTTCTTAGAGAACCTTTCTATAGCACGATATGAGACTTGAAAGAATGAAAATATTTTCTAAATGCTCCGTGGCCTCACAAAGAAAAGTACAGACATTTTCGTACCGTTTCGCAGGACTCTACTAGACATGGCTTCACAGACACCCTAGGACACTTAAACTCTGTGCTCTTATACCGAGTTTGTAATGCCTAAAAAATGAGTCCCGAGATGTCACACGGTACTTAGGGTCACAAGTGATCCCAATCTAACCCTTCTACTGGCATACTTACAAGCAACTAAATAAAATACATAAATTTGAACAAAATCAGCGAAAACATAAAACTTCTCTGAACTCTATCAATACAAATCTAAATTTACAAGATTACAACTCTACTTTTGATAACACAACTAAAATAAAATACATTAACACTACTGACTGTCTATGAAGCCTCTACTAATACTGACTATAGGTAGTTGGGTCATGACTCCCAACTATCCCAACTCAATACGATTGAATAGAAAAAATACAATACTTTTCAAACTGTGTAACTGACTCGAGCCCTTGAATCAAAAGACTCATCACCTTCTGACTGGAAGCTGCAAACCAATTAAATATGGTATATGCGCTACAACTTGTACCTACATTATGAGACAATGTAGCACATAGACATCTATGTGGATTAGTACTTTGAGGATGTATTGAGTATATGGGGGTGTATGCATTTACATAAATAATATCATTACTCTTTATAAAATCATGCATGCTGACATAAATGACTCACATAGCTTGAATGAAAATCTGAAATATAAATCTCATAAATCATGAATAATGAAACATGTAGTATAAATCTCGTGAGTCATTTCACTTGTTTCTAAAATCTGTATTCTCCTCTTATTCTCACAACTTGTAAGCTAGATGAAATCTGAAACTTATTCTGTATAGTAAACTCTTTAGCTCAATACTTTAAATCCATAAAACTATTTCAAAAGTGGGGGACATCTTTGGGAGAATGGAACTTCTTTGAAACTCAAGGACTTAGAACTTTAGAAACTTCAAGAAATGGAAAAAACTCTAAACTCTTATAAACTTAGGAGTTTCTTCTAACCGATATAAACCATGTGAGCTACATGGAGTCCAACGTCTTGCCCACGTTGGGGAGAGCTTTTCTATCCTTTCCATCGGAGTAGAACCTTTTACTTTTTAGTGATCACTAGCTTAACCCACTTGGGGTAAATCAAATCCTACGGTGGCTCATAGTTCGGGGGCATGAGACTTTGGAATCAAGCCCAACTCGATGCTAAATACTACTCCCTTACTTACGCTTAGATCTTTCAAGAAAAATCCACCTTAAACAACTTATATTATGGATAAATTAAGAAACCCCTATAAAAGTGTCAAAAATTTTTGTCTCGGAAGTGGTAGTGATAGTAAAAAGTGAATTACTAGCGGTAGAGGTAGTTCAAGCAGTAGATATACCCGTGTGCCTCAGGTACCGCTTAGTCAACCTTTTGAGGAAGAAGTAGGTGTAAGTGTTTACGATATGGATTATGCAGAAGTTTAGGAAAATTACGGTATAGAAGAAGAAAATAAAATAGATGGGTTAATTTAGATGAAGATGGTGAAAATATTGGTGAGACACCTACAGTAGGAAATGCTAATGTTAGATCTGAATAGGTTAATCGCCCTCCCCGTCCTCCCCGTACCCCAAGAGCTCGTATACCAACTAGTATTGCTTGGGAATTTTTTACATGTATAGAAGGAGAAAATAACGTGCAATGCAATAGTTGTCAACAAGTATATAAGCATAAAAAAGGAGGCAATCAAGGGGGTACGGGTACGTTAATGTGACATATTAGAGACTATCACCAAAGAGAGTTATTTATTGCAAAAGGTGGTGAGGTTATTGGTGGGACAACACGAACTAGAATGGACCCAGCAATCGGTCAAGTAATTAAGACTTATAATAAATTGAGGGAACGAGAAGAAATAGCAAAAATGGTAGTTGTGGGTTGTTTGTCTTTTAGTTTTCCTTCTTCGGATGCTTTTATTCATTATATTTAAGCAATTTATAATCCTATTTTAATGGTATTTTTAGAAGTACTTGTCGGGCCGATATTTGTAGACTTCATTCACAATATGTTTATTATTTATCTACATTGTTAAAAAATATTCAATGTAGAATGACTCTAACTTTTGATCTTGGTCGTACTGTTAATAGAAATGATTATTTAACAATTACTTGTCACTAGATAGATAATAATTTTGTTATGCAAAAACATATTCTAGCTTTTTTGTATGATGAAGATCGTAGACATACTAGAGAATTTATTGTTGATTCGATTAGTAAAGTTGCAAAATTTTATAGTACTGAAAGAAAAGTTATATGTATTGTTTTTTATAATGCTTCTAACAACAACACTGCTATTGAAGAATTAAAAGTTAGTCTCTCTCCGCCGTTACCTGAAATATTTCATGTTAGGTGTGTTTGTCATATATATAAAATTTAATTGTAAGAGATGGTCTTGAATTTTTTAAGTTTTATATTAAAAAAATTTGGCTTGTTGTTGGCTTTATTCAAGGAAATAATCGAAAAAAAGAATTAGAGAATTTAAAGTTAAATGTGAACAAAATGGACTTACGCCGATATTTATGCTTGAAGAATGTGATACTAGATGGAATGCTACGTATGATTATTTAAAAACTTGTCTTGCGTATAAAGTTCCTACTACATTGACTTTTAACCAATTTTGTGGTTCATTTGCTAATTCGGCCGAATGTATGCTAAATGATTCTGATTGGGCTGCAATTGATGATCTTGTTAAGTTTTTGAAAAAAATTTATATAGCTACGGTTGAATTTTTCAGTGTTTATTAATCCTACTATTTGTAATATTTTAATATATGTAGCCGATATTTCTGTTTGCCCAAAGAATTTAAGAATAAAGAAGGTTACGAAGAAGCTGTTAGTGCTATGTTTGTTAAATTTAAAAAATATTTTTTTTCGATTCCCTCTATTTACTTGGTTGGTGTTAAACTAAATCCATGAATGAAATTTACTACTATGTGCCACTTTAGTAATCTTATTTATTCTAACTTAGAGATAAATGCTAACAATGATTCTGAAGATGAAGAACAACCAGATTTGTTTATGGCTATAAGTGATGTGAACATTTACTTAGAAAAATTATATAACCATTATGCTGAGTTACTTGATGTAGCTGTACCGACAAATATCACTCCAACTGTCGCACCTTATGCTCCCGAAGAGCCATCATTTTCTAAAAAAGCAGCATGGTGGTTTTCCTAATTTTATGATTTAAATATTTGGAACAACATTGAGGCGGAAACTTACACAACAACTTTTCGGAAAGAGCTTAAGTATTAATTTCAAACGTCGGTAAAGGATCGTAGACGATGCATCAACGCGTTGGATTGGTGAAAGAATAAGGAAAGACATTACACTGTGCTTTCAAGATTAGCTAGAGATATATTGAATATTCCAATTTCAACCGTTGCATCAGGGAGCGTTTTTAGTCAGGGACGACAACAGCTTGGAGACAACCGACATTCATTGAGGAGCAATGCTATGACTGTTCTAGTTTACCTCAGAGATTGGATTAGAGCGGAACGAAGAAATCAAGGAATAGAGGTGGAGCCGATAGACGAACAGAATCTTGAAGAAATTATGACTTCAAAGGAGAACTCAGCAAAATCAAGTCCAATGCATGATTTTGCGCCCATTGATTTTGACTATCCTATGCCAGTTTCCGTTAATATTAACATGAATGGGTTGAGAAAAATGATGCAAAATTTGTAGATTTTTAATTCGTGTAAATTATAAATTTTGGATCATTTTACAATTAATAAATACAACATTCATTCACTTCTTACTTTATAATTTTTTTCATTTAAATTGAATTAAATACTTAGTTTTAATATATTACTAATTTACTATCAAACTTTACACTAAGTAATAGACAATTAAACATAGCAAACATATATACACATAATGAAAAAATAAATTTCTTTTAAGTTCAAAACCTCAAGTATCATTATATTAAGTAGAATATTTTCTATAGTCTCTAAATTATATATATTTAATATTTTAACGTATACATATAGTGTATATAGTTTGTATGTATATCGTTTCAACTTTCAAGTGATATTTTAAGTAGTATATATGCTACATATATGTGTACATATTTTTTTTTTATTAAAATAGTGTATATTTAACGTGTATATGTTTTTAAAGTAGTATGTATATAGTGTATATATGTTGTATGTATATTATTTAAAGTAGTACATATACAGTATGGTATGTAACTATGTATATATGTGTATATATTTTCAATAGACTCTAAAGTAGTATATATTTAATGTATACATGTGTCTATGTAATTATGTATTCAAATTTTGAAAAGTAGTATATATATATATATATATATATATATATAATGTATGTATGTTGTGTGTATATTATTTAAAGTAGTACATATATTAGATCGTATGTATATATGTGTGCATATTTTGTATACACTCTAAAGTAGTATATATATTTAACGTATAGTCGTATACATGTGTATATGTTTTCTAATGTAGTATATATATAGTGTAGATATGTTGTGTATATTGTTTAACGTATTTAAAATGTATATAGGAGGGTATATATAGTGTATATTGGAAAAAAACTTTTAATTTTTTATTTTTTTATTTTTGACCAGGTTTGACCGGTAAACCCTTAATAGGCTGGTCCCGATTTATTTTTTAAAAAGTCACTGTTGGGCTCGAACCTGGCCCATTAACACAGGATCAAAACCAGCCCGACCCACGAACCAATAAAAAAATAGGCCGGATTCGGGTTGACCCGCCCCGACCCCGTTGACAGCTTTAGGGCACATACACTATTGATCCTACGACTCAACTAATATGACTCGTAATAGGACCCTACGACTCGTGGGGTCCATTCGTAGTCAACACAAAAAAAATTTGGGATAAACACTGGACATCCTACGATTTGCACAACACAGCTTGTAACAAATCCTTACAACTCATAGTGAGCCACTCATACTTAGAGCAGAAGACTTAGCCACACACACTGGTTAGGCTGCGATTTGGGTCCAACAACTCATCATGGGTCTTTACGACTCGTGACCCAAGTCGTCATCAGGACAACAACGCAAGCACCATTCACTGGACACCTTACGACTAGGTTCATATGACCCGTCAAGACAGCCGTAGTCAGGACAATGAGGATAAAATTTCAGAAATTCTCGGAGATCAACACCAAAGGTGTTTCAGGTATATAATAAAATGACATGTAAGCCCTTCTTCAAAGCTCTTCCTAATATTTTTTTTTAAAAACGATGATAAAAATGATAATAAAATTTTATCAAGTTTATGTTAGTGTCAAATTTATAATATACTTTGTAAATGTGTTTTCTTAGTCAAGTGAATAAAAAATATAGCAATTAAAGTATTCACTAAATAATCTCATTAATATTTATATTTATATTATAATTTAAAGTTTGTGATTTTTAGAGCAATGTCAAATTAACATACAGTAATAAATAGGTTCGTAGTTAAATGCTCAATAAAATCTAATACAAAAACTTTTGAATTCACATAAAACTGTAAATTACATTGTAGATCTATCTCTTATTTTTTTAGTATAACAAACTTAAATGTCCTGTTAGTTCTTTTTTAGATATATGGATTTATTTGATTAATTTATTAATTATGATTTATTTGATAAAACTAGATTTAGATATTCCCCAAAATATTATTTAAATGAATAACGTACAAAAATATAATGAATTAAAGCAAATAATATCTGAAAAACGTAAAGAATTAAAAATAAGAATAGAAATACTACAATATAACATAATTGCTGGAGTTAGTAAAAACTCAATAAATGCACAAAAAGAAGAAATATCAAATTTAGAATCAATAATAGATAGTCTAGAATATACATACCAACATGATCTATTAACAATTAAATAAAAAATGAACAAAGAGGATTTTATAACAGATGAAAAAATATATGAAAATCACGAAGGATTAAAAATAAAAATAGTGTTTTCTAATTTAGGTAGAAGGTATAAGAAAATAGGTGAACATTTATATTTAGTGCTAGAAAAAGAAGA
>NC_061116.1:171286434-171418392 GCF_002878395.1 Capsicum annuum
ACAATTGATAGTCTAGAATATACATACCAACATGATCTATTAACAATTAAATAAAAAATGAACAAAGAGGATTTTATAACAGATGAAAAAATATATGAAAATCACGAAGGATTAAAAATAAAAATAGTGTTTTCTAATTTAGGTAGAAGGTATAAGAAAATAGGTGAACATTTATATTTAATGTTAGAAAAAAAAAGAATTAAAATTAGAAGATAAATTAACAGTTATGGTGAGAATAGAAAAGAAAACGAAGAAATAGATAGAAAAAAGGAAATAGAAAAAATAAAACAACAAACTACAGAAGAAATACGAAAAATAGAAGAAACTAAAAATAGTAGGATTGCTGAATTAGAAAAAGAACTACAAATGCTAAAAGATCTGTATGAAAAAAGACAGAAAGAAAAAGATAAAGAACAAAAATTATTAAATGAGATAAATCAATTAAAAGAAAAATTAGAAATAGACAATAAAGAAATAGAAACCAAGGAATTAGAAATTAATACAATAGATGCTGAAGAACAAATAATTATGATTTGGAAGATAGTGAAACATATATAGAAATCTTAACAAATACAAAAAATTTAGAAATAAATGGAAAACAAGAAGTAATTAATGAAGAAAACTTAGAAAACATAAACACGGAAATAAACACTCTTGATAAAAAAAGAAGATGAAAATATAATACCTAGAACATCAGAAATAAGAAAACCTACATATTATAAGAATAAGTTTAAAAGATATAATCTAAAGAATGAATATGACAAAGGGATACCAAAATAAATAGTTAATAAAAATTATAACTTTTTAGACTTAGATTGTGAAATAGATACAGAAAAAACAATACAATTATGGACAGGATATATGACAAAACAATTATTAGATAATAATATAAATGCAATAGATGCACCAGAATATATAGAAAGAACACTAATAGGAACAGTGAAATTATAGTTTTTAAATCTAACTGAAAATAGTAAAAGAGTATTAAGAACTGACAAACCCACAAAAGGAACATCATCAACAACCACAACTAAACTAAAACCTATAGAATTATTAAAAAAGTATGAAACAGCTATAAAAGACGAATTTAGTAGCATGACAACAACAGAAGAAGAACAAAATGAAGAGAAAGATACAATTAGAAATTTAATGTTAAAATTAGCAATATGTAATATGTGCTACATAGATGAATATACTTGCGCATTTAAAGAATATTATTATAAAGAAGCACATAATACAGAAGAAAGTAAAGAAATAAGAAAATTATATTTTAGTAAATTACTTGAACCATTTAGTTCAAAAATAATAAAAAGTTGGGATGAAGCAAAAATAGTAGATACTCTAGGAGCAAGAATAAAATTTTTACAACAATGGTATAGAAATCTATGTGAAAAATATAGAGAAGAAATAAAAATGAAAAAAACATTAATAAGGAATTTAGCATGTTGCAAAGATAAAATAACACCTCAATTTGGATGCGAGAAAGATATTATAAGAAAAGAAAAAGGCATAAGAAATATAAGAAATGCAAAAAATCAAAATATAAGTATAAGAAACCAAGAAAAAGATATTATGTAAAAAATTATAAACATAAAAGACCATATAGGAATAAGAAAACTATAAAGGAATGTACTTGTTATAATTGTAGAAAATTAGGACATTTAGCTAGAGATTGTAAATTACCTAAAAACCCAAAAAATAAACAAATATCAGAAATAAAAATAGAAAATACAGAATATATGCAGATAGATTATATAGATTACAAATTAGAAAGTGAAGATAGTATATATGAAATTTCAGAGAATGAAACAGATAATGAAATAGATAGTGAATTAGACGAATTAAATGACTAAAGAAGATATACAAATAAACCAAATGACTGAAGAAGATATAAAAATAATAACAAAAGAAGAATATTTAAATGACGAAGGAACAGATCAAAAAATAATATTTGATAATAATATATTTGATGAAATAAAAGGAAAAAAGTTAGACTTAAGTGTAGAAAAAATATTTAAAATACCAACAATAAAAAATATATTTACTAGAAAAAAGGAAGAATATTACATAGTAAGTCAAAAGGAACATGTAATAGACTGTAGATATGCAAAAGGTAAAGCTAGTATACCACTAGTTACAAAAAAGTTAATTAATAAAGAAATAAACGATATAAAAAGTAGAGACCCAATAAAATATGTACACCTTGGAGGTACAGAGATATTAATAAAAGCATGTTTTAGAGAAGGAATAGCTACACCAATAGAATTATATTTAGCAGATGATAGGATTATAAGACCTATAGAAAAAAACATAATAACTGCAATTAAAGGAAATTTAATATACCAAAAATTTAAATTTATAATAAGTGCAAATTATTCAGTAGCAATAACAAATAAAAATATAGATAAATATTAGTATTATATTGGAAAATATCAGGAATAGAACTAACCCCAAGAAGTAAAATATTTACAGCAAGATGTAAAAATCTATATGTATTAACAACAAAACATAAAATAGAGGGAAAAAATAAAATTAATAAAATACAAATAGAAAGTCCTTTTGAACAATTCGTAAAAACAATTGATAATAATGATTATAGTTACAGAAATATAGACATAGAAGAAGATTTAGAAATAATAAATGATAGAATAAGTACAACAAAAAGAATAGCTTATGAAAAAATAGAATATCAAATTCATCAAAAAGAACAAGTTATGAAATAAGTTCAATAGTTAATTTAAATCAATATTACATAACAGGAACAATAAATGAAAAAGAATATTTAATACTCTTAAATATAGGACAAGAAGAAAATTATATAGCAAAATATCTAGTAAAAAATGAGGAAATAAAATCTGATAATAATATATGCCCAGATCTACCAAGAATCTTAATAAACACTAAAAATAAAGCAGAAAAAAAAATAATAATAGGAGTTAGAAAAATGAAAATAGAATTTGAAATAAAGGAAGAAATGCAAAAAACAGACATAATATTAGGAATTAAATGGCTAGAACAAGTAAAACCATACAATATAGAACATACACAATTATCTATAACATATAATAGGGAAAGATTATTCCTAAGAAGAGCTCTAACATGATATGAAAATATATGTATTAATGAAGATAGTAGTAGAAGGATATTATAGTAGATATTATACGCCTATGATAGATACAGGAGCAAAAACTAATTTATGTAGATATAATTGTTTACCAGAAAGTAAATGGGATAAATTAAAAACACCAATAATAGTTAAAAGATTTAATAATGAAGGAAGCTTAATTACTTATAAAGCTAAGAATGTAAAAACACAAGTATGGGATAAAATATTAACAATAGAAGAAATCTATAATTATAAGCTAACATCAAAAGATATACTTTTAGGAATGTCGTTTTTAGATAAATTATACCCACATATAATAATTAGAACAGATTGGTGGTTTACAACACCATGTAAACAGAAAGTAAGAGCAAAAAGAGTTATTAATAAAATAAGAAAGAAAACTGATTGGATAAAAGGAAGTGAAAAAATTACACAAAAATTAGAAAATATAAAAAATACTGAAGATACAATAGAACTGATCGTATTTTCAATAAATAAAAAGGAAATAACTATATTTTCAATAAATAAGATAAAAATAATTAAGAAAAAATTAGAACAATTATATAGTGAAGATCCATTAAAAGGATGGGAAAAACATAAAATCACTATAAAAATTGAATTAATAGATAAAAATAGCATAATAACCCAGAAACCATTAAAATATAATTTTGATGATTTAAAAGAATTTAAAATGCATATAGAAGAATTATTAGAAAAACAATATATACAAAAAAGTAATAGTAAACATAATAGCGCAGCATTTATAGTAAATAAACATAGTGAACAAAAAAGAGAAAAAAGTAGGATGGTTATTGATTATAGAAATTTAAATGCAAAAACAATGACTTATAATTACCCAATACCAAACAAGATATTAAAAATAAAACAAATACAAGGATATAATTATTTTAGTAAATTTGATTGTAAATCAGGATTTTACCATTTAAAGTTAGAAGAAGAATCTAAGAAATTAACCGCATTTACGATACCACAAGGATTTTATGAATGGAATGTACTACCATTTGGATATAAAAATGCACCAGGTAGATATCAACATTTTATGGATAGTTATTTTAAACAACTACCTGACTGTATAGTATACATAGATTATATACTATTATATACAAAAACTAAAGAAGAACATTTAAAATTATTAAAACAGTTTACAAGTATAATAGAAAAATCAGGAATAAGTTTAAGTGAGAAGAAAACAGAAATTATGAAAAATCAGATAGAATTTTTAGGAATACAAATAGATAAAAATGGAGTCAAAATGCAACAACATATAGTCCAAAAAATAATAAATTCAGAAGAAGAATTAGATACAAAAAAAAATTACAATCATTTTTAGGATTAGTAAACCAAGTAAGAGAATATATTCCAAAACTAACAGAAAACTTAAAACCATTACAGAAAAAATTTAAAAAGAATGTAGAATATAGATATAATGAAGAAGACAAAAAACAGGTAAAGAAAATAAAATTACTTTGTAAAGAGTTACCAAAATTACAATTTCTAAATGAAAATAAAAAATTTACATATATAGTAGAAGTTGATGTAAGTGAATATAGTTATGGAGGATTACTCAAATATAGGTATGAAGAAGAAAAATTAGAGCATCATTGTAGATATTATTCAGGAACGTTTAACGAAACAGAAATAAAATGTGAAATAAATAGAAAAGAATTATGTTCTTTATATAAATGTTTAATAACATTTGAACCATATATCGTGTATAACAACTTTATTGTTAGAACAGATAATACACAGGTACGATGGTGGCTAACAAGAAAAATACAAAATTCAGTTACGACAAAGAAAATTCGGAGACTAGTATTAAATAAACTGAATTTTACATTTACAATTGAAGTAATCAATACTAACAAAAATATCATTGCAGATTACTTATCAAGACAAAGCTACTCAAACTGATTTACCAATGGAAGAGGCTGATGTCAAAGATACCCAGACTGATTTATTGCTCCAAATGTTTAAACAAATGGAGTTATTACAAGAACGAGTTATTACACTAACTACTGAAGTTACAAATGTAAAAGTGCAAGTCGAGCACTATAAAAACAAGATACTGTGCAGGAAGAGCACATTAAAAAATTAGACCTAGAAGGTGACGATGAGAAACACCTTAAAACTCAAATTACTAACGAAACTTCAATTACAGCTGCAGGCATATCTAAAGGAAAAAATATAGTCACTCAAAATAGACCTGGAATACCAAAGGAAAAGAATTATAACCTCAGCCAAATATTTTCAAAATCATATACACCAAATATACAAAATGTAGAAGCATTTGCACCTCCCTAGATACATACCTATTCTGAATTACTTAACCAAGAAAAACAGACATACAATTATTCTTCTCGTAAATACACTGACAACATACACACCTTACAAACCTTATTAAATACCAAACCTATTCAAAGTGAAGAGCTATCCGCACAATAAAAAGGATATATTACCCAAAAATGCCAAAATTATAATAAACGTATTACCTTACCAGGTACAAGCCCAAATTTTATTAAATCATGTTACTATTATAGATTATTATCTACGGTTTACACAACCGATGGAGAAGAGTTAGCAGGAATCCCAGAAATTTACAAAGAATTTATGACTTACAAGAGAATTACCAACGGACAATTATTTTATGTTCGATTTTATTCTGCACCAGTAGAAATATTATTTGACGAAATTAAACAGACTATTAATGTGGTCAAAATGGGTATGATCAGAGATTATATTATTCCTGAAGAAATATGTGAACAGACCAAGATACCAAAAACGCAGATACCAATATTTTATTGCAACAAAAGAGTTATTGGAATAAGCAATATATTATCAGAGTTACTTAATAATTATTTAAATAAAAAGCTAGTTTGGATACATAATTCAAGGAACCAAGCATTGATTTATTCAACTTGCAAAGAAGTTAGAGACCATGACATGGAAGAACTTAGAAAATGGGGATTAACACTCCTCAGACCAGAAGAACAACCATTTACAAGATCTATCAGTAAGGGAATTATTTCAGAAGAAGCTATGGATCAATTTTGTGAAAAAGTTGGCAAAAAATACAAAGATCACATATGCAGCAGATGTAGTGGCAAGCACAACTTTATTCCAGATGTGATGCTACACTGATAAGAAGATAGAAAAACAGCAGATACAACAAAAAAGAGATAACTACAGAGCGAAATAATGGAGAAGACAAGCTATTAAATTGTGAAAGTGACATGTAGATAACTTTTACAATTTCCTTTACATAAATTGTAAAAATTTGTATAGAAAAAGTCTTAGGTATTAACAATTTTTTGTCGTTTAGTAGTTTAAGATAAAGACTTTTTGTTAGATAGTTATAGCCTATAGCCTAGCCTTTTTGACATTTTTGTTAAAGTTTTTTAGTCTTTAAAATAGACACGTGCATGTAAAGTTTGTTTACAACTTCAACCTATAAATAAACGAGCATTTGCTCAGATGAAGGTAAGCCTTCATGCGTTGAAGCAAAAACTCTCTCTCTTGTCTACAACAAATATTTTGCTTATTTATTTAAAAAAACAGGTATATTTCAATGGAAAAATCTATGGAGGAACAAAACTTAGGATTATCAAACTTACCAGAACAGGTATATTTATTTAGTATTATGAATAGCTAAATTCATAATTTCTAACAATCATGATATAATAAGATAAGTTCATGTTAGTTACTTTATAGTAGAATTATTCGAAGAATAGCATGTTAAGAAGTTTATTAGCAAAGAGGAAACGGAGAAAGATCCCTAAAAACTATGTCATCCTAAAGGTGAAACCAATAAGGCAAGAAGCCATGGTGGGGAGTAGCAAGAGTTGAGGCGTTGTTTAAGGAAAAAGTATCTGGATTACCATGCTAATAGTGACCGATGAACATGTTATTTAAGAATGATCTAGTATATAGTAATCTAATATGATCATATTTTGTTATGTGTATGATTGAAGATAATATTTTAAAAATAGTAATTTTATGAAAAATGAATAATTATTTATCTGACGAAATGGTAGATAAATTTAAAATAGTTATTTTGTATGCACTTAAGGATATAAAAGTAGTAGATATAAGAAAAAACATTTGGTAAATATTATATGACTAGAATAAATCACATACCATGCCTACCTAACTACTCTTACAAATACTTACCATGATAAATTACATATATCTAAAATTTTGAGAAAAGGATATGAGAAACATACAGTTAATAGAAAAACATATGAAAGTAAATTTAGGCAAATACATGGAAACTAAAGATATAAAATATATAGAATTTCTTAATGAAAATATGCAAGAACTACTTAGACTAAAACAAACAACTGAAAAATATTATGAAAAAGCATTTAATCAAGCTTAAATGACAGATGATGTTAAAATACTTGTTTTATATATACTTAGAGATATAGAAATTATAGACATAAAGAAAATAATATGGGAAAAATTACAAGATTATGAAGAGGAAGAATTATTAAACAGTATAGAAAACTTACTCATATATTATGAACACCAATACTATTTAAATTCATATGGATATTATACAGACTAAAAATGTTAGAATATATTAAGAAAATTAGAGAAATAATGGAAAATCTAATAGAAAAATTAAGATGGATAGACGAAACCTTGAAAAATTTAGAAAAAAGCAAAGATAAAAGTTTAGATAGTTTAAAAAATTCATTAAGAAGAGAACAAGAAAAAATATTTAGTAGTATTAATAACCTCAAACAAGATATTAAATATAGTACAAGTAGAATAGATTATTATACATTTACTTTAGAAGAATAAAACGATAAACTACGAATATCTAAAATACTGGGAACAAGAAATGGAAGAAATAAGATTAACAGAAAACCTTATAAAAATGAATTTATGAATATTTTAAAACAAAAGATATAGAATATTTAGAATATCTTAAAAATAATATAGAAGACTTACAAAAACTAAGAGAAAAAGCTAAAGAATATTATAGCAACGCATTTAATCAACTACCATTTAATCACCCCTCAAAATATGAATATCAGTAAAATTGAATATATTGATAAAATATATGAAAATAAAAAATACAAGAACGAAGAAAAACAGTTAATGAATATTACTACAAAGCATTTAACAATGACATAAATTAATGGATACATCTTACGAAAAGAATAAATCATTAAAAGAAATAACTATTTATTTCCTAGTAAAGTTACCGCGCCTAATCCGCAACCCCCTATAATTGGTAGCATTAAGTAACTTCACATCTAAAATTTTCAAAATAATTTCGGTTATATTATGAATTTAAAATATATTAGTCCCAAATAAATATTGTAGGCCAATATAATTAAATTAATCATTTAATTTTGTTAGGATAGTCCATTAATTCGGACATCAAATAATGAGTCACTTTTTTAAGTCTAAGATGTTCTTTTACCATAGAGATCTAAATTGGTGTTGATAATGTTAAGATTTTGTTGAATGACCATTGAGTTCGTTTGATTGTAGGAAAGTACGTTTGAATAATACTCAAAAAGGAAGAAGCATCTTTCACGAAGGAAAGGAAGATTGGTGCAAGATTGTAAGGAGAATAAATCAAGAAGATTGACAAAATCTATGAAACTCCAAATAGATTGAAGAAATCCTATCAGAAGATTCTATTGAGTACCAAAAGGCTCATCAAGAAAGGGAAAAAACGATTACATTTAACGAGATTGTCACATCCCATGTACCTAGTTATATTTTCCTTTTTTTTACTTTATTTATTCTTGAAAATAAAATATTTTTTATTCAATTTCCTAAGAAAAAAATCCTTTAGGCTTCCTTCAAGCTTCCAATGACTAGTAGTACAATCACTACTCTATAAGCATTGAAAGTTAAAAGAAGAGATATACACTTGTCTCAGCTTTCTCTAGTTCTTTGCTCTACTTTAATCAATCATTGTATTCTCTTAAAGGTTTATTGTGTACTTAAAAAGAGAGGAGAGAAACACATAATTTGTGAGGCACTGTATCAAAGTGTGATAGAAAGGAGAGTGTGTGAGTCACATCCAAAAAAAATGACTCAATTTTGTACTTTGATTTTATTCACAAAAAGAACTAGTAGAATTTCTTGAAATCTAAGAGGGCTGGGGTAAGACCTATTAAAGGTCCCAACCAGTATAAAACATCTGATGTTATTTACTTTCAGCACTTTAATTTCTGAAGTTTTCAATACTACAATCAATAGTCGACTATTTATTGGAGAAAGTCGACTGTTTGGTCAAAAAAGAGTAATTCACCCTCATCTTACTATTTTCAATCGGTATAGAGCAAAGACTCACAAGTTTTTGACTAACAGCAAATGAGAAAAGATCGTGGCTCAGACTGTTGCTGGAACATTATTTTCTTACAGGACATTTCAAACAAGACCTTCTTATTTCAATGGGAAACATTTTTCTCATTGGAAGATAAGAATAGAGACCTTCATCAAATCTTATGATGTCATAGTTTGGAGAGTTATAAAACTTGGTGATCTTTCACTTGTCTCTACCAGCAAAGATAAAAAACGGAAAGACACAAGAAAATAGTGAGAAATCTATTGAGAACATTTTATCCTTGGAGAATTACACAGATGAACAAAAGAAGATCATTTAGATCAAATCTAAGGCTAAAAATATTCTGTATAATGCAATTAGTGGTAAAGAATATGAGAGAATCTCCTGCCGTGAGACTGCCAAAAAAATATGGGATAAATTGAAAGTAACATATTAGGGGAACTGAGAAGGTCAAGCAAGCTCTTGTAAGTTTATTAGTCTATGACTATAAACTTTTCAAGATGAAAGATAGATAATTCAGAAGAAACATTTTCCAGGTTTGGCAAAATTATTAGGGAACTCAAAGGTGCAAGAAAAACTTGTCATGTGGCAAATCAGATTACAAGGATTCTCAGAAGTTTACCTCCCCAGTGGATCTCTGAGGTTGTGGCTCTTGAAAGTATGAACTTGAATAAAATGACCTATGATGAAGTTAAGTGAGACCTTATTGCTTTTGAAAAGTCTCACTTGAATAAAAATTACCAACAACAAATGGAGAAAAACAAAATTGTGGCCTTCAAAGCTACAAATAAAGAAGAAGATGATGTCCTGGAGGCAGATGAACTTGCTCTTATCGCAAGAACATTTGTTGAAAATTACAAATGATCCAGAAATTAAAAGAAGGGAAGACAAAATTACACATAGGGAAAACAACATGATGATTAGAATATAAATAAAGGTAAGTGTTATAATTGTGGTAGATATAGTTTTTTTGTTTTGGTAAATAAAAAATTTATTTCACCAAGTAAGATATTTACAAAACTACACAAAGCTGACTATCTGTCACTCAAAGGTTAAACCCATACAAAACAAGTAGGACTCCACTAACATCCCTAAGGAGTCACTACTGTGTTCTAAGAATCAAGAAATACCATCTAATCATCTACAAGTCAAAGCAACAAACATTCAAGGCATGAAATTTAGTTGTTGCCGGTATGCAACCCATTTCTTTTGCTGCCTTCCTCGAATATGTATGTGCACAACTATTTCTTTATAAATTTTATCAGGCATGAAGCTCCCCTACTGAAATCTAATTTGGTTGCTTTCCCTCCAGATTATGTCGATCACCATAGCAAATACACAATATAGAATAACACCTTTCCTTGATCTTTCTTTTGCCCATTTGGTAATCTATTCCACTCCTTATTGCCAAACACTTGTGGTTGTATAGATTTTCATCTATGAGAGTAATCTGCATCACAATTTACTTGTAATTGTACATTAAAAACATAAGTGATTATGTGTTTCCACAACATTATGGCAAAATACATAGGATGTATCAATAGTAATTTCAAACTTTGCTAGTCTATCAACTTTAGCCAGTCTTTTCAATAGTGCAAGCCGCAAGATAAATCTATGCCTTGGATAAATTCTTGTATTGAGAATTATGCTCTTCCAAGTAACTTTTAGCAGGTCAGGCAATATTGCTAAATACAACTTTTTGATGGAGAACTTTCCTTTCACTATCATCTGACTTAGTCTTGCCTGTAGATTACCTTGCAACCTAGGTGCAAGCATGATGACCTTCTTTGACTACATAAATTTCCTTATAACCCAAGTAGCATTTTTTGGGATACAACATTCCTCAACGAATATCTTTGATATAGTAGGCATGCACCTATTTTATCCATGTATTGACAGCCTTAGTAGCTAAGGCCCATAATTGCTTAGCAACAACAACTTTGTTCCAGTTGCATATATTCAAAATATTTTGCCCTTTTACTGCCTTGGGTGTATAGAGCTTCTCTCAAAAGACTAAAGCTCTCTGTGAAGGGCAAGTTTGACTTGTCCATAAGAAGATCATGCAATGAGAGTTTATAAGTTTCATAATCTTCTTTGAAAGAATAAATATATATGCCCAACATGTTTGTATGCCAAAAATAACAAACTTGATCAACTGGAGTCTGCCTGCATAAGCTAGTAGTTTTGATGACCAACATTTCATTCTCTAAAAATTTTCTCTATCAAGGGGTAACATTAGTTTACTGTCAATTTCCTACAAGATAGAGGTACTCCCAATTACTTGAAAGGTAGAGTCCTTTCACTGTAACCCAATGTCTGCAATATTTGTTGTTTAACTGTATTCTTAACACCTGACATATAGATTGAACTTTTGTCTTAGTTAGCTGGAAGCCTTGAAGCAGCAGAAAACCTACTAAAAGCTTGTTGTAGGAGCTTGATAGATGCGATTTCTACTTTACAAAACATCAACAGGTCATCTACAAAGCAAATATGGACAAGACCAAGCTTTTTGCACCTAGGATGAAATTGGAACATGAGATGTGAAGTGATCAAGGCTAATTCTCTATGTAAATACTTCATAGAAATCACAAAAAGGTAAGGTAACATAGGGTCACTTTGCCTTATTCCCCTTTTAGTAATCATTGTGTAATGAATGTTAGCTTTATAAATGATAAGATTGGACAGTTACAAATTTAATAAAACTCATTTCACTAAGGATGATGTCTCCTTAAACCCACTAGCACTAAACTGATCATTTTGTCACTGCTCTAAACGATCAAGTTGAACAAGAATCAATTCTAAATGAATGGAGAAACGAGCCTGACTATTTAAAGAAATTCATCAGTGAGGATCTAAAAGAAGGAGTGCAAACTAGGGCTTCCAGTAGAAGAAATGCAAACATAGCCCGCATATCTCAACTTGAACGTAAGAAAGTCAATAAAGCCTTAGAAGATGGTAATTGGGTAAAGGCTATGAAAGAAGAACTTGAGAAGTTTGACAGAAATAATGTGTGGACCCTTATTCCAAAATCAGAAAATGTCTTTATTATTGGAACCAAATGGGTATTCAAAAATAAAATGAACGAATCAGGTAAAGTTGTGTGAAATAAAGCTCGTCTAGTTGCTCATGGCTACTCAAAACAAGAAGAAGCCGATTATAATGAAACCTTTGCACTTGTAGCAAGGTTAGAATCCATTAGAATTTTAATTGCTTATACACCTTATAAAGGGTTCAAATTATTTTAAATGGATGTGAAAAGTATTTTTTAAAAAATGATTTTATTGATGAACAAGTTTTTGTGAAACAACCCCCAGGTTTTGACAAATTTTCTATACCATGTCTCAAACTCTCTAAAGCTCTCAATGGTCTAAAACAAACTCCTAGAGATTGGTATGATAGACTAAGCAACTTTCTAATTAAACGTGATTTCACAAGAGGAAAAATTGATACTACTTTATTTGTCAAACGAACCCTCTCTAGAAATTTATTATTCAAATTCATGTTTATGATATTATCTTTGGAAGTATTAATGTAATTTCGTGTAAGGAATTCTCTAAATTAATGCAAAATGAGTTTGAAATAAGCATGATGAGAGAATTAACATTTTTTCTGGGATTGAAAATCCATCAATCTACAGGGGAACTTTCATGAGTTATACGTGTATTTTAGAGTTATGTGAAGGCAACAAAAGTGTTGATGAAACTAACTATCATTGCATCATTGACTCACCCTTATATCTTACAGCCAGTCGACCTGACATTCTTTTCAGTGTATGTAAATTTGTAAGGTTCCAGTCAGCTCCTAAAGAAGCTTATCTGACTGCAGTGAAACGTATTATTAGATACCTTATTGGTACAAACTATTATGATTTACGATATCTTAAGTATACTGACATTATTTTAAAAGGTTTCTCAGGTGCAGATTATGCAGGTAATAAAATTAACAGAAAAAGCACCAGTGACGCTTGCCAATTCATGAGACAATTCCTTGTGTCATGGAATAGCAAGAAGCAAAATTGTGTCTCTCTATCCACCACTGAATTTGAGTATATAGATATTGGATTTGTTGTACTCAAATTATTTGAATGTCCTATCAACTCAGTGATTATGATCTACGTTTTAAATTTGTCAAAAATATTTTTGTGATAACTCTAGTGCTATTTGCTTGTCTAAGAATTTTGTGCATCATTCTAGAGCAAAACACATTGATGTTAAACATCATTTTATTAGAGATCATGTTTCAAAAAGAGATATTAAATTAGTTTTTGTAAGCACTGATTTTATAGCAGCTGACATTTTTATCAAACCTCTATTTGAGAAAAGATTTTGTTCTCTCGAAAAATCTATTGGCATAATTGCAAAATAATTTTGAGTCATGGATAGTTTTGTAAAATTTTCTTGTTTGTTTCTACTTAGTTCTGTGTGTGTATCGCCTTTCTTCCTTTTTGATTCATGCCAAAGGGAGAGAAATGAATGTTGTATATAATCTAACCTTGCAGGAAAAATCACGTTTAGGAGGAGAACTCAAATAGGAAAGTGATTTAATTTTCTTTTGTCATCCATCAAAAAGGTTGAGATTGATAAGGTTGAGATTTTGATGAATGACCATTGAGTTCGTTTGATTCCAAGAAAGTATGTTTGAATAATAGTAAAAAAGAAAGAAGTATCTCCTAAGAAGGAAAGGAAGATTGGTGCAAGATTTTAAGGAGAATAAGTTAAGAAGATTGACAAAAGGTATGGGAATCTAAATAGATTGAAGAAATCCTATCAGAAGATTTTATTGAGTACCAAAAGGCTTGTCAAGAAAGGAAAAAACCTATTGCATTTTATGGGATTGCCGCATCTCATGTACCTAGTTATATTTTTCTTTAGTCTTTATTTATTCTTGAAAATTGAATATTTTTTATTCGATTTTCTAAGGATAGGGGTGTTCATGGGTCGGTTTGAGTCGGTTATTGGTCAAAACCATAACCAAACCAACTTGGTCTGTTTTAAAATTTCTAAAACCAAACCAAATCAACATAAAAAATAACCGTCGGTTTGGTTCTTATCAGTTTAGTTCAGTTCGGTTCGATTTTTCGGTTTATAACTTTAGTTAATGATAAAAGTTAAAATTTTTCTTTACAAAATTCAATTCAACATATGAGATGTCCACCGAGTGTTGTTTCTCAACCTTGAAACTAAGATGTCAATTTAGTGTTATACTTAGGCAAAACCATGAACAACACTATACAAACGCTCCTACAAAGGTATTTAGAAACTACATATAAGAGAATGATATGATAACCCCTCCCCCCACCCCCCCAACCCAAAAGTAAACACATAATTTTTTTGCTCAATAGGGACCAAAGAGAAAGTTCAAAACTATAACTATAGTCTAATAAAACTCACCTTTAAAATCCCATAGACAACAAGATAATTTTCACAATTAGTATCATTTGCCATTCAAAGTGCGAAAATCATATAGAATCTCATAACGGACCTTCAACTAAATGGAGACATATGACTAAAAGTGTTATGACTGAAGTTAAATTCATGATTAAAAGTTAAAATATCAAAAATATTTATATTTTATTTATGAATAATATATAAATAATTTATATATGCATATGTATGTGTGTGTATACATATATATACGTATATATATATAATTTTTATCGGTTCGGTTTGGTTATTTTGTCGGTTATTTTAGAGTAAAACCAAAACCAAAACCAAACCACATAAGTATCTGTTTTAAAAATTTAAAACTAAACCAAATCAAACCTAACCAAATGTCGGTTTTTTTAATCGGTTTGGTTTGGTTCACGGTTCGATTTGGTTTTTAACCAAATCGTCAACACCCCTACCTAAGGAGAAAAATCCTATAGACTGCCTACAAGATTCCAACGGCTAGTAGTCCAATCACTACTATATAAGCATTGAAAGTTAAAGCATGAGATATACACTTGTCTCAACCTTCTCTAGTTCTTTGCTCCGTTTTACTCAAGCATTGTATTATCTTAAAGGTTTACCGTCTACTTAAAAAGAGAGGAGAGAAACACATAGTTGCTGAAGAACTGTATCAAAGTGTGATAGAAAAGAGAGCGTGAGTCATAGCCAAAACGCTTGACTCAATCTTGTACTTTAATTTTATTCACAAAAAGAACTAGTAGAATCCCTTGCAACCCAAGGGGACTAGTTTAAGACCTATTAGAGGTCCCAACCAGTATAAAACATATGAGCTATTTACTTTCGGCAGTTTAATTTCTGAAGTTTTCACTACTGCAATCAATAATCGATCGTCTGCTGGAGGAAGTCGAATGTCTGATCGAGAAAGGAGTAATTCACCCCCCTTTTATTATTTTTAGATGTCACGTGTCTAATGACATAGTACGACAAGACAAATAAAGTAGATAATATAGTAATATCACATGTAAAAATTACATAGCATGACAAGCCAAATCAAATAATAATAAAAATAATGAGTCACGCGTACAAGTGGTGTTTGATCAATCAACTATGGTCATATCGCCTCAACTAAATTGGCCGAAGAAGAATCTACCTTATCACAACTCTCTCTACCACAACTATAAATATAGACCTTATGCTTTAGAAAAACATAAAAAATTATTAAAACCACGTGGATCAAAAAATCTCATAGATTTATCTTCAAATTACAGGCATTCAAGTAACCAAATACTTTTCTACAAGTTCTAAAAGGATAAAAGAGGAATATCCAAAATCAAGCTTCAAGCTTTGAGTTAAGATTTAACTCAAGATCAAGTTTATCGAATTTTAACTCAAGCTTAAAAACTTTTAAATTTTTATTTATGAAAAAAAGAGAGGAATTATATAGATTGTAATAGTCGATATATTGAAATAAAATACTATAATTATTGTGATATTTTCAATCTTCATTATTTTCTTGAATTAGATTTTTATTGTATATACATTTTGGTACGTCTAGTGAAATAATCTCTACCTCTCAATTCTCATCTCTTTTTTGACGAATCTCAACAATCAAGGAACACAAAAATAGCTCAAATGAAGATCAATAATGGGTGATTCTAAAAGTGGATTGAAATTTTTTACGGAGATTATTGGACAAATTAAAAGGAGCAAAATAAAAATATCGGGACAACAAGTGTTTTAGTACCTTGTAAGTCAACTCACGTTTTTCTGCTTCATCTTTTTTCAAATGGAGTGATATCGTCTTCACATGGCAAGAGAATGAAATAATATTATTGAGACGGTCGATCAAAAGAATTTCGACTTAGACTTAATTTGCCACAAGAACATCACTGCAAATTCAAATACTACATCATGCAAAAATGATATGTATGCCGTGAACATTGGATATGATTCACCTTCATACCAAATCATTCTTCAATCTAAATTTGACGTTTTGAAATGACGGAAGGACAACTCATATTTTTTAAATGGATTGACATGTGTGGAGTATTTCAGTTTCAGATGTGATTTCAATAAATATATACTTCCAGTGGAGTGAAAAAACAATATTGAGGAAATAGACACTTTGATAACTTTAATATGTTTTATGGATTGAATCATAACAGGTAGGATATTCAAACAAAGTAAAAATACTTAATTAAACTAACTCAATCTTCTTAAATGCTCTTTACACTGAGAGTTTTAAAAATTTATCGAAGTGATGTTTTATGTTTAATAGCAAATTCTCCTTTCCAAATATGCAATTGGTATTGCCTCACCAAATTTCACTTGCTCTTTCTTCTCCACGAAATTACACTTTTTATCTAATTTTTTCACAACTCCATTCTCCATTAATCGTATCCTTATTAAAATATCTTTGTTTTCAATGCTCGTGTCTTTTCTTTCATTTTATATAATTTTTTCAAATACACACTTCCTATTTGATTTGTGTACTAATAAATAAAAAAGCTCTTCATGGTAGTGCTTTGTTAATCTCTTCAAAATAACATTGTATCTGAAATGCTTTTGGGGTGTATATGAAAATTAAGTCGAGTAAAAACTTACCAACAATCAATGTACACATTAACTCAATACATACATGCCATTTATTTAAATTTAAAGTTTATTTTACTTAACCATGATTAATTAACATGTATTTTACTTCACTAAATCACTTAACCATGATAAATTACATTAATTTGATGTATACACCGAATGTGGGTAAGGTTTTTTTTTTTTTAACCAAGTAGTGTATAAAATGTTTCTGATTTGATATCTGAATTTATGGTGATGGTTGGAGTGATTTCTCTAGTGATGTACAAGTGTATCTCATAAAAAAGGTCAAACCCATCGGCGCCCTCCTAAACTTGGCACGATCTTTCACTTTGACACCTCAACTGGATCATGTTCATTTTTGGCACCTCAAGTAGCTATAAATGTGTCATTTTGACACTTTTCACTGACATGGCAAAGAGAGTGCATTACACTCTCTATAGGCGCGTGAATGATGAATTTAGTCGATTTTTAATTTTTTTTCCTCTTATTCTCCTTCTCAATTACTCCAGTCATTTTTCATACTTTTCACCATTTTTTCATCTTTGCATCAACCTTAAACTCAAATATGTTCTTCAAATCTCTCAATAGTTGTAGTCATTCTCTCCCAACACTATTATTTCTTAATTTTTTTATAAAAATTATCTGTTTAGCATAAAAGGAAAAGAATTATAGACTCAAAAATCATCTTGAAAATTATTTTTGTTAGTCACCAATGGCGAATTTATTGACAAGGCAGATATGGGCATCATCCTTTATAGAAAATTTCAATTTCTCCAACGCCTCCATGATTATTTGTTGTTGCAGAAAATCTCAATCACAGACCCCATTTATGGGTATGTTGGTTGCTGCAGTGATGGATTGTTGATGGATCGGATTTGTTGTATTTTGAAAAAAATAACAAAATTTTGCTATTGCAATCACTTATGACCATTATTATTTAAGAAATCTGAAGAAATTTTGAAGACAATTTTTAAAAATGAAAATTGAAGAAGACTATCGAAGGGGGGGAGCGGGGGGGGGGGGGGGGGGGGGGGGGGGGGAGGGGAGGGGGGGTTTGGGGGGGGGGGGGGGGGAGGGGGGGGCTGGTGCAACAATTTTGGGGTGGCAACAATCTTGGGGTGGGGGTACTTGGAGAAGATGATGTTTGGGGGAGGGAGTTGGGGGTTGGTTGGGGGAGAGTCATTTATTTATTAATTTTTTATTTAAAATTAAATTTAATTATTTAAAAATTAAAATTTTAAATTATAATTTATTTAAAATTATTATTTTAAACAAGAACGGCACACACCTTTTTTTAATTGGTCATATGCTATGTCAGTAAACGTGTGTATTTCATACACTTTGTAAAATTAGTTGATTGTTAAAAAATGTCAAAATGACACAGTTAATAGCTGGTTGAAGTGTTAAAAATGAACATTGTCCAGTTGAGGTGTCAAAGTGAAAGATCGTGCCGGATTTGGCCTATAAAAAATAATTGACATACTGATTCACACATGGTGCATACATTCAAAATTCGAAAAAGACAAATACAAGATAATTTACCCTAAAATTAGTCTAAGCAACCAAAATAAGAAAATTTTGATACAACTAGGTTGAGTGAATAGATACCACGTATCTAACTATTTTTTTTTTTTTTTGCGAATAAATATAACAAAATTAAGCAAATATCTACAATGAAATTGTTGTATCATTGAGACAATATGATTTTCAAAAAATTATATTAGTGATATAACACGATTTTAAAAAATTAAATTAGCGATATCATAAATTTACTACGTTCAATAATTATCTAAACTATCACTATATTTGATAATTAGACATCAAACTAACGCTATTTATGAAGATTACTCATGAACAAAACTCGCGATTAAAGAGAAACTAGAGGATCAAATACCTGTAGATGTCGCTATAATTGGACATTACCAATCTGACATATAAGTAATTGAGATATTCCCATTACAAAAGGATCCTAACCATTTTAGTATTAAAGATATGATTTTTTAATAGTTTTGATAATTTTTTATTCAATATAATTTGAATTTTTTCTTTTCAAAACAAAAAATATAATAATTTGAAGCATGCACCGAAGAAAAGATATACTCCATCCGTTTTAAAAATAGGATTTATTTTGATTTGACATTGAGGTTAAAAAAAAAGAAGATTTTTAAATTTTATTATTTTAAATTAAAATTATATTAAATATATTAAAATATTTTTTAATCTTATGATCTCAAACGTGCCACATAAAAAATTAAAATTAAAATTTAAATATTAGAAAAAAAATTTAAATATTTTAAAATAAACAAAAAAAAAGTACATAACTTTTTGTTTTTTTTAAACGGTGGGAGTAATTTTTTCCGTCATTTCTCTCCTTGACGCCTTTTTTTATTTGCTTAAAACACATTGTGGCCTTGGGAGAAAAAAAGAAAAGAAATACTGATTGGCGCCAATAACTTGACCCGACGGTCCAAATATGTGCATTGTTCATTTGTTCTTGCAATAAATCCCTAGGGTTTAAGGAAGCTAGAAAATTGAACAAAGCTGAAAATGGCGGAGACAATCTCGTTAATGGATATCGACGATGACAAAATTCACACCAAACCAAACAAGGGTAAAAACGTAATCTTATCAAGCTCCAATCCCGAACCTAAATCAGTTCCTTGGGTCGAAAAGTTTCGTCCTCAGTCCCTCTCTGACGTCGCTGCTCATCGCGATATTGTCGAAACAAGTACGTTTCTTTTATCTCTTCACTTTTCACTTTTACTTGTCACGTGCACTTTTTTGAGAGTTGGTTTGGCTAATTTAGAAAGCTTCGAATTAGATTCAAATATTTCAAAATACATCTTAAAAGTCGGTCAAAGTTCACGTTGACTATCTAAAAGTGAGAAGTGACAAGTGAAAGTGAACGGGGGAGTATTAGTGATTTCTGAATGAACAATGTACATAATTGATGTTGCTGCTCATAGCGACATTGTTGAAACAAGTACGTTTGTTAATATCTGTATATTACTCCTCCACACTTGTGACGTGCTCTTTTCAAGAGTTAATTTGACTAATTTTTAGAGCTAAGTTGATATAGATTCAAATATTTCAAAATACATCTTAAAATGCCGGTCAAAGTTCATGCTGACTACCGAGAAGTGAAAAGTGACAAGTGAAAGTGAACTGAGGGAGTATTAGTGATCTGTGACGAGACAATGTACATAATTAACGTTGCTGCTCATAGCGACATTGTTGAAACAAGTACGTTTGTTAATATCTGTATATTACTCCTCCGCTCACTTTTACTTGTGACGTGCTCTTTTCAAGAGTTAATTTGACTAATTTTTAGAGCTAAATTGAATTAAATTAATTCAACATCTCAAAATTAAATTTTAGATGTTCGAAAACTATAAGAAAAATACTTTAAGTTGCATACATCTTAAAATGTCGGCAAAATTCATGGAGTTTGACTATCGAGAAGTGAAATGTGACAAGTAAAAGTGAACGGAGAGAGTATTAGTGATTATTGACTTAACGATGTACATAATTGACGTTTTTTCTTGGGAAAAAGTTGATAGGCTTGCGAGTAGTAATAGGTTGCCGCATTTGCTGCTTTATGGGCCTCCTGGAACTGGAAAGACATCTACAATTCTTGCTCTTGCCCGGAAGCTATACGGGTCGCAGGTGAACAATATGGTTTTAGAGCTGAATGCTTCTGATGATCGTGGGATTGACGTGGTGCGTCAGCAGATTCAGGACTTTGCTAGTACTCAGAGCATCTCATTTGGGTAAATTTTTCTTTAATCCAATACTTTTTTTTGGATCAAGTAGAGGTATTTTCATTCATAAACATGGCCAAACTGGCCGTATACATGGGGTATACCAAAAGCTAAAGATTGTACAAAACAAGATTCTTTACGAGCTCCACCAATCACCTATGCAGCAAGGAACTTTTTTTAATCCCTTATCTTCTATGTGCTTGCATGGTGGTGCATATTCTGGAATTTTCTATGTAAAGTGAACAATGTTACATTCAACGTAATCCTTATATACATGTATAAGCACATTACTTAACCAAATTGTTCTCTACTTCGACTTGTAATGTTATCATATTATTCCTCATCTTATCTCTGTTTTTTCATGAGACTAAAAAGTCTCAAATGGGACTATATGCAAGATGAGTTAAGGTGTCATTTTTACGTATTTAATGAAGTAAATTAGAACTTTATTGTGTTGTTATTTAGTGCAAAGTCAGCAGTGAAGTTAGTACTATTGGATGAAGCAGATGCAATGACAAAGGATGCACAGTTTGCTTTGCGTCGAGGCAAGAAATTACCCCTTCCTCATGCCACACTTAATATCTGTGCTATACTTTCAGAGCTGATTGCTATGGCATTATTCCTGTGCAGTGATTGAGAAATATACAAGAAACACTAGGTTTGCCTTGATATGTAACAATGTTAACAAGGTTATTCCTGCCCTACAATCACGATGTACACGATTTAGGTTTGCTCCACTCGATGCAGTTCATGTCTCTGAGCGACTGAGACATGTTATTGAGGCTGAACAGTGAGTTCCACTTTATTGTTGAAGTTAACTTTTTTGCTATACTATTTGGTGCGTACTTCATGTTGCTCAATCCCTTGCAAAATTCGGTAATGCAAAAGCGGCCCTGTACTCCTCTGTGGTGGGTGATTGAAGTCGTGATTGGAAATATTCATCTCATTTCTTTCGTCTTTCCTCTTTTTTTCCCCGTTTGGTTCAGGCATTGTCATGCCTTAGGATCACAGGCCCATTAGATTAATGGAGTTCATAGACACTAATAGAGTACTTATAAAGGAAAAAGAAATTCATGGACACTAATAGCCTATTAATAAAGGAAAAAGAACTAACTAAATGTAGCAATTGACGTGCATTTACAAATGTGTTTTCCTTGGACATATGCCTTGGACATGTCTAATTTCATGACAATGTTGCCATCTGTATTATTATTGTTGATGCCACGGACTATTTCTTGAGCAAGAAGGCTGTTTTCCATTATGAGTCTTTCACAAAGCCAAGTTGGTTTGGGTAGAATGAGGGCCATTCTTCCTGAGACTATCTTAGGTATAATTTTGCTGGAGAAGTTACACAGACTGATGGGTCTAAGTTGGCTGAGTTCAATGAGGTATTTCACCTTTGGGATCAGCACCAGGTCAGTATGAGTAAAGAACTTGGAAAACGCTGTCGCTAGTGAAAAAGCTTTGTATGAAGTTACACCATCCCATTTGATAATATTTTGCTGAGCTTAGTGTTATGAGACACATAAGTGAGCTCAAAAGAATTCAACTCACCTTCTTGTAACAACTTATCTAGAGTTCCATGTTTTATCTTCTTAACTAAAGAAGAAAGTTATCTAAATACGAGTATACCTATTTAAACAATTTTGGGAAATCAATATGAGAAGAATGCCGAAGTATTATGTATATAATGTTATTATTTCTCTATCGGTTGTTTGATATATCTTACCATGTCTACATTTTTTGGTACCCAATGATTTCATTGAATTACAAAAAAACTTTTCTACTTGGCACTGGCGTTTATTGGAACATTTACAACTGAAAGTATATGTCCTCAAAACCACCTTAAAAAACCGCAGCCCGGTGTACTAAAGCTCCCGATATGCATTGGGTTTGGGAAGGGTCGAACCACAAGGGTCTATTGGACGCAGCCTCACCCTACATTCCTGCAAGGGTTTGTTTTAACGGCTTGAACTCGTGAACTCCTGGTCACATGACAACAACTTTACCAACTGTATCAGTTACTCCAAGGGTCCCCGTTGTCCTCAAAACCATCTTGAAAACCAAATAAAGTTACGGATACTTGCAAATATATTATGGACCTTTCAAAGGTCCACATTGCCACCGTTTAATTATTTTCTTAGCATTCTTTCCAGAAAAAGTGGATATGATATAACAATTGTTGAAAATGTCTTAGATATTCTCCCCTCTATTTAGTCTATGCTGTCATTTCTTGTGTCAGTCTATCACATTGTTTTGTTATAGGCTTGATGTCCCTGAGGGTGGTTTAAAGGCACTTATACGGTTGAGCAATGGTGATATGCGAAAAGCTTTAAACATTTTGCAGGTTCAAACTCCTCATCTTTTTTATCCTCATTCAGATTACGTGTAAATTTCAGTTATTGTGGTCAGAGTAATTCCTTTCTTTTTACAATGTGCTGCAGAGATGCTCTTTTCTCTAGCTTGACAATCCACTTCCCACCGCTGAAATAGAAAAATAAGAAAAGATAAGTAAAAGCTGTTTGAGGAGCTATTAATCTTCATGGCTGCAATTCACCATCCTCACAATTTGGTTTTATGGAGAACTCTTAAGGGCCTAAAGTAACTCATTGTGCCTTATTCATTTATGGAAAAAGGGAAATCTATAGTTACTTGAACCCATTGTATAAGCATTTTTACTTGAGAACTAGCTTGTTACGTTGTGCCTGAGGCTAGTGTTGGATGGCTCATTAGGCCATGGTAGAGTACAGGTGATGCCTGCGAGAGCTGATTATTATTATTATTATTTATTTTTGATGAAGTAAGTTGTATTGAAAAGCATCAAGAAGATGCATAAAACTTTACAAAGAAAGGTTAAAACTCCTTACACTGCAAAAGAAACTAATAAAAGTTGGGAGTCTAAAACCATGAGCAAAATTCAAGGCTACTAAGCCATTGAGAGGGAGCTAATAAAATCTAAAAGGGGGCCAGCATCATTAACAGGGGATAATTCGCCCCAACTAAAAAGGTTAACTAAACACTTAGAATTTAGAGCATAGTTAGGAGTTGAAGTCCCATCAAGCATCGGTTGTTCCTCTCTGTCCATAGACACCAAAAAATACATGTGGGGATCATTTTGCCAGATATTCGTGGTGGCTCGATCTACTTTCCATAAGCTCCAACTTTCAACTGTTCCATTTAAGCTGTTTGGGTTAGGTCCAACTAATTACAAATATTGCTGTAAACATGTACCATAGGTCTGCTGCAACGGGGCAATGCAAAAAAAAGGTGGCTAACTGACTCTAAGTGGCTAACTGATTATTGTGATGGAGGGAGGGGGGGGTTAATTTTCTAGGATTGATTTAAGGTCCTCTCTATAAATATAGTTGATATACTTTTTTAATCAGTTGCTTTCAGTGAGGAGGACATTACTCTGTGTTAATTGTCAGAAGGAGACCATCCTTGGTGAAAAAAAAAGCTGAACTTATAATATTACCAAATTCAAAAAACGAAAACTGGACTTGTTAGATAGTTTCAAACATGCATGAAATTGACGGTACTTAGATTAACTGCAATTACATTGTTGAACTAATAATCATATCACTCTAGTTGTTTTTTTTCTTTTTTGATCTGTCGTAGCTGTCTAGCTCTTAATTGGCGTCGACATTTTATAGATATTAGTCGAGGGGTTTGTTTTACTGGCTAAGGAAAAAAGAAAACCATTGTTCAGAAACTATTAGGTGCTCATTGTGCTATTAATGCCATGCAAGAACAAAATCAAGCAACTGTTCAGTTTGTTTATCAAGGGAGGTTGCTATTATTCTTTTTAAGATTCACTGTCATTAACTTTCAGCTATTATGCAGTCAACACACATGGCTTCTCAGCAGATTACAGAAGAAGCTGTATACCTGTGCACTGGAAATCCATTGCCCAAGGACATTGAGCAGATTTCTTACTGGCTTTTGAATGAACCCTTTGCTATCAGTTGCAAACGTATCTCAATGATTCCTCTCTACCTGTACTTTGGTCCATTTTATCTATGTGTGCTTGTAGGCCATTTTACTCTCTAACATTTCTTGTACATAATTGTTAATAGGAATATCAGAAATCAAGACAAGAAAAGGGTTGGCTTTGGTGGATATCGTGAGAGAAGTAACCATGTAAGTGCATATATTTTTGGCTCTTCATGTAACAGTTATTTGGTGTAGCTCACCTTTGCTCATATAAACATCAGGTTTGTCTTCAAGATTAAGATGCCGGCAGATGTTCGAGTTCAGCTGATCAATGAGATGGCTGATGTTGAGTATGTATATGTCTTTCTTTATGATTGTTTATTGCCTTTGCCTTGTGCTAGACTAGCATTTCTGGTTCAATGACAGAATTGAAGGCTGGCTTACAGTTAATTTTCTCATTTGTTAAATCATTGACCAATATTATCTACTGAAATTGTAGCTAGATTATTTCGCTACATAAGATGAAATCACATACTTCTTTAACGAGCTGATCTCCAATTATGGATTATCTGCCTTCTGAATGGTGCATCGAACCTCTGTAAACCCACCCTCTTGCAGCAGAAGGGGAATGAATTACCACTTTGCTTTTATAAAGAATTATTTGCGTAATAAAGATGGTCATCAATGGTTTTATATTTTATATAAAAAGGGAATACATGATAAATTTAGTAAAAGCAATGTGAACAATTGCTTTTTTTCCATTTTCTTGGTTGAGAATTTAATCAAATTTCTTTGTCACAAAATTTAGTTGAATTAGCTTTGCCAAAAACAAAATTAGTAGTTGATTACAGTCTCGAGTTTTTTCTACTGTATGAATTGTAAGTTATACTTTTTCCGACTTGCAGGTATAGGTTGACTTTTGGTTGCAATGATAAGTTGCAGCTTGGTTCACTGATTTCTGCTTTTACACGAGCAAGATCCGCACTAGTTGCAGCTGCAAAGTAATTATGTTGGACAACCTGGTGGCTGTGCCCCACCAACTGAAAAATTTGTGATGCGTTAAGATTCTGAGTGTTCAGAATATTGGGAATATAGGTTTTGAAGCTTCTCGATGTGTTCTATCCTAGAAAAGCTCTCCCAAATGTAAAGTGCAAAACTGTTCCAAGTGCTTTGCTGTTCTTGCACATTTTATTTTCATTTTATTTACAAGCTTTGCTCTGTTGTGAGTTTGTTTTTTCCGTTCAAATTGTACATTCAATCATTTCGTGCTATGCTGCCTGCCTGGATAATTTGGCTTTGGTCGGGTCCTGCTAACTTGAGATGGGGAACATGTCCATATTCCGTTTCGCTGCTAACCCTTCAATACCGGTTGGCCCAGCCCATCTAGGCTAGCTTATACGGGCTTTGAGTTTGACGGGTTAGGTCGGGCTGACCCATTTAAATGACGGGGCAAAAAACACCAAGCCCACGCTATTACCCTATGGGTTGCGGGCCTCATGGGTCAACTTACTTTTTTAAAAAATAATATTTTATAATTTAATTTTATACTGTTAATAAACATAAATATTTATCACATAATAACACATAGTATGAATGCTTGTTAATCAAAAGGGAGTCAGAGCTCGAATCACCCAAAGTAGGAAGAAAATGAAGAGGTGGCACTACTCAATCGGAAACATCACGGTTGAAAGCCAATGGCGCGTTGAGGGAGATATAGTGAAGTGGAGGCAGCTAGCTGAACTAAGGAAATTAGGAAAGTGAAGAGTACAATGTACTCTTTATGTTTTAGTGGTAGATATTTAATTATTTTATTATTTATTAGATAGTAAAGTAGGAAACTTTTCAGTTTCTATTTTCTTTGTTAATGGAACCGGTCAATGGTCATCATTGGATTTGACTGTTTTTTAACTCTTTTATTATTTTGCGCTGGATGTGTGGACTGACCCGAGGGGATAGAGTTCGGAATGAGACTATCCGGGAGAAGGTTGGTGTGACTTCAGTGGAGTGTAAGATGCGGGAAGCACGATTGAGATGGTTCGGACACGTGAAGAGGAGGGGCATGGATGCCCCGGTCCGTAGGTGTGAGAGGCTAGCGTTGGATGGTTTTAGACGGGGTAGAGGTAGACCGAAGAAGTACTGGGGTGAGGTGATTAGGCGGGACATGGAACAGTTACAGCTCACCGAGGACATGACCCTAGATAGGAAGGTCTGGAAGATGCGAATTACGGCAGAGGATTAGGGCCAGTTCGGGTCGCTAGTGTAGGGAATTAATTGGTGGGGGTGTATTCCTGTTATGATTCTGTATTCAGTGTTTCGTGTTCCGTGTTCCATGTCTATTACGAATCTGGGTGCTTTCCTCTGCTTTATATTCCTGCAATCCTGCTTTACTCTGTTTTATATTCCCTATGGGTGCCGTATCTATGTTATGTCATCTGCTGCTGTGCTGTACTATGTGTTTGTGTGATATCTCGTGACTTGAGCCGGGGGTCTTTCGGAAACAGCCTTTCTACTTCATCAGAGGTAGAGGTATGGACTGCGTACATCTTACCCCCCCCAGACCCTACTAAGTGGGAATACACTGGGTTTGTTGTTGTTGTTGTTATTATTTGACTGACAGGCCGGCCCACGGGCTAACCCAATTCACATTCCTCAAGCCCTACGGGTCATGGGCTTATCCAGGCCGGGCTAGAAAGCCCTGTTCTTAAATGGGTTGCAAAAATTGAAGCCCACCCATCAAATTACAAGCCGGGCTGGCTCGGCCCACCGGGCCTTGGCCCACATTGACGGCTCTAGCGGAAACTGACCATATTCATATTGGCTATGTGCTTGTATTAATGGTGAAGGAATATACTATTGCTTGAAAGTTTTTTACAAAGTAGAGGAAAAAAGTGAAACCATTTAACTATTTTGGAGCTCCAGCCCTCATGCCCTGGGACCAACCATTTTCTCTTGCAGTTGGTTTGTGTTGGTATGTACAATGATGAATGGCCATTACAACAGATTTGCAAAGCCATAGACGGACAATCTTTTCAAGGAGATCTCTATTTATATTTATGTACTGCTAAGAGCTACAAACGAATCTATACAGCGTGGTGCTAAAATAGTCAAGACTAACAATTCTAGCATGGGCGATGGGAACTTCCCCCTAGACTTTGGCCCTCACAAATCTGGTAAGTTTTCAGCATTGGAGCCAGTAATACTTTCAGTACTACAACTGAGCCTTCAGCAGATGTCGATATCCTCTTGCATTAGCCTGGGATGTTAGTTGATTGTTGCTTGTTAGGCGATCATATAGCTTTTCTTAATGCACAGTTGATTGGTTGCCAGATCCAGCACCGAAATGGGGACTCAAGTTGCATCATATCAGTCTTGGTTCACACTTCACTTAACACTTTCATTAGACGTCCTATTGGACCAGGTGATCTCAACCTCTAGAGTCTGGGATGAGCCATTGTGGCGTTCGTTACTGAGACTGAAAATATCACTGTGTATGCCTTCATGTACCACTTTATCAATTTGGATGGTTGCACTCCCAAGCGTACTCTGAAACATAGCAGTTAACAGATCAACATTGTGTGAACAACTGACTACACTCTTCTGATCCTACTGAGAGCTGCAACAATTACATTATGCATCTTCTTTTCAGATTGTTAGTAGCAGTACAGACAGAAACCTTATTGCACATTGTAGTTGGAGTTGAATTGGCTATTCTAAATTTAGCACCAGGCACTAGAAAAATGAAACTAGTTACCTTTCCAAAAGTAGTTTTGCCTTTGCATGAAATCTGCAACTTTTGTCCCTTTGGTGGAACATCAAAAGCCCATGTGAATCCTTCATTCCATTCTGGAGATGTACTGCGATTAACGACCTGATAATAAACTTAAATTAGACTGTTAATATAAATCGGATTAGAAAAATTAGTGACGTATGTGATTTTGGTGCATCATATAACACAAATTAGTATCTTAGTCAGTGGATCAAATTACATATAACTTCTGGAGGTTCCTAAGAAATGTAATACAGTAGTTTGGATGTGAAATTCAGCCATAACAAAGTTAAAAATTGGTGAATAATAAGTCTTTTTATTTCATCAACAGTTACAATGCTGCCTCATTACCTTAGTTTGTCGTGCAGGGCCATTGCCGATAGTCAATCGACAGAAAGGATTTGTTCCTCCCATGACATGTCTTAGATTGTTGGCACGCTTAATGGTGACAGTTAAACAACCTGGTAAGCAATGCAGCAGGCTGTCTGCTCTATCATGGAAACCTGGGGGGCTATTTTTTATCAGCATTTGTAGGATGGGAATCGCTTCAGCTGCAACCATTGCTTGAGATTTTGACACATCAATTGGCATGGTTGACCAGGATTCTTGGAGTAAGCACAATGTGGTTAATACTGAATCTTGAGCTGCTTCACTGCCAGATTTCAGTGCTGTCACCAGATGAGGGATACAAAGGGTCCCAGCTTCGGAAATTTGGAGCTTGGGAAAATTGGAGAATATAGTAAAAATGCTCCTCAAGATCTCTTCGTTAGCAGTTGCTGTGGTGCTCAAGTCTCTCTCCAGCGCCGCTGCATGACAATGTATTAGAAATGTTTTGGGCAGTCAAGTAGGGAAACAAACACTTGTACCACTGTCCGTGACTGAACTAGAAGATATGTAAGGCAAACAAAAGATCTGCACTTACGTAGCTCAAGATATCTGGACAATTAAACTTGGAAATTGATGTGTCAAATTCGTGACTCTGAAGGATTTACTACCTCAATTAAAATGTTAAATGTTGAAGTATAGCACGGAAACAAAATACAACGCCTAGAAAGCATCATGCATCTAGTTGTTTTCATTTACTGGTTTATTTTATCCTTTGCAGATTTAGGTTTCAGGTCTATTTTTCCTGTTCTTCTTGAGTTTTCTTTTTGGATTTTCTGCTGTTCTTTGCAGTAGTGAAAGGGTTAAGAAGAATGAGAGGTTGTTAGTTTTCACTCACCAGATAATTTAATGATGGTAAATGACTCTGAGAAGCATTGGCTTTCATTAAGGGCGTGAACACAAAGGGACACTTAAATCAAAGGCATCAAAAGATTAACTTGTTTAACATCCCTGAGAAAAATATCGGAACTCAGAATAAGGTTTGTATACCATTTCTGGGTCTCAAGAGTCGCATATGATGTTCTTTTCAAGTAGGTAACAATTGGTTATCTGTGAAATTCTATTTATTATGTTAATATATTTGACAGAGCCGGTGGTATCTACTTTGACATTTTTCAAAGAAGACTGAAAAAAGGAACAAACATTTTTTTTAACAAGCAATGTACCTGTCAAGGATCTGATGAGTTCATTTGATGCATAGTCCTTAAGTGTGTGATTCGAGAACAAAAACCTTATAAGCAGAGTTGCCTGGACTATCATTTCAGAATTAGGGGATAGAAGCAGTTCTTGAATTACTAATATTCCACCTGCTTCTGCGACAGCTTTCCTGTTGGTTCGACTGTGCATGACAAAATTTTGCAATGCACAAATTGCCACCATTTTTATTTCTTCTGTTGGTTGATCTTCAAGCAAACTTATCAGTGCTCGACAGGCAGAGACAGAATCACTTGCTCTAGCAAGTCCTTCATGCTGGGAGAGATCACCAAGTGCAAGAGCAGCAAGAAGCCTTGAGGGCTGCGATGTAGTCTGTGGATCTAGTAAATATTGTGCCAGAGGTGCTATTGCATATTTAGATACCTTCAATTCTCGTATTCGTATATTGTTGAACAGAGCTTCAATCAGTCCTGCTGATGCTTCTTCAAACTGGTGAGATCTTAGCAGATCTAGAAGAGCATCTACAGCACCGACTTCAGCCATCAGTTCACCATTTGATAGATCAGTCTTTTCATGAACTATCAGAGCATTAAGTGCAAGAGTAACAGTGCTCTCAACTGTTGAATACAACATCCGTACAAGAACCACCAGAGGAACCTTGAGGTAATAATCAGAGTTAGACTGTATGACATTGAAGAGAATCATAGCTGCTGAATCCCATAATGTATCAGGAGGTAGGGGATCATCTTGAACGATAACCTTTGAAAGCTCAAAAATGCCACCAGCATCAGCAACTTCCTTTGGCCATCTTAATGAGATATTTTCCAAAGCACTAATTGCTGTCTGTTGCAAATTCAAGATACCAATGCCTGCGAGCTGCACTAGGGGTACTACTGCATTTTTGGATGTTATATCTTGCTTAAAATGCTCTTGTGCAAGGAGGTGGGACAGCAGTTCAGTACCAAGCTGCTGGATAGATTCAGCTGGGGATTCAAGAAAGGAAATCAGAGGCTCAATGACCTGGCTAGGAGTAAGTTTTAGAGTTGCAAGACATTGTGGCTTCTCTAGAATATTTACAAGAGTTTGCAGTGCACTGTGCTGTCCCCACAATCCAAAATCTGACCTCTGCAAAACCTTGAAAAGAGGTTCTACGATTTTTGCAGCAGATGGACTTCTTGAAATAGCACTACTATTTGTCAAGACACGGAAGAGTTCTGCAATTGTGGAGCACAAGGAACTGGATGCAGTGGGGAGTAGCTTAAGACAATTTTCCAATATTCCTGCTTTCACCATATCCAACTTGCGTGGAGTTTGGTCTTTACCCAGCTTAACAAGTGCAAAAATACTTGCTTCAATGAGCCGGTGGTTTGATCCAGATACCAGATGAACCAGAATACCAACAATCTCATTAGCTGATGCAAGGTCCACCGGATGCTCATCATCTAACAACCTCTCGAAAGCACAAACAGCTGATTCCACTGCTCTTTCCACATCTGATTGCATAAGTAGTAGAAGGGGATCTAAGCATTTAGAAGCAATAGGCAATGCTCTGATTTTTGGATCACCAAAGAGTACAAAGCATAGTTCAGCAGCATCACTTTTCAGTTCCATTGGAGAAGATGATGACAGAATTTTGTATAAACTCTCAAGAGGATTCCCATCTAAATCAGCCATGACTGCTGCTTTTGTATCATTCTCTGAAGTCAACTTGACTAAGGAACTAAGGGCAACGCATTGTTCACTTTCTGATGAAGCATCAAACATGTCCACCAAAGGCTGAACTGCTTGATCTGATGCTTCAGAATTTCTAATGTTCTCATTATCAAAGAGTTCATTTAAAGCCCTAGCAGCACTCAGCCTTGCATTCCTCGATCCCAAACGAAGGACAACAATCAATTGAATAGTGCAGCTAACTGCAGCTTCATGTTGAATAAGATCAGAATTGCTAAATATAACTCTCAGTAGTTCAGAGATAGTTGCCTCAGTCAAGTCTTGAGGGCTCAAAGGTAGATACTTTGCTAGAGCATCCAGTGCACCAGCTTCAGCCATGATTGATTTATTTTCTTCATTACCATCTGCAATTTGAGTCAAGAAACGAACAGCTAATGGGGGTGCACCTGCTCTATCTGGAAGTGGTTTTAACAGATCTACCAATAAAGGGATGGTCCTGCGTGCAGCGGAATCAACTCTCACTTCTTCAATTTCAAAGAGGACTTCCAGAGAAACCTGATCTGGATGTCTTACTAATGAAAATTCTCCAGATAGAGCAACAAGATTTGGCATATCTATTTCAATGTGACCAAACAAGTTAATCAGACCTGTGATTGCACCTGAATTTACAACAGTAAGATTTATTCCCTTTTTTCGGTGACTGACAAGACTGGCTATTGCATGAGCAGCAAAAAGTCGGACAATCATTTCATCTGATTTCAGAAGAAGTGCAAGCGAATGTATAATGCGCATGGTTGTTGGAGAGGATATAATGTTGGGATTCTGGAATAAAATAGCCAATAGTAGTGCACTGATCCACATGCCCTCTGCATCTTCTACCTGCCATGACAAATATTTCTTCAGCACAATGACCAAATATAAACTTTAAGCAAATCATGAGAACCCACATTACTTCCAAAGGATTAAATTGAATAAAGGTGACACTGAAAATAAATGTCCTTCATTGTCCATCTGTTATTCATTTTATTAACTAAAGTTTCAGTGATTTATCTCTGTGCCATAAGAGAGGGTAACTCACACATTCAGAGGCGCTGGCAAAATCTTTTCATTTTACCAACTCCAATGGTGTCGTTAAAGTTAGCATACTCCACACACCAAGAGTATATTGACTAAACAGTCCTCAATGTACTATGAAAACAGAAAACGGACACAAAAGTTAGTAGAAAGAAGAAGGAAATCTGCACTTCACATATTCTTGCTCTTATAATGATTCTCTGAACTGGAACTCAGCGAGAGCATAGCCAGTACTACTTCCTCCATGTACATTGACTAAATGAATGATATGGCAGGCGACTAGAATAGTGAAATAAATGGATCTTAAAAGAGAGATATAGCACAAGTACCTACAAACTGTACCCGAAGTTGCTACGACACACCTCAACTATACAGGGTTTCTATTACCCCCTAAACTCACTTTTTCCGTATTTTATTCTGACATGGCTGCCACATCAGCACAAAAGAAACACAAAAATATTCTGCTACTTGGCAGCCACGTAAGACACAAAAGTACAGAAAAATGAGTTTAGGGGTAATGGGACCCCCGTAAAGTTTAAGTGTGTCGTAGCAACTTCGGGTATAGTTTAGGGGGAACTTGTGGCTTATCTTTCTCTCTCTCTCTCTTTTTTGTTTAAAATATTGTAGGTATTTCATTAAAGGGCATTAAGGAGATGCAAAGTTACAAAAGAGAAAAATTATACAGAATTTCTAGCATTGAAATAAATGGATTATTGACTTGTTTAAACAAGTTTAACAGCGCTGCTTACAGACAGGAAACCAGTCTCTTATCAAAAGCCAACTTTCAGAATAACAAACAGGCCTAAAGCTCGAAAATTGAAAGGACAAAAGTGATGAACTCTAATAGATAACTTATTTCTTCAAGTGGAAACCCTATTCTAGTTCTACTTATGAAGAGGCATTAACACAGCACAAACGGGCTAAAAAAGGCGAAAAGCAAACACCAATGATGATATTTAATCTACCTGTGTTTTGGAGCCATGTCTTGTAAGCTTGTCAGCAAGGGACTCAAGTCCCCCAGCTTCCACTACAGTGGATGTGTTCTTGACATGAAATGATGAAATTATTGAGAGCAACCAAAGGGCAACTGTACCCCCCAAAATCGTTGTTAAATCAGGAGCTTCAAATTCATTTCCTTCTCCAAATGGAGTTCTTTCTGAAAATCCTCTAGGATTTCTAACGTCAATTTCTAGGGAAGAACAAGTGCAGTTTGGCTTCATCATGTCAACTAATACATATATAAGAGGTTTCAGGTAACCAGATGCATCAAGTGCATTCATTGACAGAAGCTTATGCTCCTTCGCTGCACAAATGATCAATGCAGTTCCACCAACTCTTACTTCTAGACTGCTGGAATTAATTATTCTATCAGCCAGTGCACCGATTGATATTGATTTTGATGATAACAGGTTACCCAGAAAAACCGGTTGATCTCCGCAAACCCTTGATAGAATTTCAATTGCCTTATCTTGGACAAGGGAAGATCCCTCGCAAAGGCAATGTACAAGAGGGTCTAAACTAGATGGAACTTCAGCAAGTGCACTGCATGAACGGTAAGTGCAATCCGTGCCTTGTTTTGTCCTAGCCAAAAGTGCAATAACATCTAAAGCATCTGCCGCATCAATACCATCAACATTCATCACATTTAATGATTCCACCATAGCAAGAACAACAAATCGACATTGAGCACTTCCCCTGAATACATCTTCCAATGGAAAGTGCTTCAATAGCTTATGAAGGGCACGTGATGCATTTCTCCTACCTTCTGATGATCCATCTCCTAGAACTCTGGTCAAAGCTGAAACAACATCTTCACGCAGAGCTTCTGCAGCTATCTCTGGATCAGACAATAGATTGGCTAAAGCAGCCATTGCAGTAGCTGCGGAATCAATGGATGCTGTTTTGGCCAGCTTGATTAAAGGTTTTACATGCCCTTCACCAATATAAGGCATCTTGTTTGTAGATTTTTCTTTTGATGCACGGGATAAAGCACGCAAGACTCGAGCTGACTGTGTTGCAACATCTGGAGAATTGCTACCCAAAAGTTTCATGCAAGGATTTATCACTTCATCTGTTGCGAGACTATCACAAATATCACGTCGAGTGCTAAATACATCTGCCAGGACAGAGGCAGCATGTACTTGGGTTTTTTCATTTGAGGAATTAAGAACATGGACTAGTGACATTATCCCTTGGTTAGCAGCAGCACCTTTATTCACAAGGTCAGTGTGAGATGCCAAGGTAAGCACATGACCTAACACCTCAGTTACATGGGCCTTTGAGCTGGGTAAATCTCCTAAGAGCAACATTAACAACTGATTAGTGGTAGCTAGATCAGCCGTTGTGATTAGCTTTGTTAAAGCCCTAGCTGATGCTTCTTGCCCCTTTGATTCGCCATTTTTGAGGAGCGACAATAATGCCTGTATAGCTCCAGCACTTTCAACACAGGCACGATTGTCTTCATTATGACAGCAAAGGTTATGAATGATAAGTGCCGCATCTTCCCTAGCCTTCTGAGACCCCATTTCTAGTAACTGGACCAGTGGTGGAATACCACCAGCAGCAGTGATTGCCCACTTGCTCTCGCCAATTTGGTCAGTTAGGATTGCAAGCACTTCAACAGCATACTCCTGATGCTGTTCACTGGATAAACCCAGCAGTGATATCAGTAATTGAATTCCTTCCCTCTTTCCAATTGCTTCCCAAATAGTCATTCCATCACAGCACAAACGTAACAAGGATAGTATTAAATACTCTAGTGCATCACCACTTGCCATTGTGGTGAGCCCAGTAAGAGCCTTCTTAGATTCGGATTGTTGGACAAGTTTTGACAGATAAGCATTGCCATAAAGGCTTGCCATAGCCTCAAGAAGACGCTCCTGAACCAACTTATTATCCCGTGGCTTTAGTAGCATTGCAAGAATATTCTCAATTTTTGTCGCATCAAATGGCTCTTCTTCTACTTTGTGCTCAAAGACCGTAAGAGCATAAGCAAGTGCTCCAATTATATCAGCTACTGGAGCAGCTAACCTTGGGGACTGTGCAAGCTCACCCAGATATAGTAACAGTGGAGACATTCCACCACATATATTGGCTAAAGCTTGTATTGCATGCCACTGAAGTTTCTCTTTTCCCTCACCTTGCATTCTTTCTTTAGAAGGAGCAACAACAGCTCCTATAAGTGCTGAGACCCCCTGTGAGTCAACAACAACTTTCTTTGCTTGGGCTGATTTTGAAGTAAGAACCTCTAAAGCCTCAGCTGCACTGGGACGTACAGAAACATCATCTTGCTGAGCTAACAGGCTAAAGAGAGCTTTGATTCCTCCCGAATCAACTACTTTTGGGATACTATCGCTGAATGCCAACATCATACGGGCCAATAAAGAAGCTGCATTTGATTGAGTGGAAGCACTACTAGAAGAAAGAAGTCTAACAATGATGTCCACTCCCCCACCCTCTAGTGATGTCCTCCAATGCCCATCTTTATCATCACAGAGATTTCTCAAAGCCCCAACAACAAATCCTTCCACTGCTTTGTCCGGCTTCTGTTTTGGATTCAGCTGCTCCCATAAAGATGGTACAACGCCTTCTGTAATGAATATTTTCATGCCAATAGGATCATCTGAAGTTCCACTAGATGACACCTTAAAAATTGCTTCTGCAGCTGCTCTCTTTGCTTCAGCTGAATCTGACTTCAAAAGGGAAAGTAAAGGTGGAATACATCCACCTAGAAGCACCTTCAACCGCATGTCTTCATCTCTGCACAGTACAGTTAAGGTTGATGCTACATTGATTTTTGCCAAAAGAGTTGTGTTTCTGAGAATTGATATGAAAAGTGGCATTGCTTGGCCGTGTAAACCAATAAGACGTCGTGCTTCTTTTCTTGCTTTGGCAATGCCTAGAAGACGTGCTGTAGTAAGTTCCTTTTCGTGCGCAGATGATTGATTCAGATGCAGCTGATCAATAAGTTGAGCAACCTGTGGCAGTGCCTTTTCCGAATCATCCATTTCTGCAGTTTCATTGGACTCCCTGAAAGTAAATAACACCTTTGAATTATCTGGATATATCTTTTTTAATAGGTTATCTAGTTAAATAAAATACTAATCAATGTGGAATTGAAATTTTCTTTCAGAAATTTACTGAGAGGTCATAATGCTTTGTTTCTTATACATACCAGATGCCCAAAGTGTCTACATTAGGTGTTTCTAAGAACAATGAAACAAAAGATGCATTGATTTACAAAGCACAACTGCGAGATACTAATATGTTCTATCTATTAAAGTAGAGTACATAGAAATGTCTTTTTAGCAAAATCTATAAAAACCAAAACTAGTACGCAAATGCACGCTCGAACACACAGTAAAGAGAGGAAGAAACCTGCTCTTCTGAGAAGAGGATGCCACATCCTTGTCCCTTAATTCAAGGGAAGATAAGTCTGACATTGGCAACAAGCCTCCACTTTGACACTTTTGTGGCTTCCTACACAGCGTAACTAGCGTGTGTTAACAAAGCATTTTGTTTATCTTGGTCACAATATGCACAAACAATAAGTAGTAAAATTCAAGAAAGTATTGAAATGTGTGGATGCATTTTTTCTCTGTAGTCTTGCATGAAGAATAACACGACTCTCTACTTCCTCCGAGGTAGAGGTAAGGTCTGCTTACACTCTACCCTCCCCAGACTCACTTTGTGGGTATGCACTGGGTATGTTTTTGTTGTTGAAGAAGAATAACACGAACAGGAAACTCAAACAAGGCTCACAATCATGCTTATCCCAACAATTTTCACAAATATTCCTCAAACCATTAAAATCTCAATTCCACGAGATACATGCAGTCTCCTACAAGTAGGTAACTCTGTCCACCAAAGCTAGGATAGATGGGAAGAAATTACATAGTGTTTTATCTATGCTAGGATTTTAACCTAAGACCTCACATGTTCTCAATCCACTTCATTGGCCGCCACACCCTTGGGTGCTTAAAATCTCAATTATTATTGATGCATACAGAAACACTTAATTTGCCACATAGTCCAATTCATCCGGGAGAAAAACAACCCTTAACATAAAATTCAATAAATCAACTTAACAACACACTTAAATTGCCATTTCACAAAATGTCAGACAATGCAAATGTATAAAAGAAAAACAAAAATCTTGTCTATTTACCTTGCCTCCAAAATTTGTTAGAATGCTGCAAAATTCAGCTCCTCTTTTGCACTTCAGGGTTTAAAAACCAGAAAAGAACCAGAATTTTCCCTCTATTTAACAAAGTGCATATAAATAAAATGTACGTATATGCACAATATATTTATATCTTTTTACATAAATAAATATATATTTTTACATATATTATACGAGATTTGAAAAAATGACACAAAGTAGCACTACCCAGAAAATCTGCAAGATCAAAAGCAATTCATCGCCATTAACACAAATATACATGCAGGTACGTTGCTCGGACTCTCCGGAAAATATGCCACACCTCTGTCGAATACATAAAAAATGCTAAAGAAAGGATCCGATATGCATCGGTTTGACAATTTTTTTAAGAGTACGTGCAACATAACATGCAGGTAACGGACGTATAAACATTCAGCAACTCACGTACATTAATTAATAATGTCTAAATGCATATAATTGTTCATGTGGTGATCATACAAAATTTGAAAAAATAAAAATTACTAAATGTCTGATTGAATCTACAATTTAGAAATGATCATTTTCTTGAAAATGAAAAGGAAAAGATATATATTGCATTTAATGAATTCTCCGCTAAAACAAAAATTGAAACAAGAAAAAGTACCTAGGGGAATTGTAGAGTTAAAGAAAAGAAGATGAAGAAAGAAGTGAGAGACAAAGAAAAGAGACAAAATAGGAAACAGAGAGGCTCTCAATTCTGTTTCTTCTCTCTATCTGCTTCTTTCATTTTCCCTGTGGTGCTTTATGTACTATATTTGCCCCGTCATTTTTCATTTACACACAATTATAGCTACCTAGTACTTATTTCAAAGGCATAATACAAAAATGTAACTTTTATTTTCTGTCAGTTGACATATATGTTGTTTAATTTTAAATGTGCATAAGTAAGACACTTAAATTATCATAAAGCTGAACAAGTAGGTACATACATTTTACATGAAAAATCTTATGCAATTTGCTATACAGGATACATGTGTCTACTTGTTCAACTTTGTGATAGTTTAAGTGCCTACCTATATACATCCAAAATTAGAGGAATAGATGCCAGATGAGTCCAAGATAAAGTGCACGGTAACGTATGATGTATATTTCATACCATAATTTTAAGAGTGGATAGTCAAAAACACATCTAACACATCTTGATTTTTCAAGTTATATACCTGAATTATTAGGGGTATGAATTTCCTACTTAAATTGTCGCCAATTATTTATCAAAACGCACCTTAACTATCAATTGTTTATTTTTCTTACCCGAAATATCACCCATTGTTAGGTTTTAAGAGGTGTGAGTGAAAAATAAATAGGTATCTTTTTCGAAAGACACCAAGAGAAAGGATGCAATTTGAATAGACACCTTTTCGATTTGGATGGTTATGACCTTTCCAATGAGTTGCGATTTTTTTGAAGAGTTGCACATTTTTCGAAGAGTTGCGCCTTTATGAAGAGGTAATCTTTCTAAATCATTAATTCTCTTCATGAAGTAACACCTTAATTGCTAGAAATACCTGGATTTTTCTTCAGGTACAAAATGAAATTTTGAAGAAAAAGCACTCCTCTTTCTTCAAAAAAACTCTAGTCTGATTTACTACCGTTGAGTGCGTTTGTAGTTCGACAGAATTTGAGGTACTGTTGTTCTGTTTAAGTGATTCATTTTATCTTGAGAGGATATATTCCATAACTTCATGTACTTGAGGAGAATAATTTTCTTAAGGACACACTGTGAATTTGGGGCCTTCAATCTTCTAATCTTCATACTTTTCTAAACATTTAGTTTTTCTATTTTTCAGAAATAGTTTGAACTTCATTTTGTTGATGTTCGTAAGTGAGGTTGAGCTTATTATTAAAGTTCAAAGTTGTGAATACAGAGTTACAACTTCATTTGATTGTTCATATATTAGTTTGAACATGTGTTTGAAGTTCTTGTTGTGAAATACAAATTTTACTAAACCTGAAAAAACAACAATCTTAAGAAAATTACATAATAATACAAAAAATATTTAGTTTTTTTTTACTTATTTGGTGGGGAAAAAATATCATCATTTATAAATCAAGTACTAAGACTTTGTTTATTTCCTTCAAATTGCTTATGTTAGAACTAGTAGAAAGAAAGGTGGCCCAAGGGCCATTTGACTGGTTGGAGAGGAGGAAAGAAGCAAGGGACCGAGCGACGAAGCGAGGTTTGGAACCTTTCAATTAAAAAGTGGAAGATGCCTATCACAATGGGTAGGATTACTGCATTTTTGAAATTTGACATTGCCGGGAGTAAAGAGAGTTATGGGAATCTCTGTCGAGAAAGAACGTTTTTATAAGCGAAGAAATACAGTTCTTACGGAAGCTCTTTCTTACCGGTTAATCAAGTAGTATAAGAACTAACACTGATTTACGTTCAATAATCCCAGGGGCTTTCACTTCCACACGTCTTTGCATGAGAATACTAGTTCTTAATGCTCATATATATAATATGAATATACCACATCAATTTGTTATGTATGAATGATGCAATTCCACCGATACAACCGCCCTTTTCTCTCTTTTTACAGCCTCGTGGATGGACGAAAGAAGGGAAGTTACAGAATGAGTCAGTGAAAGCTCGCGAAGTAGACAACAAGTAGCAAGCAAGAGCTTCTCAACCCCCTAACCTTTCTCTTTTTTAGAATACTTTTTATTTGCGAAAGCAGTCAGGCAAGGTTATCGTCAAATAATGTAGTACAAGTGACAGAGCTAGGCAAAGACTAAGGGAATATATTTTCATTGCTATAAGGCAGATGAAGTTCGACATCAATAAAGAGAAAGACTTTCTTCTAAAATTCCAGATCCCATATTTCAGACTTCTGGTTCCGTGGAAGGTAAAAGGGCCAGGGATAAACTCCAGGCACATAACTCCTAGGGGAGAACTCTCCAGAGACAACAATATTTTATCACCATTTTGAGTGTTGAGGGATCACTTCCTATTCCGGGCCGGGCCCTTCCAACCCCTCCTCCTCGAAAGATTTATTCGACCTCCAACTCCCTTAAAAAATATATGAGGTGCTCGGAAATGGCCAAAGTAGTTGAATAGGAGGATTGTTTTTTCTCCGGATTGGGTATTTCTAAATTACAAAAGGGTTATATCATCTGAAGCCGTATGCTAATCAATTAGTACTCATGCAAAAGTATTTTCTTTGGTTAATCTGTATTGGGCCTGATTTTATGAAGACTAAAATCTTTTAATTTCTACTACCTCGATTAGAAGAATAGAAAAATTTCATCAAGAAATTAGTGCGGAAATTCAGTTCAAAGAATATAAAAACTTCACCAACTCTTTGACCTCTCTGTATTAGTTTCTGGAGTTTAAAACTTGTGGGGTTTCTCTCTATTTGAACTTGATTCTGATTTGAATTCATAAAAACTTTGTCAGGTTTTAAAGTTCATTCAGTTGATGATTTGAAGATATAAAAACTTCATCGTTACTAGAAACAAGTTGGTTAAAGAGTAAAGTCTTTATCGTTAGTATTTTGAAATACTAAAGTGTATGTCAAAGTGTAAGACCCTGTAAATTTGTGACCAATTTATTTTGGACCCTTTCTTGTATTTAATGATAATTTTTGACTTGAATCATGATAAGGGATATTAATGAGATATTTTAGGAGAGTTTCAAAATTTTTGAAAAGCATTCGGGATCATTTTGAGATCTCTAATCAGTGAAGATCCGCGATAATAGCATGCCATGCTGCCTATGCTCCACGATAGGAGGTGGCAAGTTGGCTAGGCTCCGCAATAGTAACGTGCCACGCCTTTGGGCAAAAATTGCTCTGTTTCATTTTTTTCGATTGGGGCAAGTAATTTTTGGTCCTTTGCCCTATTAAGCAACTTAAAATGCCTTTTTATCCTAATTACCCATCAGTTATCACCTTTTTACATTGCACTACTCATCCCCAACTCCCAAGTCAAGAAATACAAAAATTTTCTCACGAATTCAGTTCTTTGAGCTCTAAACTCCACTTTCTCTCCATATTCTTCCTTTTCAAGTATGTTGGACACTCCCTATTCTAATTATTGAATTATTTCATTAATTTACTTGGTATTTAAGTGTTTGTAAATGTTTGATTAAACTAGGGTTGTGGGTTTTTGCTTGTTGAACACTTGCATTATTTTTTCTTATTTTAATGGTTTATTCATGATTTAAATAGTGGGTTGTGAATTGAATTTGTGTCTCATGGTAATGGTGGAATTGACAATTTGTTTTTTCACAATGTTTATGAATTTGGTATGATGTTATTGACATGAGCCTCGACCCACATTGTTAATTTGGCTTCAAAAAAGGATTCTACATAGTTTTAACTTATCTTTTGAAATATTGCATTGCATTAAAAGGTAAAGAAAAAAAAGAGGTTTTTGAAATTCCCTTGAGGCCTATGATTTTGGATTTTTAAAGTGAAATTTAGAGTCAAATTAGTTAAATGGTTATGGTTTGGCATAATTAAAATAACTTGCAAGTCTATTGGTATGATGATATCGATTTGAAAATGCCTTAATAAAAGAGTCCATGGTTGATGTTATGAGTAAAATGTTTTAACTTAGGCTTAAAGGGGATTGTGTAGCTCACCGAGAAGGTTTAGTCCCGAGGAAAACAACACTGAAAACCACGTTTGCTGACATTAGGAGGTTTTGTCCTAAAATACGGATGACCATGTATTTTCTTACATAGTTTTATTTTTGAAAGGCTAATTGACTATTGGTGGCTTTAGCCTATTTCTCCAATACATGCAGCTAACATGGACTGAGGCCCTTTCGGAAGGTAAAGTCGGATCCACATAGCCTGTGAGTGACTTTAGGTCTGTACGAGCTACATAGTTCAGGACTAAATTTTTAAACGATTATGTTTCATGTCATGCCCCTATACAAGAATCCTATAAATATGTATGATTGTTGTGCATGTGATTATGACTGGTATTTGATATATGTACATATTTTATCCCTTTCCTTGGTTACATGCCAGTACTCACTGTATTGACCATCTTCGGATGCTACATCATTTCATGATGTAGGTTTCAAAGGCCTTTATGGTGACCTTGTGCAATGTTAGGTGATTCGATACTCATGTTGGTGAGCGATTGAAGTGGTTATCCATTCATTCTTCGTAAGGCTTGGACATGGTTTTGTAGATACCTAACGATCCTAAACTATCTTGGTATTAGAGCATGGTTCAGGATAGTTAGGTGTCCATAAATCCGTGTCGAGTCGATTCCCTTTTATGAGTGTGTAGCGCGCCATACTTATAAGGGGGAGGCTACAAGGCATTTAGGAATGTTTCTCTTCTTTGTGTTCTATTTTGTGCTAGAGAGTCTGGTTACTTTGAGTTTTCTCTAACTCTTGTTTTACCCGTATTTCAGATCATGCCTCCACGATGATCTGATGGTCGTAGGAACTCTGTTGGAACCTTCAGCCTTGGGGCAAGTGCATAGGAAGTTTGCCTACTTATGGAATGTAAACTCGGTATAGGGCCAGTACTCCTGACTACACTGTTCTACTGAGGTTCCACCTATTCCTATTAGTCCTTCTCGGGCTTTCTAGGTTGGTGCTACACAGTCCCCAGAAGGAGATATTTGATAATTTTCCTACTGTTCTTAATACTGTTCCTACCAGTCCTTCTTAGAAGGATGAAACGGTCATTGTAAAATATAGTAACCCAACTAGGTTGGGGTCGATCCCATAGGGAATAGGCCATAAATCCTTCTAGAACTTGTTGAAATCACCAGACAGTTCAGGAAAGTAAAAGGAGGGATTTGTTGAAATATAAAGAAGAGAATAATTGGTTGCTCTTAGTTGTAAATAATCTAAGACGAACACTAGGCTTGTGTTCCCCCTGTCTTCTTAGTAGACTTATCGTGCACTGTCAAACTATTCCAATACCTTGCATGTAGGATTTGATAAGTTATGTACCATCAACTGTCTTTTGGACTAATTGATGGATTTCACGTTTTACCTTTTGAGTCTAAGGATGTCGCGCCTTACTAATACTTATCCTGGATCCCAGTTAACTATTACCTTTTGGGTCTCTAGTTATTATATGATAGTTAACCATCTTATATAGATAATACCTATTAGAGTGGATCGATATTTAATCTTCAAATTACTGTTGTGATCTTCTTTTCCTAGTCACTACTCCTCTTTTAGAGTAAGTAACAATAATCCAGGCAGGATCTTAACATTGGCCACCGCTACGAAATAAATAAGAATGAAGAAAATCCAGAACATGCAAGAATATTTATCTAGAATGACTTGACACTTTCTCTACTTCGTTAATCTGCCAGGGTTCCCACAGCCCTAGCTAAGGGAATTAGCCACTCATAGTTATGAGATCAATAATGGAATCCTCAGACAAAATTACAAAATCAATTTAACAATAATAAAAGAATAAATCCCAAAGTCTTAAATTGAATAACAAACCAAGAACAACAAGATGTTTGTGAACTTGGCCCCAAAGAGCCTTCTAAATCAATCAATGTGTGAATGTGTGAATATGAATGAATAAACTAAACAAAGCCTAAAGGGTATTTATAGATTACAAGAAACCCTAAAAATCAAATCCTAACTAAAATAGGAAAACTTAAATAACCGTACATAATAAGACTTAAAAAATCATAAGAGTGTATTTGGGATACATGAAAACCCTAGGAAAAAATTTTGGAATGATCTAGAAAAGTTGAGGTCGGTGGCCACTTACCTATATCCATATGCGGTCTGCCAGTGGGTGTATATACCATATTTAGACATAGATAAGTGCCAAAGTCTCCACCATCAGATAGATAATTGAATTAGCTTTTCAACTATATCGATTTTGCCTTAATCCAATATCGAGGTGAAAAGTTATGGCCAAATTACTGAAGCACCATCAACTCTCGGGATCTTTAACTATGGAACTTACCTTAGCTACCTACAGACCACAAATGCTACTTGTGGTCTGCAAGTAGACATAGGTAAGTGCTAGGTCCTTAAATTCCTGTATCCAAACATCTAGACCTCAGGTTCTGGTACATGCTTTGGTCACACATGCCCGGTAAATGTCACAAATGCCTAAAAATACTCAAGTAAGTAGCCGAAAACATCAATTTTCATCTTTTTCTTCGATTTGGAATCCAAAACCTAATTTACTGCAAAATACTCCCAAAACACATCAAATCCAACAAAATATCCTTTTAAGTCCATGCATATTCTCATAGTTTTAAGCATCTAAAATGCTATAAATTTATAGCACATCAACACCCTCAACTTAAAACATTGCATGTCCTCAGACAACAAAACATAACAAAAAAATACGATGATGCTTAACCGAGAGAAACCTAAGACATCTATGGAAGTCAACCATTAAATTTAAGCTCAAGATCCTCACCCTCTCCAAGTTCAACATTTTAAAACCAATTGTGTGTATTAATGAAGCACAACAATGTGACACAAATGAATCAAGACATTACATTAGCAACAAACAACCATGCTTATATACAAGTTACACTATCCAAACAAGTAAGCAGCTAGCAATACAACCCATGTACCCTCACATAAAAAGAAGTTCCCACTCACTCATATATGAAATCGAGCATGTCAATGCAGGGAGGACAAGAGACACTCACACTAAAAAAGAAGTTTCAATTAATGTGCATCAAATACCATAGGCTTGCCCTTATTTTATTTACCTTAGTTTTCAGATAATCAAATTAGGACCACTTATAGGACTTTATTTGGCTTGTAATGTAGGCTTGGGGGGCTGGTATGGTACATATGGATATATCAAGTGACTAAGCCTCCTTGGCACTACACTAACTTTGGGATCCACATTTGACTAATTTCCTTTTATTCCAACCTTTTTCTCTCTTTTATTCTTTTATGCACATTCAGGCTGGGTGTGGTCTTTATTCTTTCTTTTTTACTTTTTCAAAATCTTACTTTTTCAGCTTTTTCTACCACACCCAACCCTACTTTATTTTTCTTTTATTTTTTTTCATACCTACTTTACATCACACACCCCTATGATAGCCATCCTCAACTTAGGTGATTTACTTGATCTAAGGTGCACGATGTCCAAGGAGGACCAGGGAAAAACAGTTTTATTGTAACACAAATGGAAAGGTGAAAGTAAAAATAAAGAAATATTCTATAAGGCTCAAAACAGGGATCAAGGGATACTATTTCACAATGGGAAGGTTATTTAGGCTAAAAGTGGACTTCAATAAAAATGACCTATGATATTTTCCTAACCAACTATCCTACAACCTAGGCATGATTAACCGGACAAATTCTGAATTTAACACACTAAGGGAACAAAGTAGTATCTCACACACATATGGCACGAAGTCATATCACAAGCTACTACCTATTTGATTTATGCAATTGTTAGCAATGATTATCATGTCCCTAATTCTAATGCCATAAAAAGATTCACAATAGTCACACATATATACATGCACACAATTCAATAGGGTGTCATCTTTCTAAAAAATAAAAAATATGTCGACTGCGCTAGATACTCATTTTTATCTTAGTTAAACACAAAACATCACAAAATAAAATACAATATGCCTAAATATGTTGGCTCTACTAGGAACAAGACTCCGAGAAAAAGAGTCACGATAATAAAAACCCCAAGAGGACATCAAGACCCACAAACAACCCACCTTTAACTTTAAATCATGCATTGTCCCCAATGCATCAAACCACTACAAAACAAGAGAGTTAGGAACATACCTGTGGCACCATAGGTACGAAGATCTAACATTAATCACAAATATAAATAGAAATAATAAAATATCTTGGGTTGCCTCCCAAGCACCGCCTAATTTTATGTCGCGGCTTGACGAGGCTTGGTTAGATACTCAAACTTCCCCAACAAGCCTATAGGTACCTTGATTACTCAGACTTCATCAAGGTAGCCCAAGAGTTGGCCTTCAGTTTTCTCTTTCCACATTGAACTCATGAATTTCACCCCTAATTGTTTTTCTGATTTTCTATTATACTCCATGGGCGGTGGTGTAAGGATAAAGGAACCAAGCAGTAAATATGACATGTTGTAATTCTTGGACCTTAAGTGGGGAATATAATTTCTATATTCTATCCTAAAAAATTCAAGAATATAGACGTATTCTTCCTCTTTTTTGCACTCTTCTATAGGCTCGGATGGCTCAATTAAGAAATGACTGTCCAAACATAATGTAGAAAAATGCTTTGAATAAGGTCCAATACGCCCTAACTCAAGAATTGCATCCTTCTTTACATCCCCACATAGCTTTAGTATGCTCTCCTTAAGAGTGACACTCTTCATAAGAGTATGAGCAATTTCAGACTCCTCTAATTTTAACTCCTCTAGTTGGCTTTTCAAAATTTTTTTAGTCTTACCCCACCCATAACTAGGTTGCTGGGCATTACACACAATAATTTTTGCATCTGATTCTCCTTATAAGTGGTGAATATCCAAGCCAAACCTATCAACCTTTTGAATAATCTCTTGATTTTCTTTTTCCAAGAGTGCTAACGTGTTAAGCATGCTCTCATTATGTACCCAAAAATATATTTATCATGCTTCTACAGTAATGAACTATATCAAAAGAAAAATAATCAATAAATAAGGAGTCCTTATCACTTCAAACTTTCTCTGGCCAGGCTGTCATCTCAAGAAGAGTTGGCAACAAAACAAACAAAATAAAAGAAAATAGAACCCGATAACTCAAATAACTTCAATCAAGAACTCTGAAACCATATTCCCCGAAAATAACACTAATTTTTGATAACACCCAAACTACACCTCCTTAGAAGGATGAAGCAGTCACTGTCAAATATAGTAATCCAATGAGGTTAGGGTCGATCCCATAGGGAATCAGAGGGAAATCCTTCTCGAACTTTTTGAAATTACCAGGCAGTGTGGGAAAGTAAAAGGGGGGATTTGTTGAAATATAATGAGGAGAAGAATTGGTTTCTCTTGGTTGTAAACAATCTAAGACGAACACTGGGATTGTGTTTATCCTGGCTTCTCAACTCAGTAGACTTATCGTGCACTGTCGAACTATTATATTGCCTTGCATGTAGGATCTGTCAGTTATGTACCATCAATTGTATTTTGGACTAGTTGATGGATTTCAAACTTTACCTTTTAAGTCTCAGATGTCACCTTACTAACTCTTATCCCTGATCTCAGTTAACTATTATCTTTTGGGTCTCTAATTATTAGATTATAGTTGACCATCTTATGTAGATAATACCTATTAGCGTGGACCGACAGTTAATCTTTAAATTACTGTTATGATCTTCTTTTCCTAGTCACTACTCCTCTTTTGGAGTAAGTAGTACTAATCCAGGCAGGATTTTAATGTTGGCCACCGCTAAGAAATCAATAAGATCGAAGAAAACCCAATACATACAAGAATATTTATGTAGAACAACTTGGCACTTCCTCTACTTCATTAATCTACGAGGGTTCCCATAATTTTAGCTGAGAGAATTAGCCTTTCATAGTTATGAGATCTATCATGGGATCCACGGACAAAATTATAAAATCAATCTCACAATAATTAAAGAATAAATCACAGTCTTAAATTGAATAAACCAAGAACAACAAGATGTTTGTAAACTTGGCCCCAAAGATCCTCCTTCTAAATTAATAAATATGTGAATGTATGAATAAACTAAACAAAGCCTAAAGGGTATTTATAGATTACAATAAACCCTAGAAATCAAATTCTAACTAAAATAGGAAAGCATAACTTACCATACATAATAAGACTTAAAAACTTCACAGGAGTGTATTTGGGATACATGAAAATCCTAGAAAATAATTTCGGAATAACAATAGTAGTAGTGGTGGTAGTGGTGGTGGTGGTGGTGGGGTGGATGCGGCGACGGCGGCTCAGTGGTGGCGGTCGGAGTAGGAGCAGGAGCAGAAGCGGGAGCAGCAGTAGTAGTAATAGCACCATGGATTGACTCTTAGTCCATTTTTATTTGCTTTGGTGATGGATGTTTTGTCCTGACATATTCAAGGGGAGGTGCCTTGGTGTATGTTATTTGCGGATGATATGGTACTTATTGACGAAACTAGGGGAAGAGTTAATGATAAGTTAGAGATTTGGAGACAGATGCTTGAGTCTAAAGGATTTCGGTTAAGCAAAACCAAGATAGAGTACTTGGAGTGTATGTTTAGTGATGTGTTGTAGGAGGCGGGAGTGGTTGTAAAGATGGACTCTCAGGCTATTCAAAAGGGGTAGAGTTTCAAGTATCCGAGGTCTATGATTTAGAGAAATGGTGAGATCAATGAGGATGTCACACATCGTATTGGGGAAGGGTGGTTGAAATGGAGGCTCACTTCGGGTGTATTATGCGATAAGAAGGTGACCCCAAAGCTTTAAAGTAAGTCTATAGAGTGACAGTTTGGCCAGCTATGTTGTATGGAGCAGAGTGTTGGTCAGTTAAGAACTCCCATATCCAAAAGTTGAGGGTGGTGGAGATGAGAATGTTATGATGGATGTGTAGACATACTAGGAAAAATAGGGTGAGGAATGAGACTATTCGGGAGAAGGTAGGAGTTGCTTCGGTGGAGAACAAGATATGAGAAGTGAGGTTACGTTGGTTTGGGCACATGATGAGGAGGGTATTGGATGCTCCAGTACAGAGGTGTGAGACACTGGCTATGGATGGTTTTAGATGGGGTAGAGGTAGATCAAAGAAATATTAGAGGGAGGTGATTAGGCATAATATGGAGAAGTTACAGCTTACAAAGGACATGATCCTTGATAGAAAGGTGTGGAGGATGCGGATTAGGATAGAGGCTAGGGGGTAGGAGTGCGTCGGTAATAGTAAGTGAGGGTTCTTTTGTGTCTGTAGTTTCTTGTTCATGATGTTGTGTGATGTCTGTGATTTCGGTTAGATAGTTCTTAGTATTATCTTATGGCTGTAGTATTATCTTGTGGCAGTAGTATTATTTTGCATGCCGTACTAGTTTATATGCACTTATATTTTGTATTTGTTATACTGTTATCGGTTCTAAGCTGGGGGTCTATCGGAAACAACCTCTCTACTTCACCTGAGGTAGTGGTATGGTCTGTGTATATTCTACCCTCCCCAGACCCTACTATGTGGGAATACACTGGGCATGTTGTTGTTGTTGTAATGTTTATATGACTGCGTTCATGGGCAAACCTACATGTCACGACCTGAACCGGGGCCCTAGCCGTAACGAGCATTCTGAACCATGAAGGCCCGAAACACCCCTATCTATCTGGTAGTCATGCACATAATTCATATGATAATAAGATATGTGGAAGATACACAATATTGCGGAAAACATGGTCATAAATCAAATGAAATCAACAAAGGGAAAATAATATCCCACAACATCTATCGACATCTGAACAACCATCTGTGAAATCTCTAATACATGACTGAAACAAATTACTGTCTGAAAACTGGGACAAGGCCCCCAGTAGACCCAAAACTACTAAATGATAAATGAACTGACAGACATCAGGCCTTCCAAAATATAGAAGGCTCACCACTTGATTCTGCAAATCTGTAGGAAGAGATCTACTGGATATCTGGACCCCTAAGTTGTGCCTCCAAACCTAGGATGGAAGGGGGTCAATACAAAAGTACTAGTATGCAGAGAAATCAAAAACAAAATATAATATTTTTTTCCAAATATAGGTGAGAGCCATTATAAAGCAGTTTCATATCAAATCATTTGAAAATACATGGGCATAATGTAATAGTTTTCAACAACAATGTAATGCAGCTGAGCTAGGTGGAATACCTTACATATAACATTTACACCAACTGTCAAATCTCGGTTGCCGCCGAGATTAGAGTATAAATGAGGGGAAGACACACAAGATCACACATTAGGGTGTCTCGACCCAATAAAGTATAGTAGTACCCAAGATCACTTAGCCTGGGCTCCTAACCATAGTTCCAATTTGGGAATGACATAAAGTAAAGTATACAAGATTACTTAGCCTGGTATCAAATCCCCATGTTGGCAAACACGGTTTCCAGCGATGAGCCCTTACACTCAAACGCCTACTTTGGGCATCCTCCTATCTCATGTAAAATCAATGCATCAAACTTCATTTAATTCAATCACATATCTTATTCTGTAGGGTATCGTCATACCCGACTTGCAAGCCATCAATATCACATCATTCTTTTATACAACCATTATATTCATCATAGTTCAACATGACAACCCTGTCATTGCAAGTCAAAATCATGACCATTTTCAAAATATTTCATGTCACGCTTGTCAAGATGATTTCAAACATTTCACATCATATGAGAATTTAAAACGAGATCATATAAAGAGAGGAATTTCATATAATTCATGCTCTCAAGTTAACATCTTTTTGGAATACATGCATATACATATATCATACATCAAACCACTTTGGGAATAGGCCTAAAGACCAAATCAATATCATAAAACGTTTAAAACGGGTATTCATAATTTCAAAACCCTTATTTTTGAAACATGAATTTTAAGCCCATGAGATTTTTGAGATAACCCCACGTACCTCTATATGCGAAGATGATAGGTTCTTCTTGAAGCTTACGTTCTGGGGATTCCAAATATGCAATTAGTTTCAAAAACCCATGGTTGAATCTTGAGTTGCTTGGGTTTTTATTTTGAAACCCTAAGGAGAGTTATTAAGCAATTTTTGTGAATGAAGTTGTATTTTGGGGTATTTGGGGACTAAATTTCATGTTTATGGCTAAATAAGGGTGGGAAAAGGACCATTTTGCCCCAAAAATGGAGCGTTTAAGTCACTTGAGTAATAATATATGCGGCGCACACCTTATCGCATTATATAGGTTGTGTGGTGCACTCTTTATCGCACACAGTAGGTTTTGCATCGCACACCTTATGGCATAAGTTAGGGTGGGCGTCGCACACCTTATGCTGCACGACATACTCCACTTTGCAAAGGCATAGCTTTTTCCTCGGGTGTCGGATTTTTGCGAAATTGGTATCGTTGGAAATATAATTTGAATACCTTTCAGTTGATATATAGTAGGCTTTCTAATTCAATATATACAAATAGTAATAGTCGATTGAATTTGACCTAATTTTCAATGCTCACTAAAATTCGAACGATAGGAAAATTTTCAACTTGTCCTTGAGCTTGGGGACCTCTATGATCTCAATTCATGATAAAATAGGTTTACACACTATATAATTTATTAACACACTAATCTTGCATTGGATTTATGGCTTTTGGAACCTTTACATGAAGGAAATGACGATTTTCGTTCTCGTCCGAAATGCGGGGTGTTACATTATCTCCCCCTTGGGATCATTCATCCCCGAATGATGGGTAGGAACTTGTTGAAGCTTAAAGGTATGGAATAACGCGGACATGATGTGCCTTTTAAGAAAGGACATAACTGGTCTGAAATATTTAAACTTATATAATGAAACTGAATTCTGAGCTGACTTGACTTTCTTGCTTCAAGAAGCTGATTCGTGCTGAAAATTTAGGATTCCCTTGAAATATTCATGATCCAATCATACATATTGAAATTAGGAAGTGATAACTTATGTAAGTACGAATCATAAGACATCAAGACTTAGATCGTACAAGGGTATTACACTATCTGAGCTGAAATACTTGAAAAATTTTGAGATTATACGCTGAACTCTTATGCACCGAGTCATGAATAGATAGATGAATCTGAAACATGATGCTTGGAATGAACTGAACTCATAATTTATATGGATGAAATCGATTATCTCTTGGGAATGGCCATATGCATGAGACTTCAGATAGTAGGACTGGGTGAAAAGGTGGAAAAACCATAGTAACTTGTCTGCCCGACTGTTAAACTGAATTACAAACTAAATTATACCAGACACTTATACTCAACTGGAGTATCTTTTCAACACTCTCTCTAAAGAAGTTCTAGCAGTAATAGGAAGCCACAAATCTTGGGTATGGATTACATAAGACATCCAACTGAGGAAAATCACAACATTTACACTACTCTGCAATCTAGACTATAGACATATAACTCATAAATTAGGATAGAATTTCCAAGCCTTAGTCAATGAGACTTCTTACTTTAAAGATTAGCACACTCCTAGAATACTACCTTAACTGTACTATTACTCGTAGATACCACATTCATTCGATCCAACTTATTTCTTCTCGTATTTACATTTATAAATCTTTCTACTAATGTCTATAGTAACTTAAATCCTCTTCACCGTGATCAGGCCTAACCCCAAATCGCAAAATACTACATGCCACTCCACAATACAAGTCTAAACCATAAGATTCCACCTTCTATATCTCTTAAAAGATCACACCCTAAGCCTATCATGCCTTACCACTTCAATGGCTAACTCTGAACTATTACTATGAAGTCGCTAGCGCATATAGCATTCCTTAACAAAAATTCCAACATGTCATTCAAGCCTATCTCTATAACCACGTATGAACTTCAACGTAAACACTCATAAAGACACACTTCACATATTCTACTAACCATCTATCGATATAGCTCCCATACGCTACCCTAAGAACATACACACATACACACACCTTTCAGCTAACCATCACATGCATCAAAGACTTGGCCCCAACCTTACTTTGCACTTATGGCCTTATCTAAAATAAGCATACCATGATCTTCTACCAACTATAAATATTTACTCATCACCACTACTATCACATAAAGAGGAGTCACTAAAGATTAGAACATAAGATCTTGAAGCATGGAAGGATGTTATATGAAACTTGACACTTAACTGAGGCCTGGGGAATAGCAAATCAACATCCGAGATTTATCAAAGAAAAAAAAATCTGAATTGGGGCATACATGTCTATGAACTATATTCCACCTATTGTAAAGAGTATAGCATGAATTATGGGAACTGAGCACACTATAAAGCATGAATACATGAGTCATGATCTACATGGCCTCAATTTAGAGTTCATAACATATGGAATGTGATTTCGACGGCTGAATGAACTGAAGTTCCTCATTTAGGAATTTGAAAGAGCACGTGATTTTCTATCTTATACATGAACATGAACTATGATCATGGAACTAAGACGTGAGGTATGAGTAGGTATTAGGATAACTGAAAAATACTGAGACCGGAATGGGTTGAGCCTCACCCTTCCCTTCTGATGTTCTATGTCATACTGACATCACTACTAGAATCTGAAAGCCTGACTTGGTTATTCGCTGTATTATCTCCCCCTTAGCTTCAAGCCATCATATTAAGTTTGGGAGATCCCTTACTAGACTCTAAACTGAAGTACACTCACTGCACTCTGGGGTCTGGAAAAATACTATACACGCATATCATGACACTTAACCCAAATAACTACACCTGAAAGTGGAAAACCCACTGTTAATACTACCTTCTGAGATACACTTTATCATTCTATAGACCCAGTAGTCATCATATAATACTTGCATACTTACTAACTTTGGGTCTTTATGGGTATCCCCATAGTCGGAGTGCACACCCTCTAGTGTATTAACTCTTATTTCTATTAGTTCAACCTTCAAAAACTCAAACTTAGAATCTAGCACTCAACATGGATATCACCAAGCCTTCAATGAATCATACTACTTACGACATAGCCTACCAATATCGCGACTTCAAACTTACATCTCTCTACTATGAGAATCAAGATCATATAAAAAGGCTCAACACTATCAATCAAAACTCCTTAACTTGGCTATTTAGAATAAAATATACCATCTAACTAGTCTTTATCCACCTAGCAACTCAACGGTACCACTCATCACACAAAACGTGTAATAGTCTTAGAAAATACCGCAACCTCAGATCACCTTGGGCATACTTCTACATTATATATGCAACATCATACTTCACTATGAATCAAATAAACTTAAGCTCTTGCATATACCGTTCAAACCTATTAGATTACCTCCATAAAACTAGTATAATTAACCAAGAAATCATCACATCCACCTTCATGGACATCAATTGTTTCAAAACTTAATGTCTAGTGCTAAACATGATTTTACAACCCAACCTTACGCATGATTCTCACTTGGATACCATGAAATAGACATCAAGAAACACTAGTACACTAGAACTTCCAAACAACAAATAATTGATCTTGACCTTACGGTCTTTCTTATCATAACTCATTAGCATATACTATTTAACACATCAAGCCTACTAATTTTTTTCCCACAAAACATACATCATTAATCTCATGCCACTATTTTTACCACCACATTATACATTAAATTTAAGCATATAGTCCTGTACCAACATCTGTCACTACTGAAAAATGCAACATAATATGCTAGTCCATAAAATTTGGGACATACTATACAAATGCCTCAAAAATCACTACATACCTTCTCACAAGTAGTACTAGTTTACAATTACCAACGAAAAAAAGGTCAAGGGGTAAAGTTACATAATAGACATGATCAACCTTAATTTTATATTATAACCCCATACAATTTTTTCTACTTATACGGATTTATTACCTCATACTTACTTACCCAAACATACATTTAGACTACCTTCAAATTCAACAAACAACCATGAGTCTATACTTACAACTTACTGGCTAATATAGCCATTTTCACACTTCAAGCAACCGACAAATCACCCTAACTAACAACTCCTTCTCTACTTTCTACTAAACTAACACACAAGGATGAATCACCTCTTTACCAACTTAATCTCATGCAAACAGATTCAGATATATATATATATATATATATATATATATATTAAACCAACACAAGAACAACAAGTTGGAAAACAAGTTGCTAGTGAATTGAAATAGGCCTCACACGGCTTCACTAGATTTTGATTTTGTATTTTGAACAAGAAAATGAGATGACTGACAAGTCAACTATGCTAGTGAATCGAAAGAGCCCTACACGGCTTCACTAGACTTTATTTTTTTCAACAATACCTTGATGACAAGATTACATGAGATAGAAATTTAATATGCAATATCGAATGAACTAAGAATACACATCTTACTCTGTATAAATAAAATCGGAGTCAAACACTTCCTCCACGGACTACCATACCATCCACACATGCTACTAGTTACCACATTAGTCTATCATCATAAGGGGGTAAATCATTCTCGAACATCGATTATTCAACTAAAATATTCATTTACACAAAAGTCACCCTCGCTCTGACTTCTAACTTTGTGACTTTACATCACCAACTTTTTGATCTAATTTCACTACCAATAGGTCATGAAAACAACACTTTAACGTATACTACTATTCAGGTGAAAATACAGTTCTAATATTCTACTGCACATCATCCCCCCTTAAGAAAGATATTTGTAACATAAATTTGAAGGGGACTAAATAAAATTAATACCTCAAGCTGAAAAGCATGATTTCATCAGGATCAATGTTTACATCGGAATCAATACACATTGAAGCACTAACGGACTCTTCTCAAGTCCTTGCACAAATTTTAACTCTTATATGGTTCAATCAGAACGGACCATACCATTTAGATTCTAAACTTCTGCACTTGAATCACCTCAATAATGAGACATATCTGAGGACTTAGAGTAAGGAAAAAATTTGGGATGACTTTTTTACTTTCGTATGGGCGACACCATAGCATGAATTAGAGTATGAAAGATGAACATTCTGACTCTATTGCACGAACTAGAACATGAAGAAAGAGAGACATTCCTAAATGCCTAGTAGCCTCCTACTTATAAGTGTGGCATGCTATATACCCATAAACAAGACTCTACCTGATGTAAGTTTGCAGACACCCTGGGACCATGAACCGTGCTTTGATACCAAGTTTGTCATGACCCAAATCGGGGCCCTGGCCATGACGAGCATTCCAAACCATAAAGGCCCAAAACACCCCTATCTATCTGGTAATCATGCACATAATTCATATGATAATAAGATATGTGGAAGATACACAATTTATGAAAAATATGATCATAAATCAAATGAAATCAACAAAGGGGAAATAATATCCCACAACATATATCGACATCTGAACAACCGTCTGTGAAATATCTAATACATGACTGAAACAAATTACTATCTGAAAATTGGGACAAGGCCCCCAGTAGACCTAAAACTACTAAATGATAAATGAAATGACAGACATCAGGCCTTCTGAAATATAGAAGGCTCACCACTTGATTCTGCAAATCTGTAGGAAGAGATCTACTGGCTATCTGGACCCCTAAACTGTGCCTCCAAGCCTGGGAGGGAAGGGGGTCAATACAAAAGTACTAGTACACAGAGAAATCAAAAACAAAATATAATATTTTTTTCCAAATATAGGTGAGAGCCATTATAAAGCAGTTTTATATCAAATCATTTGAAAACACATGGGCATAATCTAATAGTTTTCAACAACAATGTAATGCAGCTGAGCTAGGTGGAATACCTTACATATAACATTTACACCAACTGTCAAATCTCGATTGCCGCCAAGATTAGAGTATAAATGAGGGGAAGACACACAAGATCACACCTCAGGGTGTCTCGACCAATAAAGTATAGTAGTACCCAAGATCACTTAGCCTTGGCTCCTAAACATAGTCCTAATTTGGGAATGACATAAAGTAAAGTATACAAGATCACTTAGCCTGGTACCAAATCCTCATGTCGACAAACACGGTTTCCAGCGATGAGTCCTTACACTCAAATGCCTTCTTATAGTATCCACCTATCTCATGTAAAATCAATGCATCAAACTCTATTTAATTCAATTACATATCTTATTCTTTAGGGTATCGTCATACCCGACTTGCAAGATATCAATGTCACATCATTCTTTCGTGCAACCATTGTATTCATAATTTTTCAACATAACAATCCTCTCATTACAAGTCAAAACTATGACCATTTTCAAAATATTTTATGTCACGCTTGTCAAGATGATTTCAAATATTTCACATTATATGAGAATTTAAAATGAGATCATATAAAGAGAGGAATTTCATATAACTCATGTTCTCAAGTTAACATCTTTTTGGAATACATGCATATACATATATCATATATCAAACCACTTTGGGAATAGGCCTAAAGACCAAATCAATATCATAAAATGTTTAAAATAGGATTATATTCATAATTTCAAAATCCCCAATTTTAAAACATGAATTTTTAAGCCCATGAGATTTTTGAGATAACCCCACGTACCTCTATATGCAAAGATGATAGGTGCTTCTTGAAGCCTATGTTCTGGGGATTTCAAATATGCAATTAGTTTAAAAAATCCACGATTGAATCTTGAGTTGCTTGGGTTTTTATTTTGAAACCCTAAGGAGAGTTATTGAGTCATTTTGATGAATTACGGTGTATTTTGGGGTATTTGGGGACTGAATTTCGTGTTTATGATAAATAAGGGTGGGAAAAGGACCATTTTGCCCCCAAAACGGAGTGTTTAAGTCACTTGAGTAATAATATATGCGGCGCACAACTTATCGCATAATATAGGTTGTGCGGCGCACTCTTTATCGCACACATTAGGTTGTGCGTCGCACACCTTATGGCATAAGTTAGGGTGTGCGTCGCACACCTTATGCTGCACGACATAGTCTACTTTGCAAAGCCATAACTTCTTCCTTGGGTGTCAGATGTTTGCAAAATTATTATCGTTAGAGATATAATTCGAATACCTTTCATTTAATATATAGTAGGCACTCTAATTCAATATATAGAAAGAGTAATGGTCGATTGAAGTTGACCTAAGTTTCAACGCTCACTAAAATTCGAACGATAGGAAAACTTTCAACTTGTCCTTGACCTTGGGGACCTATATGATCTCAATTCATGCTCAAATAGGTTTCCACACTACATAATTTATTAACACACTAAACTTTCATTGGATTTATGGCTTTTGGAACCTTTACGTGAAGGAAATGACGATTTTTGTTCTCGTCCAAAATGCGAGGTGTTACACTACACTAATTTTTGGGATGTTCTGACACCCATTAAACTCGATGTAAAATATGAATAATTATGTAGAAATATACGAAAATAGGTATAAAACATATAAAAGCACCCACTGAAATAAAAAGTTGTTTGGGTGCACTGACATTTAGGTTGATCTTAAGATTCTCCGCTTGAAAGGGCACCTCGTGTTCGAACCTCGGTGAGGCAATTTTTTATTTTTTCAGCTTTTTAATTTTTTAATTACCCACAATCCTTATATTCTGGGTCTGCCACGGATTATATTGTTGATTTATTATACCTTTTTTAATCTCAGATCCAATATATCTCCTTTTACCTCTTTGAGCAATATTTTGAGTCAAAATAAACTTATGAGTCATAATTTTGTTAAGAGAAGTTCTACTTTTAAATCGAAAGGTAGAATGAAGAAGAAAAAGACTGACAGTGCTAAGAAAGTTGTTCCTTATTAAATGACTACAAGAGGTATTTCAGTAATTTTATGGTGCAATAAATATTTTGGAATCGACGTATGTATCCTCAACTTATATATTTTAAAATTTCAAATGAGACGTGCATCATGTACTTTTTCAGGAATGTCCAAACAAAAGACGTGCCGCCAACTGTAGTTGCAACAATCTAGCTAGATTTTCATCTACTTATATAATCACTTTTGTATTGGTTGAACCAGTTTAGCAAGCTCAGTTTTGTTCCACATTGAATGTGTATATTATGTTAACATCGGTTCATTGTATTACATTTTTTTCTTTTACTCCTATACTAAATAATAAAAATAAGTAGGAAATAATCTTCCCCAAAGTTGGATCTCTTTTGTATATTAGTGTTGCCAAGATGCCGTGCCTTGTACGGGAACGAGTATCTAGTATATATATATATATATATATATAATTTGGTATACGGTAAATTCCAAATACGAAACGATATTAATATCTTGTACCAAACCCAATTTCGAATATCGAAATGTTGAAATTTTACTCTCAAATTTCATACCAAATACCAAATTACTGAATACCAATTACCAAATTTTTTGATTCGGTTTGGTAATTTAGTTTTTGGTATTTTATGTCCAACCTTAATAGGAGTGTGACTCGCATGCTAGGCTCCACAATAGCGGCGTGCCATACCCTTGGAAAAAATTGCCCATTTTTTTTTCAATTGGGGAAAGGTTTTTTTGGTCCTTTGCCCTATTAAATGGACTTAAAATGCCTTTTTATCCCAATTACCCATCAATTATCTCCTTTTTACATTGCTCTACTCTTCTCCAACTCCCAAGTCAAGAAATACAAGGGTTTTCTTATGAGTTCAATTCTTCGGGCTTTAAATTCTAATTTCTCTCCAAATTCTCTTATTTTCAGGCATGTTGGACACTCCTTATTCAAATTATTGAATTATTTTATTAATTTACTTGGTATTTAAGTCTTTATGAATGCTTGATTAAACTAAGGTTGAGGGATTTTGGTTGTTGAACACTTGCATTATTTTTCCTTATTTTTAATGGTTTATTCATGATTTAAATAGTGAATTGTGAACTAAATTTGTGTCTCATAGTAATACTGGAATTGACAATTTATTTTTTCACAATTTTTTTGAACTTTGTATGATGTTATTGATATGAGCCTCAACTTATATGGTTAATTTGCCTTTAAACAAGGATTTGATGTAGTTTTAACTTATCTTTTGAAATATTGCATTGCATTAAATGGTAAAGGAAAGAAAATGAGGTTTTGAAATGCCCTTGAGGGCTATGATTTTGGATTTTTAAATCAGAATTTGGAGTTAAATTGGTTAAATGGTTATGGTTTGGCATAGTTGGAATAACTTGCAAGTCTATTAATATGATGATACCGATTTGAAAATGCCTTAGTAAAAAACTCCATGGTTGATGTTATGAGCAAACTATTTTAACTTGGGCTTAAAGAAAATTGTGTAGCTCACCGAGAAAGTGTAGTCCCAGCCGAGAAAGTATAGTCCCAGGGGACCAACACTGAAAACCACATTTGTCGAGGTTGGGAGTTCTTGTCCTGAAATACGAATGACTACTATGTTTTCATATACAATTTTAGTTTTTGAAAAGCTAATTGATTATTGGTGGCTTTAGCCTATTTCTCCGGTATATGCGGCTAATATGGACTGAGGCCCTTTCAATAGGGAAAACCGGACTCACATAGCCTGTGGGTACCTTTAAGTTGGTATGAGCTATATAGTTCTGGAATAAATTTTCAAACGATCATGTTTTATGTCCCACACCCCTATCCCAACATTCTACATATATGTATTAATGTTGTGCATGTGATTTATGATTGTTTTTTGGTATATGTACATATTTTATTCTTTTTTCTTGGGTTGCATGTTAGTACTCGTCGTACTGGCCATTCCTGGATGCTACATCATTTCATGATATAGGTTCTAAGATCTTTTGTTGTGATCCTGTACAACGTTAGGTGATTCAGTATTTCTATTGGTCAGTGGTTGAAGTGGTGAGTCCGCCATACTTTAGAAGACTTGGTCTTTCCCTTAGTTTTTATTTATTTATTATAGGACTTTTGGATTTCTTTTATTATAGTTGGGGGTATGTCCCACCTTAGTTGGTATTCTTTCGATGGAGGATTTTGTGGACAGTGTTGGAATATTATTGTGAAGTTAGGCTTTGCTCTTGAATTTTCTTTTGACTTTCATATTTCTCTTATTATTTTAGTTGGCTTCCACTGTTTATTATTATTGTGCTCTTGAGATAAGTCTAAGAGAGTTATTTTCGGCCTTGGTTGACTTAGAATTCCCGTTATGGCTAGGCCGTGGTTTGGATCGTGACACAAAAATTGACAAAAAAATGATGAACAAAACTAAACAACAAATTGATTTGATTGTGAATGGTGTTGTCCCAATGACAACCAATATTGTGTCATTAAGTCGTTCAGGTATTGCTCTAGTGATGAAAATGATAGAGAAATAGAAAAAAATATTCTGGTGCGAACTTGAAAAAATGGCAGCCAATGATGTCATTTTGGCTTACCAAACTTGAAATACAAATGATCACAAGTAGAGATCCTTATGTTTAAAAAAAATAATGACTGAATATCAATTGTCTGATTTGGAAGATTTTGTGAGTCGTCCCAAGATAAAAGAGGACAATGAGCTGAATGAGAAATCATCAATGATGGTTGCAAATTCTATTTAGGATAACGTTCCAAATGATAAGAAGATGAAAAAATCTTCTGGACAAGAGAAGGAGCATAACAAGAAAATGTTTAAAGTAAGTGCTATAATAGTAATGATGGACACAAAGCTCTACATAGTCAAGTTTTGAATAAAAATAAGAAAAAAAGTTAGATAAACATATTGGAGGCAACTGAAAAGATTGAAAATCTGTGTGCTATCATCACTGAAAACAATCTAATTGGATATCCAAATGAATGATGGTTTGATTTAGGAGCCACTGTACATGTTTGTACATACAAAGAAGCTTTTGCTACTTATGATATTGCTGGTCTCAAATGAGGGATCTTCATGGAAAATAATGCAACAACCAAGGTTGAAATAAGTAGGAAGATATTCCTAAAAATGACTTCCAATAAGGTGCTGACTCTCAACAATCTTCTCTATGTTCCTACTATTTGGAAGAACTTAGCGTCGACAACAGTTCTCATTAAAAATGAGTTTAAGTATGTATTTATTTCAGAAAAAGTTGTAATAAGTAAGAATAAAATATATGTAGGAAAGAACAAAGTTCTGAATAAAAATAAGAAAAGAAATTAGATAAACATGTTGGAAGCAACTGAAATGATTGAAAATCTGTGTTGCTATGATCACTGAAAACAATCTAGTTTGATATCCAAATGAATGGTTATTTGATTAAGGAGTCACTAGACATGTTTGTGTGGATAAGAAGCTTTTGCTATTTATGATACCGCTAGTCCCAAAGAAGTGATCTTCATGAAAAATAATGTAACAACCAAGGTTGAAAGATGTGGAAAGATATTCTTAAAATGAGTTTTGGCAAGGTGTTGACTCTCAACAATATTCTCCATGTTTCTACTATTAGGAAGAACTTAGTGTCGACAACGCTTCTCATTAAAAATAGATTAAAGTGTGTGTTTGTTTTAAAATAAATTATAATAAGAAAGAATAAAATGTATGTAGGAAAGGGCTACCTCAATGAGGGACTTTCAAACTTGATGCAATGGCTGTTGAAATGAAAAAAGTTGAGATTTATTCTTAGTTTCTAGAGTCAAATGATTTGTGACATAGTAATTTAGGATATGTCAGTTACAAAACCTGCTAAGTTTGAAAGTGTTGCCTAACTTTAAGTGCAATAAATTAAAGTATGAAATATGTATGGAATTTAAGTATGATAAGCATTCGTTTAAGTCTGTTGAAAGAAATTTCAATCCCTTAGACTTAATCCACATCGACATTTGTGATATGAAGTCAACACCATCTCGAGGTGGAAAAGAGTATTTCATAACTTTTATTGATGATTGCACTAAATACTCTTATGTTAATTTGCTAAATGGTAAGGATGATGCAATGGATACGTTTATGCAATATAAAACTGAATTTGAAAATTAGTTGGATAAAAAGATCAATATGATAAGAAATGATAGGGTGAAAAGTATGATCCTCTTTTTACAGAGATATATTTGGAAAATGAAATTGTAGTCAAGCTATTTCCCTATATTCACTTTAATAGAATGGAATTGAAGAAATAAAAATCAAAAATTAAAAAAAATGATGAATCCTTACTCATAAGTTCAGTTTTACAGCAAAACTTATGGGGGAAAACTATCCTCACAACAAATCGAATACTCAATAGAGTGTCCATAGCAAGACACAATTCATTGAATATAACAAATTCTTAAAATATTTCAAAGTGTGGGGGTATCTATCCAAAGTTCAAGTTCCTATACCTAAAAGGATAAAAATAGAATAAAAAATTATAGATTGTGTTTTCATCGGATATGCTACAAGTAGTAAAACATGTCGATTATTGGTTCATAATCTAACATTCGTATATTCATAAATATACGGTAATTGAATGAGATAATGCTGAGTTCTTTAAACATATTTATCCATATAAAATTGGAAATGAGTTATCAATGGAAGGTCTAAACAACCTCGAGATAAGCCAAAGAAGAATGTACTTAATGATGATAATCCAAGGCGTAATACACGCCAAAGAATGTTAACTTTCTTCGGATCAAATTATATAATATTTCTTCTTGAAAATTGAAAATAAGTCTTAAACATTTAAATAAGCAATGTCGTCTTCAGACTCATCCATTTAGAAAGAGGCAGTCAATAGTGAGACTGATTCAATTATGAGCAATCATACTTGGGAGTTGATTGATCTTCCTCTAGGAAATAAACCTTTAGGTTATAAATGGATCTTCAAAAGAAAAATGAAGTTTGATGGTACTATTGACAATTACAAGGCAAGACTTATTGTGAAGATTTTAGACAAAAAAGGACCTTTATTATTTTGCCACATACTCACCAATAACAAGAATAAAGTCCATTCATATGTTGGTCGCTTTAGCGATGGTATATGATCTTGAATTCCATCAAAAGAATGTGAAAACAACTTTCTTAAATGGAGAATTGGAGGAAAAAATTTATATGGAACAACCCGAGGGTTTGTGGTTCTTGGTAAAGAAATGAAAGTGCGCAAAATTGTTGAGTCACTTTATGTACTAAAACAAACACCCAAATGGTGGCATGCAAAATTTGACCAAACCATGTTGGAAAATGACTCCAACATAAATGAATGTGATAAATGTATTTACGCTAAAGACACTCCAAATAACAAAGTCATTATTTGTTTGTATGTGGATGGCATGTTGATCATTAGTATAGACATTTTTGACATAAATGCTATGAAATGAATGCTTGAGAGTAAGTTTGATATGAAAGACCTTAGATTTGCTGATGTAATCTTAAGAATAAGAATTCATAGAACTCCACAAGAATTGACATTGTCGCAGTATGATTACATTGAAAAAGTACTCGACAAGTTCAAGTTTTTAGATTTCAATATTGCCAAGACTCCATTAGACGTGAGCTTTGCACTTCTAAAGAATAAAGATAAAAGTGGCTCACAGTTGGACTACATAAGAGTGTTGAAAAGTTTGATGTATATCATGAATTCTACGCGACCAGACATCAGATGCACTATTAGTAAATTGAGTCAGTACACGAGCAATCCCAATCAAACTTATTGGATAGCAATGAAAAGAGTCTTAGGGTATCTGAAACATCCTCAAGACTATGCTTTGCATTATAAGAAATATCCAGCAGTAATTAAAGGATATATAGATACAAATTGGATAACTGGATCGAATAAAGTAAAATCTATGAGTGTATATGTATTTACTTTAGGTGGAGGAGTAGTCTCTTTCAAATCATCCAAATAGACATATATTTCTCGCTCTACAATGAAATTTAAATTTATCGCATTAGATAGAACCGGTGAAGAAGCTAAATGACTTTGAAATTTCTTGAAGGATATTCCTTATTTGCCCAAACCCTTGGCACCAGTATGCATATACTGTGATAGTCAAATGGCAATAGGTAGGACAGGGAGCATGATGTATGACGGTAAATCTCGTCATATAATACAAAAACATAATACCGTTAAAAAACTACTCTCTAGTAGAATTATCATGATTGACTATATGAAGTTAAAGGATAATATGTTGTATCCACTCACAAAAGACCTAACTAGATAGGAAGTTTAGAGATCATCAAAGTAATGAGTTTATGGTCTAGGAAAAGTCATTATAGCGGTAACTCTACCTAGAAGACTGAATATCCCAAGATTTAGGTTTAAGGAGATCAAATAAAGTTGTGACAGAGGGTTCAACATTGTCAATATACTCAATCCATTCTCATGATGAAGACAATTTTCAGAAAATAATGATAAGGCTTATTGTTTGAAAATTTTTAATGGTTTCTACGTTTGGCAGGTTTAACCAAATAATTTGATCTATAGGATTAAACATTTAGAAATCCCTATGTGATGGTGAAGTGGAAGCCATTTCAAGGAGAGTGATAGTAAATGCCTATTCTCTAAGCTCTCATAAATCAGGTCATGTTCATGGCTGAAACGAATAAAATTGTGAGAATCATAAATAGAAAGACCGGTTGTATGACTTGTGTTGTCTAAATGTGCATTAAATCTCGATGGTTCAAAGATATCACATCTACCGATTGATCGAGTGCATCCGATGCAAGTTCACTATGAAAAATTCAAAGGAAAACCTACTTATCTAGATGCAACTAGTATTTTCTTGTAGATCACACACTTGTTATCTAAATGCAACTAGTATTTTCTTGTAGATCACACACTTGTCCGTACATTTTGTATGAAGTAGTCATTCCCCATTCATGTGGGGATTGTTAGGGTTTTAAGAAATGTGAATGAAAAATGACTAAGTATTTTTTTTGAAAAGGCATCAAGAGAAAGGATGTAATTTGAATAGGCACCTTTTCAATATGGATGGTTATTATCTTTTCAAATGGGTTGTGATTTTTTCGAAGAATTGCACATTTTTTAAAGAGTTACACCTTTATGAAGAGGTGCACCTTTCTGAACCATTACTTCTCTTCATGAAACAATTACACCTTGATGGCTATAAATACTTGAATTTTTCCTCAGGTTCAAAATGAAATTTAAGAAAAAATAATCCTCTTTATTGAAAATAACTCTAGTGTGATTTGCTACCGTTGAGTGCGTTCGTAGTCGACAGAATTTGAGGTACCACTGTTCTGTTGAAGTGATTAATTTTATCCTGGAAGGATATATTCTATAACCTTGAATACTTGAAGGGAATAATTTCCTTAAGAACACACCATGAATTCGGTAGACTTGAATTTTCTAATCTTCATCTTTTTCTAAACGTTAAGTTTTGCTATTTTCCAAAAAATAGTTTGAACTTCATTTTGTTGATGTTCATAAGTTGGGTAGAACTTATTGTTGAACTTCAAAATTGTGAGTACAGAGGTATCACAATTTTATTTGATTGTCTATATGTTAGTTTGACACGTGTTTGAAGTTTTTTTTGTAAAATGCAGATTTTACTAAACCCGAAAACAACACGTATCATTTAGATATAAAAATTTAAAAGTTGATGTGCATTTTGATAAATAATGGGTAATTCAAATAGGAAAATCGCACGTGATAGTTCAGGTATGAAACTCAAAAAATGAGATGTTTTAAGTATGTCTTTAATCATTAACTCTAATTTTTGAAAGACATGCGTCTCAACTGGCAAACAATCACTCTAATTTTGAGAGTGCGCATCTAGACAACTCAACTTGGTCTACTAAATTGGCAACTAAACACTTCAACTAGTTTTCACTATGTCTCATGGACACCCAAACCTAATATGATGCTAAATTTTGGAGGTATCTAGGTGATTATTTTGTAAGTTTGAGTGTTCAATTGACACAATGGAGATGACAAACAAATTGAGGTATTTATACATATGCCCATTAATTAAAATTTAAAGTATTTAATTGTCAGTTAAAGTCAAGTTAAAATATATATCTACGTATTATGTCTTTTAAAAATTAGCTTAGTATGTAAATAATTTCCATTGCTTTTCACAGTTGCACACCTTTAACTTTCATGATCTTAATGATTGATATCATGTTTAAAATATGTTTTTATCGGAACTTTTAATATAACAGTATAAATAGAGGCATGCACATCATATGAGAGACTTGCTGAGATAAAAGAAATTTAATTTTTTGCTATTTATATTTTATTTTATATTATGCTCACCTTTTATAATACATTATAATATATGATTTGTTATTTTTATTTTCTCTCAGCCTTCCTAAAAGAAAGAAAAGATACAAGGAATTGGATTTAGAATCAAATCTCTCAACATTAGTTTTCTCCAAGTAAGATTTCACTTAATTTTATAATTTTATTTATTTCATTTGATAGTTTTCAAGTCTTCTATTGGAAAATATAAATCTTCTTTACTCCCTTTGACAAATGATAAGAAAAGGTTTCATTTTATCTTGTGCATAACTTCTTGTGAACAACCGACAACGAACATAATGTCGAATTGTGATGGTGTCGTCTGTCATTGAGAAAGAAATTATTTAAAGAGTGGGGAACCTAAATATGCCACTACACTTAAAAAGAAATCAATTTATGGCACTGAGTTAAAAAGTGACAAAAATAGGCTATTTGCACAAATTAAGTGCACAATATTCCTGTTTTCGTGTAAACGTCGTTAAAAGAGGATAGTTCACTTATTTAGTGCACTATCCATTTTTTTTTGGATAGTGCACTAAACAAGTGTACTATTCATTTTTTATGAATAGTGCACTAAATAAGTGCACTATCTATTTATTTTATGGGTAATGCACTAAAAGTGTGCACTATTAATTATTTTCTTCTTTTGTGCATTATTCCTAGTTTAGTGCATTTTTTAGTGCACTATCCATAAAGTAAATGGATAGTGCACTTCTTTTGTGCATTATATCTTTTTGTAGCGTGCACCCGTCAATCCATCAGATTGATATGAAATTTGTAATGTTGCACATTTTATGTGCACTTTGTAATGTTGCACATTTTATGTGCACTATATCAACTTTTCACCCCCTTGAATCAATCTTTGAAATTTCTATTTAAACAGAAGATGTATAGAGCATACTCCGTCGTTATCACTTCAACATCTTCAAATCTTTTTATAATTTATCTAAATTTTTATTCGTTTAAGTCTTAGAGAATGACTAGTGAACGTGTTAAAGTTGCACTTTTTTGGTAATACAATATATTATAGTATTTCTCCCAAGTGCAACGTCAAGTATCCAATTTCAATTTGTTATCAAGAATTTATTGATTCAATTTTTAGAAGGATGAAAATTAAAAGTGAAGATTATGATTTGTTTATAATCGAACAATATCCAAATTCCTTGTCATCTCGAGGAATGGTATATTATGGTGAGTGGATTATCAGTGACGATGAGTTTTTAACTGATTTTTTGAGGGCTCCTTATAATTATGCCAGTCAAATAAAGTTAAATATTCTTCAAGTTTATTTTAAGAAGGAGTGGAATCATCGTCGTGCACAATCTCCAGCACGGACGGATGTTTATACATAACTTGAGAATTTAACAAGTGTTGATGATGCACGGTTAAGTCATCATAGCAATTTTTTTGACAGAACGTTTCTCAATACTTCATGTTGGGTAATGTACAAACACAAGCGTCAATACCTGATTTGAACGAAACTTTGAATCAAAGTGACTGTTAATGTCCATGACTTTATTTTATTATGAGAACTAATTTATTTTTACGACCTTTTTTGTTATGTCATATTTTGTTATGTTTTTTTCAGGGACTTAACTCTATGTGAGAGGAATAATGATGATTTTTTTAGGCATTATTATAATTATGGTCAACCATCACAGCTTGAATGGGTGGATAATGCTGGAACATCTTCAAATGTTCCTCTTTCGTTGAATCTTGATGTTGCCGACTATTATCGGTAGGTTAAATAAAATTATTATTATATTTATTTATATTTTTGATATATATTAAAAATATTTAATTTTATAAAATACAGGAATAATGTACCACGAGATGAGCATGTCATTCCCGAAGATATTGAAAATGGTGATTAAACAAATTATGGCGAATTATCACAGAGTGATGATATTGATACTAATAATGCTGATGAAGATGAATGCCCCTATGACTCATCATCGAGTGATGATGGTGTGAGGTTCAATTCAGAACAAAGATCAATGTCCATGAGCCCTTATCCTCAACAAGAATTAATTTCACAGACAATGATGCAAGGGCTGACATCAATGTCACAATCAAATAATAGACCCCATTTCTATTCTAATGAAATTTTATTTCTTGATCATTTTCAGGAAGGACCTGATGTGTTTATGGATAATTATACAGGTGTGTGGTGTGAACCGACTGATTTTTTAAATAATGATTTTTATCTTTCTAGCTAGATGTTGTTCAATTCAAAAAAAGATTTGCAATGGGCGGTTAAACTTTATCATATTAAAGAAGGGAGGAAATTTTTTGTTGTTAAGTCTGGAAAGAATGTGTTCTAGATTTTTTACAAACGGGTAGATCAAGGTTGCTCTTTCAAACTTTGTGCTACAAAGGATAGTGATAGTAACTTGTGGAAAATTAGCAAATACATTGGCGAACACACTTGTAATATGGGTGATTGTCGCGGAGGTCACAACAATTTGGATGTAGACATGATTGCAACTGTTTTGGTGCCGTATATTGAAAAGACATCGAGGTACTATTTTATCAATTTCATGTGACTATACAAATCAGCAATTATATTTTCAATTATAATTATTAAGAATTTTTGTTACAGGTATCCTATCAAAGATTGTCAAATGTCTGTTCTTAATAAGTTCTGAAAAATAATTAGTCGGCGAAAGGGGTATCTTGGACGAAAGTGTGTATTTGAACAAGTCTATGAAAATTGGGAGGCCTCATTTCGTGAATTGCCAAGGTTCATCGCTGCTATGAAACATTTTAATCCAGGTTTTGTCGACGAATGGCGATTCAAACGACATGAGGGAGTTGATGAACGCGTTTTCAACTATGTCTTTTGGATGTTTAAGCCATGTGTCGATGGTTTTCGTTATTGTCGATCGGTGATATCAATAGATGAAATACATGTATATGGTAAGTATAATATAAAGTTGTTGATTGCGGTAGGTACGGATGACAATGGATTCATTTTTCCACTAACTTTTCCAATAGCAGCGAATGAAAGCCTTGATACGTGGACTAAGTTTTTAGGAGATTTGCATCAGCATGTTGTATGTGGCCATCAAGGTGTTACGTATATATCTGACAGGCACCATGGCATACTTTACAGAGCATAATTGGAAAGCTCCTTTTGCCTATCACCGTTATTGCTTAAGGCACTTGAAGGCTAATTATCAGAGAGTGTACAAAAGTGTCCGACTGAATAATTTATAATGGGCTGCTGCAATAGCAACACATGAGAAAAAGTTCTTGCTACAAATGGAGTTGATCAAGGAGATGTACTTGCCAGCATACGAATGGTTGATGAAGCTAGAATTAGAAAAATGGACTATGCACAAAGATGATGGAAGGAGGTGGGGTATGCTCACAACGAATAACTCTGAGTCATTTAATGGATTGCTAAAGTCTGCTAGAGGCCTACCAGTGACCGCAATGGTCAAAATGTATTACAACATGGTTGTGGATCATTTTGTTCAGAGATTGAAGTATGAAAAACAACTATTGATTCACAAACAAAAATGGATGTCAAACCCGTTCAAAAAATTTGAAGAATATAGAAAAAAAGGCATCGATGCATAGTATCCAAAATTATCTTGTGGAAGATAACATATTTGAAATCAGGACATTCAACTCCCATCACGGAAAAGGTGGTAATAAACAAATTGTTAATGAGACACAACGAACATGTACGTGTGGTAAATGGCAATCAAATTATTTTCCATGTTCTCATGCCATTAGGGTATTTGAGTTTGTTGGAAATTCTGCATGGGATTATATTGCATCAGAATTCTCTGTGGCCTGGTACAAAAAAACTTACTCTGGCCAGTTGATTCCACTTGGTGATGAGGTGTATTGGCCAGAAAGTTCATTTTCCATGATTGCAAATAATTTTTTTTTACGTAAAGTAAAGGTCACGTCCACCACATGTATACTCAATGAAATGGATGTTCACAAAGTAGTCTCTCCCGAAAATGCTCTACATGCAAACAACCAGGACATCATAAGCGTAATTGTCCATCGAGAGAGCGTAATGCTAATGCATATCGGACAATAAATATCTCCGGTGACGCTACTACTTTTAGGAGATGATTTTAAGTGTATGGGTTATTATGAATTATTTATATGTTATTATACTATGTATTTGTATGTCAATGAATGGTGTAATTTTTTGTGAGATGAAATTTTACTATTTTATTGTGAGATAAAATTTTAATTTTTTATAATACCAAATTGCAACATAACTTACAATGTAAAAAATTACATTTCTTCATCGTTAGTTTCAGGAACTACGTCGAATTCATCTTGTGTTGGCTCAACTAAACTTAATTGGTTTATACAACAATATGGCACTCCAAAATTTAATATTTTTTTTTGAAGGCCTATCCATTCGTTAACAATTGGATATACTGGATAGGTAGAATCTCGATGTAGTCTCTGATTTTCAAGTGTTTTCCAATGCTGCTCTTCATCTGCTTCTTGAAAGATAAGATCATCTAATGCATGAAAAAACTCTAATACTTTTTCCATTTATGATATTTCCTTATTCAAGTGTTCAATAACTTGTGCGTCATCCCTGAATTTACATATCTGAAATGTCGCGGACTGTGCCTGTGGAACGATCAAACCATGCCATCGACATAACACCTCATAATCACACCGTTTAGAATATAGTTGAGTCCACTGAAGTGTTTCTCCCCAAATAATAAAATCATCAGCTTTAGAGGAGTATGTTTCTCTGACAATGATGTGTTCAGAAATTTATAAATCATGATAAATAGAAATAGGCTTATTTTCTAAGGTACGAATTCGACCATACCATTTTTTTCTGGATAAATCTGTATAGCACCCAAATACTTTTGCAGGATTTTTTGAAATTCTCTTATTTTTTATTTTTCTAATATCGAACCAACTTTTTATTGAAGCTTGGCGTAATGAGTTGTAAGATGTTATATTTTTTTATATTTGTAGTGCATTATTTATAATACAAAGAATTGAATATATTTACAGAAGATGTGTCATATAAAGTGGCGTTGTCAATCAGGGACGTCAGCTCGTCAGTCAAAAGAGGAGTGTATAGTACAAAGTGCATACATTATGTGCACTATTTAGCCTGTAGGTTGCAGAAGATGTGTCATATAAAGTGGTGTTGTCAATCAGGGATGTCAGCCCGTCAGTCAAAAAAGGAGTGTACAGTACAAAGTGCATATATTATGTGCACTATGTAGCCTGTAGGTTGCAGAAGATGTGTCATATAAAGTGGTGTTGTCAATCAGGGACGTCAGCCCATCAGTCAAAAGAGAATTGTACAGTACAAAGTGCATTTATTATGTGCACTATGTAGCCTGTAGGTTGTACTATATATCAGTCTTCTCTTTGTATTTATTCGCCCTTATCGTCCATTAGTTTCAAAATTTCTTAAAAGAATTTTCCTTCAATTTCCTCTGTCACCTTCAATTGCCTCCATCACCTTCAATTTCGTGCTCCATGAATTACGATAGGAGGCTTGTTTGTGCATGTGGGTCTCCTCCAGTTGTTAGAATTTCATAGTCTGATGACAACTCCGGACGTAGATTCCTCGGTTGTGTGCATTACGGTGTAAGTAATTTTTATATTTTATATTTTTACCTTTTTTTTCTTAATAAGTAATATTTACAACTTTGTTTTTAATGAACTACAGTCCCTATTTCGTACTCCTTGCAACTTTTTTGATTGCTATGATCCCGAGTTTCCACGTCAGGCAAATATTATAATTTTGGGCTTATTGAAGAAGACTAACAAACAACAAAATAAGCTGAAGGCCAAAAGGATCTTAAAGCTAATTTTGAGCATTAGTTTGATATGTAACCTGATGATGTTCATTTACTTTTTGTGCCGTTGAAAGAGAATTTAGTGTTGGTGTATGTTTGATGGTGAACTTAAGGCTTGCATCCATGAACGGACAATTAGTTTAACTTCTTGATTTCGTCTATGTATGATGTTGTATTTTGACGGATATAATAGTATTTCTCTGTAAAATTTGCCTTTAAGCTTGGAGGCACCTTTTTATCACACAACACTCCTGAGGCAAGCTAATACGTGCAGTTAATAGAAAGACTCCTAATCCTTTTTAACATACAAAGCTCAAGTAAAAAATATCAGCTACTTGAAGCAATTTAATTAAAACCTGAGGTTTCATTAGTTAGTTAAGTTCACCGCATAATATTTTACCTCAGTTAATACTATAGATCGACCACAATTTGAACAAATATGATGTTTACAACTTATTGATGCAATAATGCTTAGAAGACTTGGTTCTATATATTTGCGGTGGGATGGATTGGAGGTTTTTGAGTCTGAGCTTTATATATGTAGATAATTCTGGGAGTGTTTTCCCCAAATTAGTTGAAGGAACAATGTAAATACCGAACATCGAATGAGGAAACCCCAAAAAAATAAATAATGCATGACGATGGTTAAGAATATAGGCAAATATAAGTTTACATCATAATTTGGCATATTGCTAGTGCCGGATTCTTCAAAAATACATCAACTTTGAAGGATTCTACGTGCAATCATCGACATTTTTTTTGAAGAATCCCAAAAATATAGGATAAAAGTGAACTCCTGAATACATCACACGAAGTAAATTTTCCAAGATATATAATAACCTAAAAAATAGTTTCAAGAGATGGATAATCAAGAGCTGGTTCTATTTGTATAGCTTTTCCTTCTTACTCGGATTATCCCATAGACTCACCGGAATAGAACCAGCTGACTAACTTAACCAACGAATCCCAACAAACTGGGACCTCGATGGTCAGCAAATGAATGAAACAAAACAAAAAAAAATGTAGTATCAGCTAAACAGTTTGGAGAAAAAGGGAGAAAGATAAATAGTCTACCAGTCTAACTAATCCCAACATTACTAATGCACCAGGTTCATTACTATTCTTATATAGGTTACCAAACGACCCCTTGGTTTATTTAATTATGTCTTCAACACAAACCTTACAAATCCTTACGCCCGCATTTAAACTGCTAAGAGGTCACGGATTCATATTAATCAAGCAATATGACAGCTTTGAGAAGAATTCAAGAGGGGTATATGATCAATCTTGTATGATACTATAATATCTGCACATATACTTAGTTTTTAGGTAGTTTTTTGATGGGATATCATTTTATCCTACACTACAGTATGGAAAGGGAATGTCCATTTCCTATTTTTTTTATCTCGTTATTTTTTATTTCTTTCTCAGTTTAGCTCATAAATATTTTGTTAGAGTGGGAAATGGAAAATAGAAGAAAAATTAAGAAAAGAAAGAATTATTTTCCACATTTGGTAAGTGGGAATACCCCTCAATTATTTCCAAACTTCTTAAAGGACAGAAATAAAGAAAAATATGTTCTTGAAGCTGCATTTACATTTTAAACAATATCTGTGAGAAACAATCATTCTCTTTCAAAGGAGAAAGTAAACATTGCTCCACTAAATCCCAGAACCACTACCCAGGTCAGGCTAGATACAATGGATACATATAGTTCCATTTCAATTTTGCAGTCTCATACATAATGAACATAACAAGGTAGGCAGGAAAGAAAATAATACCACAACACAAATAACTGCCATGACCAGCAAGTGGGTTTTCTTTAAAAAATCAAGTACACCTCCTATTTAAGTATTTTATACAAACTTCAAACACTGATGGAGGATAACTGAGTTAACACCAATGCACGCCCTTACAAGTTTAGGAAAAAAACTGTGAGTTAACAACATTAAAAGGATGTATATCAACTCCGCATCAATAACAAATTCTAGATAACTCTTCCCACCAAGGATAAAAAATTTACTTTCTTTATAGCCAGTGGAACTATAGAAGATCATAAATACAAAACATTCCACTGAACTAAATAATTGAATTACCTGGTATATGTAACCACAAGTGAAATACAGAAGCTAATAGTAATAAACTGGCTCATGCTGTCCAACTGGGTCATCATCTGTCGCTGCCTGAGGATCTGGCTCTGGAGCTGGAAGCATTGGCACATCTTATACTCCCTCACGTATGAAGACACCATGTATACGTCTACGTCCTCGGCCACGTCCTCCTCTGCGCACAACTACCTCACCATGTCCACGTCCCCGTCCACGTACACGTCCATGTCCTCCCCTATCTCCTCCACGTATCTCAAGTGGCTCCTGGTACTGTTCATTCGGAACTGCAGGCCCATGAAAGGACAGATTTGCCAGGTCAAAAATACCTCTAATATCATCAGCAAGCTCGACTCCACACCCACTAGTCTCTGGTGTCTCCTTCAATACTGATGTTTTTTCATACAATCATTGCAGGCCTCTACGTATCGCCTCATGTGAAACCACAATTGGGACGTGCCTAGAACCTCTGAGAGTGGGGTTGCCTACTAACAATCGATCGTGTAGAAAATACCTTTCCAAATAGGCATTTAAGTTGGCATCGTTATGAGCCTCCACAACTCTAGGCTGCCAATTAATCCATATATTAACACAACGGTTATGGTCTAAAATAAAATCAAGGTCAACTGGAGATCGATCATCATGCTTAGCATGGTCAGGTTGCCATTTAGGAGCCTTTGGAATGTGTTATATCCGCTCAAAATGCCGCATCACTCTGTCTGCTTGGTGCCACTCTATGTTTTCTAAACATAACATGGGCACCCGCATCCGCCACATCGGCTCACCACTTGTGCAATAAGGAGGTAAAGTATAGAGGATGGCACGATATGGTGGTGCCCATATAAACTACATCAAGATAAAATGGTTGATATTAAAGTACAGTTGATGAGTAAATTGTGTTATAAAATTATAATATAAGCTTTTAAAATATTCTGCAGGCAAGCACAATAACTTATTTTGTTAAGATATAATGCACAATGAATTATAGCTTATAACAACTAAAGTTTACCAAGCTAAACTTTGTGGATATGTTTTCTTTGACATTTGTAACTTTAGTGATTTAGTAAGCACAATGAGATATTTGGTCAAGATGTATGATATATCGATCGTTGTAGTCAATCGAGTACAAGCCAATTCAAATTTATTTTTTTGTCTAAATAGGGCTAAAACTAAGCAATATGATCCCACACGCCACAATATAATAAAAATATGACCCCATATAGCATGATACATTAATATATGGCTCATCACAACACAACACAAATAATATGATGTCAAACGGCACAATACATAATAATGTAACTTAATATGATGTAACATAAAGACAATATACCTAATCAGACATCAAATGATCAAGCTGATCTCTCATAGGGACTAGGGCATGATGTGTCTCTGTAACGCGCTTAACCTTTCGCGTTCACTTTCTACCATATGGCATTAAAGGCTCATCCTTATCAATATCCTCAACCGGTATTGGTTGGAAGGGCAGGACCCTCTCCCAAGTCCATATCTAAAAGTTACACATTAGTTTATGTTAACTAAATTAACGAATAATTGAACTGAAACTAACATAATAAGATAAGATACCTGCAGGAGAGGAATTAATCCTTCAACTTTTTTACCGCTAATAGATATCTGACAGAGAGACCAGTAATGATATGCTAGAACAGTGCTGCCCCAGATGTATGTTCCTGTCTGATCGAGATCAACAACGAAGTGCAAGAACCGCAAATTCAAGACGTTCCCCGATGTGATCGGGAATAGAATAGCTCCTAAAATCAACAACATATATAGTTGAGCTATCCTCTGAACCCTATCATCAGGAGTGTAGTCAGTAATGGGATGTAGAACTACCTGTTGCCGAATATACTCAACTAATACACTTATTTTAAGATGGCTAGTCCCTTCTAAATCCTCCGGTGCAGGAGTGAAGCCAGTGTGAACTTGCATCAACATAGCCCAATCAAAATTGTGGTGCATTAAATTCGAATATACCACAACATTTCCCTCAACACGTAATCCAAACAAAATTTGGGTATCCTGCAGGGTCATAGTGGCCTCTCCAAAGGGAAGGTGGAAAGTGTGTGTCTCTGGCTTCCACCGTTCAATCATGGCCGTGATCAGCTTATGGTCAAGCTGTATATTACCTACCCTAAAAACATCCTATAACCCCGCCCTGAAAATATACTCTATGACGCGCTGATGGGGTCGGTTATAAAAAATCGTCCATGCCGCATCAATTATTTTCGACTCCACAGTCTCATTACAATCAAGATTTTCTTTCCACAATTTTTGCGACCTATGAACCGCTTGTAACGTAAGTAACGACCCATCAAATGGCCCAGGATGCAACATTTGATGATTATATAGACCTGTACATTAAATTCTATTAGGACTACTATCGTAAAACCCAATCATGCATAATTTTGCCTTTGGTGTTATGTGAGGGTGTCTTATACATATATAAATAACTAGCTCTTATCTGTAAATATTTTAGGTTCTCTTTTAGACCATTCATACATAAACAGAAAGAAAGTTGTTAATTAATTCTTTTTAGTTTTAGCATGAAGTTTTCGAGTTGATGGCTTGAATTTGTTCATTAATTCCAATAATTGTTGAAGTCTAAGCAGTACAACGTTTTTCCTTTCCGACTGAATCTAACATTTTTCGAAGCAATTATTCCTTAACATTTTTCCTTTCCAACATTTTTCTCAATTCTTCAAATTTTATTTTTCTCAACTCCCACTGAATCTAAGCAATTATCAGTTGAATCTAAATTCTTATTATTAGTATATGCTCAATTGACAGATATTCATTGACGACTTTTTTCTAGTACACGTCGTCGCATATTTATACTCATAAGTAGAAAAAAGTATTTTTCACCTTAGCAAATGTTAATCAACAAAAAGTTATACATCAAACAAAGTTAAGCTATTAATTTTAAACAATAAAAAAACTTAACTTTTTTCAACGTCGTTGAAGGATTTGTACTTTTTTCTTTTCAACAAGATTGGACAACAGTGAAGGGGACCATCGAAGTTTTGTTATTCAAAGAGAAGAGGGGACCATCGGATTTGAGGTAAGAGAAAAGAGAGAAAACGATGGAGAGGAAGTCAATTTAGGGTTTCAAATGTGATTACAAGCAACCAAGACATTCACATATAAACTAAAACCAACTCAATCAAACCCAACCTTCGATAGAGGAGGGTACTATGCATAATGTGATATTGATGAAAATGACTATACTACAAATAATTTTTTTTCTTCGATTTTGCTTTGTTCTTTGAAATTCCATAGCCGCCTTTTTTTATGTTATTCTCATAAATTAGTATTACGATTTTCTTTAACATAAATAACAATTAATATGTCTCACTTACAAATAATATGGATTTCTATAGTGGTTAAATTGTACATAAAAGTTACGATATTACAAAAAACATGACCCGTAAATAAAAAAAGAATTTAACCTCCTATCCTAATTCGTGACCTTGATATGTTTTTTTAAAAAGAAAAATGGGATTGGAGCCCTTTTTATGTCATGATAATCAAAATTATGTCACGATTACGCAAAGAAAGTAAAAGAGAAAAAGAGCAATAAACCTTTGATTTTTGACAACTTCATTTTGCGGTAACATACTTATCCAATTTTTCGATCAGAAACTTTCAACTAAAAGAGAAACACAAGAAATTATCAAAAGAGAGAATCAATATCAATTGGTGATTATTATTCTTCATATATAATCTTTAAAGGTATGATTTAAAAGAAATAAATAAAGGCAAAAGGGATGATGATAATGATAGTAAAAAAACACGTGAATCAAAATTAAAATAAAAAACAAAAGTACAATATAAGAATTTGTTTCGTATAAATTTTGATCCAAAATATTACTTAAATAGAATTATAAAGAATATATTTTATATAAGGTGAAATTTTATTTTTAGAAGTAATAAATATTACCTAGATTAAATAATCAAAATCAACAAATATATGTTATTAAATCCTAAAACTCATGTGTAGGAACAATAAATTAAATTTATTCTATTTATAAAGTTTTCCTTTTGTAAATCATATAATTAAATATAATTTTTTCCACCTCTTTTTTTTTTTACATGCACAACAATTTCTTTCCTTTTTAACTTTGACTTGTCCTACAATTTTATTCATAATATTCTACTTATTCTTCTTTATAATTTTAAATTATGAAGTACTAGAAGTTTTTAATTTATCAGAATTCTTTTTATATATTTTAGGAGTTATTAAATTCTTTTCATATATTTTAGGAGTCTTTAATCTAATTAAATAATAAATTGAGGAAAATAGTAAAAATACGTTTTTATCTATGGCAGAGGCTTCTAATGAAGGAAAAAAAGTTCAAACGTTATTTTTAAGGTCCTTCACACTTTTAATATAGTATAAATATAATATTCAAATTTTTTTATACATAAAATATTAATTATAATCTACTTTTTAAATACTTTTTCAATCAGTTTTAGTAATTTGCAATAATTTGAAAGTAGATGTAGATATATTTTTAGATTTGGGCCTTTAAGTTGTAATATTTGTCCATTAATTATTAATTAAATGATCCAAAACTCAATATAAACTTAAAACCTAAACTTTTCACTCTTCATCTCACTTTTTAGTTTCAAGAGAGTTTTCCGCTTCTTATTTTTTCATAATTATGATTTTTCATTAGCACATGAGTGAAAACATATTTGATCTAATCTTCGATCACAATATAATTGTAAAAACTAAATATTATTAAAAAAATCAAAAAGAATCGAAAAAATCGAAAAACCCCAAAAAATCGACTAAAACCTAAACTGAAAAAATTAATTTTATGTTGGTTTGATTTGATTTAAAGTTTTAATAAACCGACATAATTAATTTTTTTTTTTTTAATAAAAACAAAAGTTGAATGAGGCTCCACTCTATTTTTGATACTTGGATAGTGGACCTATTTCTACTTTTTCATGTCTGGATAGTGGACCTATTTCTACTTTTTCATGTCGTTTGCCTTTTTTCTTATTTCATTTTCTTAGTTTTTTTCATACTTAATTAATACTATTTAACTTTTAAATACACAATTAAGCATTTGATCTATTTAACTAAAAAAACATCAATAAATACACAAAAAAAAATTATATGCTAGTAAAATTATTGAAATAAAACATAATTTTATTATTTAACAATTAAAATGCATATAAATATTAAATTTAGAATTCAACTAGTATTATTCGAGTGAATAAAGAATATACTAGTCCTAATCTTCAACTTTTTAAGCAGTTATATATTTAATAAAGAATATCAATAAACATATTCTTTATTAAAACAACTTAAACGTCTTTCAAAGTTTAATTCCCTGGGACACATGTCCATCTATTTAAATAAGAACTTAAGGAAATCGAGAGCAAGAGAAATTAAGATCTCTTTACCATTTACAAAATGAATAAACCAAAATGACCTTTTCCGATCTCTAAGATGTAAAAATAAAAAATCTGTGTAAAGATATCATAAACTAATTAAAAAAAGATTTGTAATAACCTACAAAACCATAAAAAATTGTAAGTAGCCTACAAACCATTCTTCCGATGCTTGTGTGTGCAGTTAGGGGTCAACAAGAACTCGATCCTGGCTTATGTCTGGGGCAACAGGCATGATGTGCGGCATTGAGATTCATGCTAGTGAACGAAAGGAAATCATCTCAATTTGAACACTGAACACTTCATCAATTTGGACACTGAAATTCATTCTTCAGCAACTGAGAACATGGTGCAGGGAAAACACTGCAGCTAGAACCAGAGATAAATTCACAGTTCCATTTCATAGATGGGGCTAGCCCAAATAAACTGATGTTTTTCATGTGTATGTCCTCAAATGGTGCTTCCTCTATGCCCTCTAGCAAGGGAGGTCTCTTTGTTTCTAGACTAACCACATTACTGATAAAAATACCTCTCACTTTAGGTAGTGCTTTAGGATCCCATTTGTCATCAGGGTGGTCATTTGCACCCCTGCTGAACCTAATGGGCACCTTTACTCTTTCCATTCTCATGTTATTTATGGTAACATTGGCGATGTATCCACCTCTTCCAATATCAGTTTTAATCCGCACACCAGCTGCCGAATCTCTAACATGTAAGTCTTCTATGATGACATTAGAAACACCTCCGGACATCTCACTGCCGATACCAACCCCTGAGCATGTTGGGGTTGTGCCTCTCACTCTCCTTACAATGATGTTCGAGCTTGGACGAGCAATTTTCATACCATACTGATCCCACCCACTTTTCACTGATACAAGGTCATCACCACTCTCAATGTAGCAATCTTCAATGCAGACATTCAAGCTGGAGTCTGCTACAAAACAATTATGTGTATGAAACAGATATTCTAAATCTTACAATCTTGTTTGACAAAAGTAATAGGATAGAGCGGACAGTTTTGTATGCCTGAGATAGAAGAAAAGATGGAAAAAAAAGAGAAGTTTCTCTGGTTCAAATTGAGGGTGTGTTTGGTACGTAGATGTTTTCCATTTTCCCCATGTTTGATTGGTAAAATTTTTTGTTTTCTTGAGGAAACAAGTTTCCTGAAGATAAGAAAAATGACATATCTAATGAAGTACGCCCTATAGTGTTTGTCTAGATTATATACAAATACTTTTTGGGACAGTATTTTTTACTTACTTACCGAACACAAGAAAATGGGTAAGAAAACCACTTATTTTCTAATAACACATTTTCCAAAATATATTTTTCATAAAACATTTTCCTTCATACCAAATACACCACCCTGAAAGTGGAAGTAAAAGAGATGCGACTATTTCTCCCATCGTTTTAGCTTTAGTGTGGCTTTTTATCTGAATACGGGAGAACTACATAATAGAATTTCAAAATCATTCTTCTTCGTCCTGGTGGAACACTTCAAGTATTACATCAGAACTTAATGGTATTGTGATATACCTGCGTCAATGCCATCCGTGTTGGGGGCGTTGAGAGGAGCCAAAATAGTCATGTTTCTGATTACAATATTCCTGAAGCAAATGCAATATCAGTGTTACTCTACTGGCTAACATGGATAATTTGGCGAATAAAAATAGTTATCGTGAAGGAAAACTAATGAAAGGAAGAAAGAGCATGCTTATTTAACAAGATTTCCTCATTGTAACTCTGCATCTTAAGATTTTGCGTTGCCCTCACCTCAACATACAAGACTAGCAGGAAAAAGACTACTTTGGCAATATTGAATCCTTTCAACCTATTGGTTGGTTTTTGTGAAAGCATGGTATTAACAAATATCACTAATTCAGTTGTTCTTGAGCAAGGTTTGTGCTGCTAATAGATGTATATTTATTTGACTGATTAATTGAATCTGAATATCAACTTTTTTTAAAAAAATACTGTGCAGCAATCAAGAGCAATTTCCTTGAGCAAAGGTAATTAGTCCTCCATTCATTAGTACCACGCAAAATTGGTAAGAGAAGTTATAATGACAGTAGAAACCTGCAATAGACTGGGTGAATTGTCCAAAATGGGGAGTTCAGGAGTGTAAGATTTTGGATCAGAATGTTCTGAGAGTTAACCAGCTCAACAAGGTGGCCTCTGGTGTGTACCAGAGTTCTATTCCACCAAAGCTCCCACCACATCTTTCCCTGACCATCTATAGTCCCATTTTCCCCTGAAATTAAGCAGGAAAAATTGATTAGACACAGACTGAAAAAGTAGCAGCAAAGTTCCATTCTCATTCGAAAGAAGATAGGGGAATCATGGGAAAGAGTTAATGAGATATATTTATGGAAAAAGAGAAGAAAAGAGTGATTATTGAGATTAACAAAATAACTACATAAACATATAATATTGCACTCTTATCAGAATCGATTTTGTAATGTTCGTAGACTACTGTATTCTTACTTCTAATATACTTTGAGCATGTCCATAGATTATGATAAAGGGGTAGTGGTCAAGAAGCATAACTACCATTATTTATGAGGCAATTGTACTTACAATTAAATTTATATTCATAGTGTACACTGAATTTGTTGTTGCTTCAAGTGGAGCTAGAGTTATTGACAGGTACTAGGCAGATTTAACAGTTAACATTCCACAGTAAAACTGGATAATAATCATCTTGGCTTCTATTTTCTTTAGCTGTTCCTTCTTTTATGTTCTATTCATTCTTGTTCTCCTCCATTAATTTTGCGTTTTGACTCCATTGACAGTAAAACTTCAGCTGACTTAGTCCATCAATAATCACATGTAAATGTAACAACCCAGCAGGAACTAGAGTTACGTTCTACATTCTGATACCGTGCTTGTCAACTCAGACTTACCGATGTATTAGACCTTACATTTATATTCAAGAACCTCCGACACTACAATACTTTTCAACCTTCTGCTATGGATTCGGGTCCCTAATAGCATCCAAAAAAGTTTAACTTCATTGAAAACAAGAATTTCAAGACAAGCTCAATTGACAACTAAAAGATATCTTAGGATGAAGGAAGATCTCAAGCCCAATGAAGATTTTTTACCAAGTCCTACAATTACTTGAAGGCCCAAATTGAAGTCCAAAAGGATGCGGATTTTAGGGCCCAAGGTTGGGCCCAATGTTTTGGAAAGCGACGAAGGATCGCTTCACCAAAATGTGAAGTGTAAAAAAGAAGAGCAATTTAATATACAAATAAAAATGATTAAATTAGCATAAATAAATAACCGAGAACTCAATAGAAATAACATATTAAGAAAACTTTTAAATTCTTAAATTAAAAAGCAAATAATAGATACTAAAACTAGATAGTCAATAATTCTCATAACATATTAAGCAAATACGTGCTGAAAGTTGGACTTTAAGGAAAAACATATTAAAAGGTATAACGAAGCATAAACATAAGTTCTCTTAAAGAGTATAAGGAAAAATCTGACCACAACAACAACAACAAACCCAGTGTATTCCCACAAAGTGAAGTCTGGGGAGGGTAAAATGTACGCAGTCCATACTGCTACCTCTGAAGAAGTAGAGAGGCTGTTTCCGATAGACCCCCAGCTCAAGATAGAGCATAGTACACAAGGTCCTAGTGGAACATGAAGCAGGATGGATGACATAACAAAAATAAGGAATAAGAAATACTAAAATAGATATCAGAGAAATATGAGCAATTCAAATAAGAGATAGGACCCGCCTAGTAGTAACATACACTCATGGACCAAAGACACCCACCACACCCAAACTCTCCTGACTAGAGGCTCCTACTAAAGGACACAGTCCTAGGATTACTAACCCGGCTACACAAGAGCTCTCCTAACACCTTGATACAACCCACACACTCACCCTAGCCTTCTACCCTTATCCGCAACCTCCACACCTTCCTATCTAGGGTCATATCCTCAATAATCTGTAGCTGCTCCATGTTATGTCTAATCACCTCCCTCCAGTATTTCTTCGACCTACCTCTACTCCTCCTAAAGCCATCCAAAGCTAGCTTCTCACACCTACGAACTGGGGCATCTATGCCTCTCCTCATCATATGCCCAAACCATCTCAGCCTTCCTTTTGTTAATTTTATGCACTAAGGGTCATTTGCTAGAAGGTATGGGATAAGTATCCCACCCCATGGGATAGTAATCCCACCATTTTAGTACAAATGGTGGGATAAAATAGTCCTGGGATTAAGTAAATGGTGGGATAAAATAGTCCTGGGATTAAGTAATGCCTTATACCAAACATGAGATATAGTTAATCCCAAGCTTTATCCTGGAATTATTTTTCTTACCCCTTCTACCAAACAACCTTTGTAAGTCTTCATAATGCAATGTTTCTGTTGGGGGACAGTCATGATGACTTCAATATTAAACAAATTGATAGCATCTTAATGCTGAACATCTAGGTGCTTTTAATCAATACATATTATCATTAGGGTATATTTTATAAGCTCAAGTGCAATGAACCCGTTGTTGCTTACTTGGCAAGAACAATAATGTCTTTTTTAACATAACATATGAGGCAGAAGTTACCTGTAATTACAACATTGCTGAGACCATTTCCATGAATGAGGCTAATATGTCTTGCTCCAAGTCTTTCTCTACCTCTTCCATATGAAGGCAGAGCTTCGATTATTGGCCATTCATTTGGATCCTTTTAACGAACACAAAAGAAATTCACATTTTCTGTGAAATAAGAAATTTTACAATATAAAAGAGTTAATTCCCTAAATGATCACTCAAACTTTGGGGATTGATTATTAAAATTACTTTGTTTCTTTTAGAACAACAAACAGTGAAGTATTAGACTATTTTTCTGAAAAAATTAAAAACACTATAAAAGCTTCCGTCTCTCATAATTAGCATGTCAAATTAAAGCCTCGTTTTAAACCGTGTACTTTAACCAGTCACGGCTGACCTCTCTGTCCTTCATCTTTGAATGCACAAGTAGCCACAATCAGACACACTTTTCCTACATGATAGTTTCACATAATTTGATATGTAGGACGTGTGCATTTCATGCGATTTGTCATGTAAGGTGCGTGTGTCTATTTTATGATAGTTTAAGTGTATACTTGTGAACAACAGAGTCATAAGGTTTGATGTCAGTTGAAATCAAGTCAAAGTACACGTTTATATATTACACCTTTTTTTTTTTTTTAATTTATTTAATTCATACACGTCATAGAAGTCCAACTGGATCTAGGTCAGAACTTGGAATAAGATCCATCCACTGGCGGAAATTGGAAAATTAACACCTAGTTTTATTGACTTTATCGAAAGTACCCAAATAGACATAGACAATAACAAACGTCTATTTAATTCACGTGTGGCCATATAGTTTCTCCGTGAATCCCAATATTATTTCTTCCAAGTACAAACAACTCAAGTCGAAACAAAAGTCTCTTCCCTATTGAGGGTGTGGTCCACTTTACTAACCCATCACAATAGTACTGAAATTCACCACCTTTTACGCCAATTAATATTTTCTTATTCATTTTTATTTGTCAATTTTAAACATTGCAAGCTCTAACGAAATAGTAACGATTGATATAAATAGGTTGATTGATATAAATAGGTAGGGATGGACGTTCGGTATTTGATTTGATATTTTCAAAGTTTGAGTTCGATAATTTGATAATCTGTAATTTAACATAGATACCATATACTATACTTATAAACATCAATTTGGTAATTCGATAATCGGTAATTAAACTTCGATTCGGTACGGTATTTGATAATACCATATTAAAGTTAGAGATGTGCAAATGTGCGTTTAAATTTCAAAGAATATATTTAATAGAAATTCTATTTAGTATTCTTTTTATTTCTTTTTACAAATATATTACCAAGGTCCAAGTGATTTTTCGGGATGACTAGTACTATCGTCTATTGGGTTGGATTACACACATATATTCGATATTCGGTAAATACTGAATATTAAACGGTATTAATATCTTGTATCAAACCCAATCCCGAATACCAAAATATTAAAATTTTACTCTCAAATACCATATCAAATACCGAATTACCGAATACCAAATATCAAATTTTTTAATTCAGTTCAATAATTTAATTTTTGATATTTTATACCCAGCCCTGTAAATAGGTACACAGGAGTATGATATTAACAACAAAAATGAGATATTATGAAACCTCTATATGTATGGTAAAATAAAGAAAAGATTAAACTCTCCACCATAAATTTTGAAGTTCTAAACTTGAAAATTTTAATTTTTGAAATTAGAAAATGAGTGAAAATGCATTTCACTTGGAAAAATTTCAAAGTTTAAGTTGAAGTCCAAAAACCCAATAACATGTCTGGATCAATTTTTGGAACTTGATGATAAAATTTTCAAAATCGAATCCAAAATTCAAAGATAAATTTTAAAAATTTAATCCAAAATTTATGGCAAAACATACCTGAGAACCGAGAATAACAGCTCCATGTTGGAGGAAGAGTGTGAAATTACTAGTAAGATTAAAACTACCCGTAACCCATCTCCCTTTCGGAACAACAAGTTGGGACCCACCACTTGCCTTGAAACGCGCCATAAATTCTATAGCTCTTCGAAACGCCGCCGTATTCAACGTTTTTCCATCCCCAATTCCACCGAAATCCTTTATCGATTTCACCACCTTTCTCTCTAACACCTCTTCAAAGAAACCAGAACAACTCTGCTGAGGATCCGGGATTGATACAACCCGACCCGAAATGAAATCGAAGGCCCGGATCGAGAAGACTGAATATTCGCTGTTGATTTGGAGGCTAAATAGAGCAACTAATGTGAAGAAAAGGAGTAGAGAAAATACAAATAACGGTCTTGTTATTCCTCCTCCTCCTCCTCCTTTGATTTTATTCAATATTGGGATTTTTTCTTCCATGATTTCTCTGCATGGTAGATATAACCCACGTCTACATGCAGGCGTCGCCGCTTCTTTCAAAGAGAGGAGGACGGATTATTCACATTTCATTTGATGATTAGAGGCATATTGAAAGTTACGCCGTGAAAATTTTAAATATTTTGAAAGGCGTTTTTTAGTGTGTGTATTTTGAGGCTTATAGATTGGGCTATTCATGCGTCACCAAACATTGTAGAATAAGGATTTTAGGGTGATTGATTGGGTTTTTGTTTTTGTCTTGTTGGTATGAGAGAATAAAGATGAATAAAACAAGAGAGACGGAAGATGAATTAATGGAGAAGAGGTTGAAGGAAGGTGGCTTTGGATCACACAAAGTAGAGAGTAGTATTTAAATATTTAAATATTTTCTGGTTTTAGTGGGCATGTGTGTCAAGTGTTCTATTCTTGTATGTATGAAATGACAAAGAACAAGGAAAAAAGGAAGAATATGCATAATGCATGATCTAAACATCTTTGTCTGTTACTTTCACGCACATTTGACATAGTGTATTAAAAATATAATACAATTATTAGTTTCTGTGTATTAATAATATCTTATTTGACATTATTTTTTGGATTATGCATAATTAATATTTGTACTAATTATACACTTTATTATGTATTAAGATGTGTATTAATAATTGTAAGATTCCGCAAAATCTTAAGCTTTATTCAATCCGTTAAAGCTTGAAAAGAGGTCTCAGACTTAGAAATTTCAGCCAAGTATTTATACTTAGAAGTATTTTAGCCTTTGTAAATTGACGATCCTATTTCACGATCCTTATGACCTTAAAGTATCGATTTTTAAGTTTATTCATGATCAGGAATGTTAGTAGGTCACTTCGGGTGAGTTTCGGATTTTTCGGACCTCGTTTGAATCATGTCAGGTGACCAAAATAGTGGATCGACGTGATCTTGACACGTCGCGTTGACAAATAATTTCCCCCAGCTTTCAGTGCAATTCCAGTGAACCAACGCAAACTCGACGCGAAGCATTGGTCATCATGTTGATGCCATCGACCCAGCGTGTCGGTCTGCGCGTCACTGGGCACGCTTTCAATCATTAAAAGTCCGCGTTCAGAGGGATATTTGAGTCATTTTTTCCACCCTTAATCATCCCCCAAAACACGATATTCAACTCTCAAAAAGCAAAATACACTCACTTTCTCTCAAATTCTCTTCAAGAACAAGCCCTAACCCATCAAAGTCAAGATCAATATTTAAGAAATTCACCATCAATCTTCAGGAATTCAAGCACCAAGGTATGTTAGGTGTTCATCCAAGGATTTCCTTCCACTCCTGGAGTTCAAGAACCTCTTTTAAAACTTCAAGTTTGTTGAATTCATGAATTCCATGTTGGGCTTGAGTGTAATCATGTTTATGATGTTAATTGGTTTCTAATTCATGATTTATTACAAGATTCATGTAAATTTATTTGACATGTGTGTAGTATTATGTGAATTCATGTTAAAGCCCTTGAATTTGTAAGTTAGGACTGAAAATCATGATGCCTACATGTTGATTAGTATTATGTGCATAGATTATGTTCCCCAAGTGTTTGATAAATTGCTCATGTGGATTAAATGGGGAAATCATGACATGCTAACATATGTGCAAGCTTATATCTTACAAGTGTTTGATAAAATGTCTCTATGAATGCGTTATGAACATTATAATGCTTTCTAAGATCATGCTATGCTTTACTTTTCATGTTATCGAGTCCTGGAGGTATCTAATACCCGACAATCTAGATGATTACCTAGAATTACAGTCGCTTCAAAACAGTCTCAGTAATGTCACGTACAGTAGTATTCAGTCAGTACAGAACTTAGTATATCCAGTCAGTAAATAGAACTCAGAACATTCAATCAGTTGCAGTACTCAGTGAACTCAGTCTAGTTCAGTTAGTTATCACGATCAGTAACAGTTCAGTCCATCTTAGTACAGTTTAGTGGTCAGTTCAGTTGAGAGTAAGATTTAACATCGAGTGAACCCAAGGATGTGGGTTTACCTGCCAGTAGAGGGTGTGAACCTTAGAAGCAGTCCTTGCATTCCATAACTACGTAGCCAACGTATGTTGAGACATCAACCTGTCAGTTGAGAATTGATGAGGTATTCTACCTGCCAGTTAAGGGTACCACCGTTCTCGTTCAGAGCACCTGCTAGATGAGGGTGACTCAACACTTGTCTTTACCCGTGGCACGGTACTGACATCCTTCCAGCTGGGGTTACAGGTTGGACCCCAATCAGTTTAGAGAGGGGCATGTCGGTTAGATGATTACCTCCCATAGTTTTAGTTTCAGTGTCAGTATAGAACTCAGTTCAGTTCTACAGAATTAGTACTGTCAGAAATAGTCACCCAACTATCAATAATACAGTTATCAGTAAACTCAGATATTAGTCATTCAGTTATCAGAACTCAGTATCTAGTATTACTATGACCTCAGACACAGTATATGTAGATATGTGCACAGTAATGCATAATCAGCGTTTTATCAGTTTTAGTTATACATGTACTCTCAATCAGTTGTATTCATGCCATTCAGTCAGTATTGTTCATGCATATGAACCCTTGCGTGTTAGCCTACCTCACTTAGCATACCAGTATATTCAAAGTACTGGCGCATACCTTTTTTTTTACACTATGATGTTTTATATCATAGGTTCAGACGCACGGGCTCCTGACCATACTTAGCAACCCAGACTATCAGTAACAGACCTAGTAGTGAGTCCTCATAGTTTGAGGACAAAGTTATCATATCATTTCATTATTTCAGTATTCAGTTTATTTTAGTAGTCAGAGTTAGTTGGGGACTTGTCCCATCAACTCTATATTCAGACAGATAGAGACTTTCAGACTATATTTTCAGACAGTATTCAGTTGTATAAATTATTATTATAGTTGATATTCTTTATCAATATTTCAAGTTTTGAACCTTGTGGCATTTCAGCCTATTTTTCCTCATTTATTATAGTGTTGCTATCCAGTGCTCACACCAGATATCAGTCATGGGTTAGATTGTGGTCCTTCGGGGTCGTAAGTACCATGTGGCGTCTGGGGTGCAGACTCGGGGCATTACAGTAATACACACTATTTTTCATGTATTAGTAATGCAAGACTTTCAACACATGTATTAATTCGTTAAATGACATTATTACCCCTTAAATTATTTTCCTGCCTTTTTTTCCCACCACTGATGAAGCTTCCAGCAATGGCCATGTTATGCTCAATGTAATTAATTTGTTCGCCTTGAGTGTCGACAAGAATGGCCATATTAAGAAAAACCTGATAAAGTTTGTCCAGGCTCTTCTTTAAGTCCATTACAGCCTCGTGCCTTGTCCAACCTCAATCCATTAGTCATGTTCACTCTCGTCCGATCAACCACAGTGCCTTCAGCATATGCCACTAATAATTTAAATTAGCCACATTAGATTTGTCAAGTGCTTCAAGTTTTGCCTTGACATTCTTGGATTTACGAAGGATAGAGATCATGTCAGAATCCATTTGATCTCTAAGGCCACGAAGAACATTGGGACCATGAGTCATTTTTGCCTCTTCATTCAAATTTTGAAGATCGATCAAGAGATTAGTAATTTCTTCAATATCACCGACTTTCACTGCCTTGATTTCATGTAAGAAGTTGGAAAGATTGTCTTCATCAATGCCGCTGAGTTGGCACATCGCCAAATTCCTCTCTGTATCAAGATCCAAATGGGTTTGCTTCTTCAATTATACATAACTTAAGAACGATTTTGTCATAAGATCGTTCATTTTCACTCCAATTTATGAAAATTGAGATCTGGTGCAAGCTATCTGCACAAGAAGGGTTGAAGAAAAGTAATTTGGTAAAAAAACATTCTTTTATAAAAATTATATAAATATATATTATCTTTAATACACCAAATCAAACATTGTGTAAAATATAATGCATGTATAACTAATACCATCATTACTAATACTTGCATTAATAATACAAGCATTGCTAATATACTTTATTCAACATTATTCTTTTACACTCTACCAAACGACCCTCAGAGTTTCAAAATAGGTGTTTCTTTTTTCAACCAAAATAGGTGTTAGTATTAGCTTATTTTATGCCTACTATTAACAAAATAAATAAATACTTTGTCCATATTATTTTACTTTGCCTTTTTCAAGACTTTGCACATAGAAGTTTCAGTGCACATTGAGTGTATCTTTTTTTTTTTTTTTTTTTATATATAAAAAAAAATTAAAAGTAAATTTTATTTATTTTTTATTTGTTCTTTTTGAAAATTCAAGATAATTTTATTCTTAATATTAAATAATTATATAAATTATTATTAGTCAAATTTAAAATTCTAGAGTATCACTAATAACAGATAAGTAAAGTAAATAGAGAGAGTGGAAAGTGTTATTTATTAAATTACCCATATTTATTACAAGATTAAATGTTATAAAGAATGAATTTCTGTAATATAAGGATATAGTTGAAAATAATAATTATTTTTTATCTTGAACTTTTTAAAAAATAAATAGCTTGAGATAATTTTTTCTTGCTAAAATGAAACTTATTTTGAAATGAAAAAAAGAGAGTAAATTTTAGGTTTATCTCTTTAGATAGAAAAGGTCTTCCACGAGTTGTTTCCAAGAAATTAGGTAAAGGGTAGTTTGTAACTTTACTTTGCGTAAACGTGAATGAGTTGCCAATTGCGGAATGCCATCATAAAACGGTGTCTCTTTAATTGATGATGCCGCTCTTTGCGGACACAAATTGAAGGCATTGCCCCTATTTGTCAAATGATGAAAACTGAGTTAAAATTAGACATCAAAATGACGAGTTACTTTTTTCCTCTCAAAATAGATAGTATTTAGAAAAGGTAGCCTAGTGAATTAGAGCTCTCACTTTGTGTGGATTTAGAAAAAGATTTGTCCATAAGGGTATAGTTTATACAACCTTATCATGGAGACTGTTTTCAAAAAGATACTCTCTCCATTCCCAAACAAATGAATTGTTGAGTTATTTTTTAATGTTTAAAATAAATAAATTATTCATTCTTTAAGAGACATGTTGGAAATTTCTTTCAATTTTAACCTTTTCGTTTAATGAGGTTCTCAAGTAGTTCACATTTTCTAGTATAGTAATTTAAAAATAATTAAAAAGGTAATAGTGAAAAGTAACCTACAATTTATGTCCTAAACGATTTTTCTCATGGGGTATGATAATACCACAATAATTCAATTATTTTGGAATGGAGAGAGTATTATTTTAGCAAAAGAAGTTCTCTCAAAATAAATGTTGCTTTTTTTTTTTTCAATCGTATTTTATATTGAGGAACGACTCCCTCGTTCCATTTTACTTGACCAATCCATTTTACTTGACTTTTTTTTCTGATTTGGCACACCCATTATAACAATATTAATTAGAAGTATATTCTACAAAATTAATCATATTAATGATGCCTTGAAGCTCTAAATGTAACTATTACTATCTTTTTAGTTATTTAATTGTAATACCCCGAGTTTTTATGTTCTAAATCTCTAAAAGATAGCCTATGAAGTTATCTTTCCAACGCCGCAAGTTTTGCCTTGATTTGATATCGTGGCAAGAAGTCATACAATTTTTCCTTTAAGTGTCAACCAGCTGCTAGTGCTTATGACTCACGTGATGACCCTTAATCAGCTGAAAGACTATTTCTGATAGTCCTGATTATAAATAACTGATCTAAGTGTTATACAGAGCTAGATGATTGTATTTGATAATCCTGAAATCTGTATAACTATTCGAGTTCTTTACTAAAGTGGGTGACTGTATCTGACATTCCTGAATTCTGATGGAACTAGCTGAGTTCCGTACTGAGCTGAGTGACTGTGTCTGACAGTCCTGATTTCTATAGAACTGGGCTGAGTTCTATTCTGAAGACTAAATCTGAAACTAAAACTGTGGGAGGTAATCATTTAACCGACATGCCCCGAATCTGAACTGGTGGGGCCCAACCTGTAACCTCAGGTGGAAGGGTGTCAGTATCATGCCACGCGTAAAGGCAAGCTGTGAGTAAACCCTCTCTAACAGGGAGCTCTTTCGTCAACCCCTCCTGTAAGAAAAACATAAATGAGATGTATAGTCCCTTGACTCGTAGGGGTACATCTCAACTTACGCTGGCTACGTAGTTCTGGAACGTAGGGATTGGAACTAAGGATCATACCCTCTATTGGATGAAAGTGTGTGTCCTCATCCCTAGGTTCACTTGGTTCTGAATTCTACTCCTAACTGAATAGACACAGAACTGATTTCCTAGTTCATACTAGGCTGGACTGATCTGTTACTAATTTTACTGATTAACTAGATCGAACTGAGTTCACTGGATTTTCGTTAACTGACGGAATACTACTGAATTTTGTTAATTGACAGAATGCTACTGAGTTCTTCTAGCTGACTAAGTTTACTAAGGTCTGAACTGAATACTACTGAGACATGATGACTGACTGAGATTACTGAGATTTCTGAGATTACAGAATAGGACTGGACTGATACTGAGTTTACTGAGTTTTTTTGAGTCACATGACTAACTAAATTCTACTGATCATGACTTGACTGAGAGTATCATGAAAACATGACACTAGCCCTAGGAACACAACAAAATTATTGGGTATTTAATACCCCCAGGACTCGATACCATAAAAGTAAATCATGGCATAAGATTGAAAGCGCAATAATGGCTATATATATATCCATAATTCATTGACTAAGACATTTCATCGAACATTTTACATGCACTAACTTGTACATGAATGGGGATTTCATAATAACATGCTATGAAGGCACTATTTTCTACACATAGGCATTTTGTCAAACATATGGGGAACATGCTTTGGTTATACAATAATCAATAAATCAAATTATCATGGCTACATAATTTAACTTGCAAATTAAAGAGTTTATCAAGAATTCCACGTAAATCATCACACTAAGATCAATTCTTGAAATTAATAGTCTATAACATGGATCAAAGCCCAACAACAACATGAACATGAATTCTAATTCAAATAAATCATTAACATTCTTAAATATACAATCTTTGAATTGAAAAGGGAATCTTAGAGCTTCATGGGTGAAAGGGATCCATGAATCAACACTTAACATACCTGGAAATCTAAATTCTTGAAGTTCTTGGAAAGATTCTTGGAATTGGCCTTGATTTCTTGAGCTAGAGTTTTTGCCTCTTGAGAGAGAGTGATTTTGGTTCTTTAGAGAAAGTGAGGAAAAGTGATATAATAGGGTTTTTAGCGCATAATTTCGTATTTAAAGGCTGATCTGGGTCATGAAAAAAAAACCAATTGCCCTTAGAAGGTTTTTATTTTTGGTCACTAAAAACCCAATTTGGGCACCTGGCGTGACGCGGAGCTATCACATCGTGCCACTGGAAATTGCCAACTGGGAACTGGGCCGACGACGTGACGTGGTGAAATCACATTGCAATACTGAATGGGACCTGGAATCTCACCGCGACGCGGTGGTATAGCGCTGAGACACTCGAAGGGGATAATTCTGAATTTAAGCCTTGGGCAATGTGCCATAATTATGGAGGCTCACTGGATTTTGATGATTGCCATTTTGGCTTGCTCTGTGACGCGTTGATGGCTTAGATGGCACATTGCCTTACTAAAATGGCTCTAACTCTTCGCTCGGGTGTCAGAATTGGGCGAATTTGATATCGATGCAAAGCTTATTCAATTTACCATACAACAAAAAGTCAAAATCTTAAAAATTTCACATGTATAAAAGTAGATTCATCTTTTAAAGCAGGTCTTTAACATTTTTGGGATGATTTTAAGCTAGGTAGAAGTATGCGGTATTACAATTATTTATGTGTATTGTTATATCTCTAACTCTAGAGTAAAGTTGTTTTAGTTTAGTTTAAAGGTTATTAAAGGGGTCCACAGACTTAGAATGATGGCTTAAAGCTAAGAGGGAGATAATACAACAAGGAACCAAGTCAGACTCTCAGATTCTGGTAGTGATATCGGTATATAGTAGAATAGTAGTAGGGGAGGAAGATGCCCGACCCATTCTTATCTTGGTATAAATTTTTGTACTTCAGTCATCACGACATCTACTCAAGCCTTACAAGTCAACTGTATGATCATAGATCATATTCATGCATTTGCCATAAAATCATGTACGCTCCAGTTCCTAGTATGAGGAGTTCCAGTTCACTCAGAAGTACAAATCATATTCCATGAATTCACGAACTCCAAGCTCAGGTCATGCAGCTCATGACTCATGTACTCATGCTTTATAGTGTGTTCAGTTTCAGGTACTCATGCTACACTCTTAATGGTCAACAAAATTTAGATTATGTCATGTATGTCCTCAATTTAGATCTCTTTACTGAATCCATGCCGTGGATATCCTATTCCTCAGGCCTCAATTAAGTGTCAAAGTTTTGAATAGTAATCTATCATGCTTTAGATCCTCATGTTCTAACCTTTTAGTTATCTCTCCTTATGTTAAGATAGTGGTCATGGACAATTATTTAGATGGGGAGAGTAAATGATTCTTGTTGAGGAAAGATTGTTGTATGCTTGTTTTATCTAAGGCTATAAGTTTGAAGGAATATTGAGGTAAAGCTTTTGATACATGTCGTGATTAGTTGAAATTTTATGTGTGTTTCTTAGGATAGTGTATAAAAGTTGTTATTGATGAAGACATTAGAGAATGTGGGAAAATTCCTAGGTGGGTTGGATGCTTTTAAGATCATATGTGGTTATAATTATAGGCTTGAATGTCATGTTGGTCTATGTGTGGATGAATGCATTATGCACCAGTGAATTCCTAGTAAGAGGTTGAAGTTAGTTGTTGAAGCGGTAAGAAGAATTACTCTTGAGATAATGTCTGTGAAAATGCATAGGGTATTGAATTCATGGTTTAGAATAGTATTACAGTGTTATATGTTGTACATTATGATTTTGAGTTAGGCTTGAACATGGTGAGAGCATATAGTTTAACTCAGACTTTGTCTAGAATGGTTATATGTACCTATGTGAGAATTATAAGTGGCATCAAATAAGCCTAGTATTTGTAAGGAAAAACATAGTTGAGGTAGTATTTGAGAAATGTTTCTAAGCTTGAAAGTGGGTAGTTGCATATCCTAAGACATAGTAATTCTATCCTAGCTTATGATTTATATGCCTATATTTCATGTTATAGAGTTTTAGCCATGTTACGATTCTTTATTTGGATATTTTATTTAGATCATGACCAAAATTCTTTACTCCTTAATGTTCCTAAAACTTCTTAGAAGGAGTGTTGAAGAAATACTTCAGTTGAGTTATAAGCTTTCAGTATAAGATAATTCTGTGGCCAACTATGCAGTTTAGCAATAAGATAGACAAGCTCCTGTAGTTTTCCATCCTTTCATCCAATCTTACTGTCTGAAATTTTATAAATATGGTTATTCCATGAGGTAAGTTATTCATATTCATGCAAATTTTGAATTCAGTTGAGTCCTTACTTCTAGTCTAAATCAGTCTTAACCATAAATGATATCTAGATTAAGAAATCAATATCATATTAGTTATCCAACTTCAAAATTCAACCAGGCAATACTAGTGAGTTCTCAAATTTTCAAGCTAGTTGAAGTTAGTTCGAAATTTAGTAATCATGTCTATATCCAGCTCTCAGAATTCCATGCCAGGAGTTATTCCTCTTTATTTCTATTCTTTCAGCCAAATTAGTATCATTCAGGAATGAATGATCCTAAGAGGGAGATATTGTAATACCTTGAGTTTTTATGTTCTAAATCTCTCAAAAGAAAGCCCATGAAGGTAGCTTTCTAATACCGCAAGTCCCGCCTCGATCTAATATTGTGGTAAGAAGTTATATAATTGTAACACCCCGTATTCATGTACATGTATTGGCGTATTCAAGTACGTGTATTGGTCTTATTTATATGGAATTAATTTTTTTTATTTTATTTATACCGGAATTTGCCCGTCGATGGTTCCATACGAAGGTTATTGAATAAGCTTTCCAACGATATAAAGATTTCCAAAAACGGATATGTTTCGGATATAATCGAGCACGTTCGAAACTATAAAACGGTGGCCGAGATGTTGTGAACAGTAAATGTGCAGGAAAATTTCCTGCACACAAACTACTGAGGCCTGCCAGTTTTTTGGGTCAACTTTGAACAATCATAACTCCCTCAATATAATGAACTGGGAGATCTACTACCTATCAAAAGAAAGATCTTTGAGTCTTCTTTCCAATGCAATTGGGTTTATCCAAATCCAACATCTGAGTAAGGAGTTATACTCGTTTTAATTCAGCCTCTCAAAATAGATTTTTAGGGTCAACTTCAAACGATCATAACTCCTTGTACAGGACGAACTGGGTGGCCTACTTTATATGAAATGAAATCTCTTTGAATTATCTTTCCAACGATACCAATTTCACCCAAATCCGATATCGAAGCAAAGAGTTATGGTCGATCTACTTTAGCTTGTCAAAACAGTCCACCATGGACAGATTCGGATTTACTTAAAATTTTAAGGGCAATATGGTCATTTTCCATCACCTCATGAACGAAAATTGGTCATTATATACATATACTTAGCCTCATATTCATTGTTTATGATCCATTATTGAAGACTAAGAAACCCTAGCCAAATTTCAACTCCAATTATCTTGTGATTCAACCGTAGAAAATCCAAATTGATTCCGTAGTTGTGTTCACCGTCTCGAGGGCTTCGAGAAGCACCCCTTATTTGTGCCAACAGGACTTCGAAATCAAAAGGGCCATGTTATGGTAAGGATGTAAATTATGTTGGTGTTATTTATATGGATATGTATATATATATATATATATATATATATATATATATATATATATATATATATATGCATGTGAGCATAAGAAGTATGTTATTTGATTGTTGTTGAAAGATGATTGGGAAATGATGTTGGATTATGTTGAATTGTGAAGGAATTTGGTGTGATGATGTGGTATTGATGATGTGGTATTGAAATGATTATTATATATATATATACACATAAACCTATTGTTCAAGTTGATTTTTGGAATGCTTTGCAAATATTGGTTGTATGGAATTATGGAAGAGAATTGAAGTGTTGGGTTGCTAATACTGGATGCCAAACATTTCATTGTAGATAAGTGATTTGTAAAGGCGGGAAGTTGTGTGAAATTGGTATCCGAATCTACGACGAGGTATGTAAAGCATACTCTAACAATGTTCTTTGGTATGAAAACACCAATGTTCCATCAAGTAAGATTCTGAGGTTGTCCAAAAACATGTATTGTTCTACGTTACCAACGAAGTTGTTTCCATTCTATAAAGTGTCAAAATGTTTCATTGATATACCAAAAGGCTCCTATTTCATTGTTGTGATATTGATGATTCTGAAACACATTGTTGATGCACCAATGAGTCTTTATTACATCGTTATTGTATAGAAGGTCTATTACTTGGTTTCTATTGATGTATCATTGTTTCAAAGTATCAAAAATGTGGTGGCGACAGAAATAACAATCTCAAAGATTAATTGAAATAAGTGATGGAAGTTCTCTCTTATCGGGTAGTATCCCAGGGGCATAAGGCTAGCATGGGTCGATCCCTATTTATGTGTTTATGGGTGGTATCCCAGGGGCAAAAGCCTAGCATGGGTCAATCCCAGTTGATATGTACTGGAGGCAGCCTAATGGTCACAGTACAGTACAATAATGATTACAAAGACGATAAAAACGAAGGTAAAGTGATTGAATAAATACAATGTACAGGTTGTCACAAGTTCTAGTAAGTGTGGTCCACTCCTATTACGACTTATTCACTTGTTTCTGATTTCTATCAAGCTCCTATATCATATGTGATTATCTACAGCTTTACATACTTAGTACATATTTCGTACTGACGTCCCCCACGGGGACCTGCATTTCATGCTGCAGGCACAGGTACCTCAGCTCATTCACAGCATAGATAGGAGCCAGGTCATACAGCTATTGTTGGTGAGCTCCAGTTTGCTTCGGAGCTTTTCGAGTCGGTTCCTTATGTTTTGTTATTGTACAGGAGTCATGTGTGGGCGGGGGGGTTGTCCCGACCCTAGTTATGTCATGTATATCCTAGAGGCTTTGTAGACATAAGGAAGGGTAAAGTCATGGAAGTTTATATAGTGATGTTATATTTGTATATGTGGTGGCCCCGATGGCTACGTAATATATATATATATATATATTTGTGCGTGTTGTGCTGATACAGGTAATTAGACCCTTCTATATGCAACGAAGTGCTGTCCAAATTTTTGGTGACATATAAGTGAAAGTATAGGTATTTGAACGGGTTCTCCCGGGCCTTCTCGGCTTCGGGTGCCAGTCCGGCCCGATGGGATTTTGGGGCGTGACAATAATTTTCCCTTTAAGTGTCAATTAGCTGTTAGTGATTATGACTTAGTTGACGACCCGTAATCAGACCTTACGAGTCATTAAGAGTAATCATAGTCACAACAGTTCTCAGTCAAGAATTTATCCTAGTGGTTATGAGTTTAGAATAGGACTCATATCCAGACATTACGAGTCATTATAAAGACTCGTAGCCTAACCAGTAAAGAATTCGAGAATCACGCCTCATGTTTTGGTAGTTTTACAAGTGAATTAGACATATATTAAGCCCCCATATAGTTCCTAACTTACAGGTAAGTCAAAACATCCCTAAACGATTAAATTCTTAGGATGTATATAGCTATAGTCATATTAAAACAAACATAACTTTTGTTCCACTAAGAATTTATGATCTTATGACCCACTAACAGATAGGTAATTGAATTATATTTCCAACGATATCAATTTTGTCTTAATTCGATATCGGAGTAAAAAGTTATGGCAAAATTACTGGACCACAGTCAAAGTTGCCAGTGGTTACGACTCTAGTTGACGACTCGTAAGTAGACCTTATGAGTTGTCAGGAGGAATCATAACAACGATAGTAGGGGTCAAAATCTGGGTTTTTGGTGGTGACTCGGTACACGACTGGTACCCAGATCTTATGAGTCATGGCCAAACTTTTTGGTACAGCTTCTAGACATTTTCCAGAAGGTTCTTCAGTTTTTTTATCTCTGCCCACTCTATCAACCCTGTTTTCACCCCCAAACACCCAATACATGAGTTAAAACCCAAATAGGGGCATTATTTTCCTCATTCCTCTTCAGTTATCATACGTTAAACCCATCTCCTTTTCCAAAAACATAAAATCAAGCCTTTTCTCAAGGATTCAAGGTTCAAATTACAAGATTTTTCTTCAAGTATTAGAATAATTAAGGTATGTGAGGTATTCATCAATTGGTTTCTTCCACCCATTGAGTCCCAAAATTTTTTTCATTTTGTTCAACTATGAATTTTTAATCTTCTTTTATGAAATTATCTGTGTATCATGAATTTTATCTATGTCATCGTAGAAATTTGAATTCAAGCATGTCAATATGTTTTTCTAATGAAAATTAGATTACTTCATGCTTTGAATTTCAACTACTCATGTCATATTCAATTGCTCATATGTCAAATTAGCAAATTATGAATTAAACCATGTGAAATTGTTATCCTCCCAAGTTTAATACATTTATATATTCAAATTCATGGACTTTATCAGTTAGGTGACATGTATTATGCTTTGGGTCTTTGAATTCCGACTTTATGTCACTGTTTCAAGTGTTGTTATCAAATTTTGTAATCATTCTGTGCAGGCAGGTTATAAACACCCGATACCTATGTGCTTACTTATGTTTCAGGCCTTTCAAGTAATAAGTTAGTCAACTCATAATTTTATAGTTATACACAGTTTGTTATGACCAAGAGGAACACTATTAGGTTACATGTTTATGATTACTTCAGACTCTGCATGCACTGTTGTTTTCAAAATACCATGACCTGAGCTTATCAGTTATCAGTGCATGTATCGGTTAGTGTTTTGGTGTCTTTCAGTAGGGAGTAGGATTTAGCACCGAGAGGGAAGTGTGGGCTCAACGTATCCTAATTTCCAGAAACTATGTGCCACTGTAGGTTTAAGGGCCTCGCTAGAGACTGTCCCCCCTTAACGAATATGGGCTTAGTTTAGTGATCACTCCAACTCAGGTTCTATTCCAATGGCAAGGATAGAACAATCCTCTTCAACGTGGGTCAGACGTTGGACTCCATTATAGCTCACATAATTTATGTTAGTTACATAATATCTCCCATAGTTTTAGTCAGTCCTCCGGCTATCTTAGTTTAGATTTACTAGACCACGTATCCATATTTCAGTATTTACTCAATTTACAGACTATTTCAGTTATTCAGATATTAGTTATTCAATTATTCAAATCATGTTAGTACGTGTTATACTTGGTCTTGCATGCTCAGTTTTACATGTTCATGTTTTCATATTCAGCATCCATACGTGATCCTCAGTTCAGTTTTATAGCATGTTTAGCTTTACATGAGGTTTACGTACAATGTTTCATGTTTCTACTGCTTTCCAGCTTACAGAATTATTTTTGGCTCATGATTTATAAATCTCACTATGATTTACAATTTTCACATATAGCCATGTTTTAAATATATGTTTCAGGAAATAAATTTTATCCTCAATTTTATAGCTTGTTTGAAATATTTCCATGATTTAGTGTATTTCCCCATAGACTCAGTACATTCCAAAGTACTGACCTCATATATGAGTTTGTGGCTACATTCCTTCATGATGTAGGTACCAGATGTAGTCGACGTACCAGAGTTAGACAGTTCTCAGCTTTCAGCCAGTAGGTGATGAGTTCTCTTTTTTGGGGACTCCAGTCAGTTGTAGTTCATATACTGTATTGTTATTATTCTAATGTATTGATTTATAGTTGGAGGTATGTCCCAACTACCTACTTTCAATATAGTAGAGGCTTCATAGTTAGTCACTCAAAGTCATGATATGTAATTCAAATTCTTTTTCTTTAGATTTATCATGTTGTAAACTTTATCAATATTATAATTTTTTAGATTTTCTCATGATTGTGCCTCCGCTCAACAAATTTAGCCTTTTTATACATTTTAAATCAGTTGCTCAAGTATCATGCCAGTACATGGGTTAGCTTGGGATCACTTGTAATTCTAAGCACCATGTTACGACTAGAGTGTAGCCTCGTGTCATCACAAACTTGGTATTAGAGCATAAAGTTCAAGTGTCATAGGGTGTTTATGAATTCATGTCTAGTAGAGTCTTGCGGAATGATACAGAGACGTCTGTACTTTTCTTTGAGAGGCTACATAATATCTAAGAAATGTTTTTCTTCTTTCATATCTCAGATCATGTAGTAGAGATGTCCTTTAAGAAACTTATATATAGATTCTCGTCTTGCTCTATTCATGCTAAATATGCCTTATTTTTGAGGTACCAAAAAATAGTCAAGTTTAAATTCATACCAATAAAGTTTTGTCAAACAATACTCACAGATAGTTATGAGATTGGATGCATGCTTAAAAGGATCCCATCAGTGCCCTTAAAATTCCAAACTTTGAAAGTGTTTATTTTTATTTATAAAAATCAAGCATTGAGCCAAATTCAAATGTGCTCTTAAATCCTTCTCAGTATCCTATGACAAAATATGACTTAGAGTTAGAAACATGAACCCAAAATTTAACCACAGTAAAATGGGGATAATCTTTATCTGATTTTAGTAGATTATGTATTCATGTAGCCAGAAAGGTATTGTAGTTTGTTTAATTGAACTTTAAGAGAGATTTTTCATATTAAGGGAGACTTAGAGAATGTTAATGCTTTAGTCGGGATAGAGAATAGGGAATGACCACAACGATAGATAAGCTTGTTAAGGTTGAGTATGTTTATACAATTTTTTATGGGTTAGTGTTTAATAATTCCTATCTAGTAGTGGGTGGGTAGTAGTGCATAAAAATTTGTATGGGTATTCATGTTAAGTTTTAGAATCTATGTTTGAACTGTGGATGATTAATCTAATAGAAAGAAGAGTTCTAAATTCTAAATGGTGTGAACTCATGGTATGGTGATACCCCCAAAGATTCTAAGTTAGTAAGCATTTAAGTTATTATATGATGACTAGTGGTGCAATAGAAAGTTAAGAGTTGTATCTCAGAAGAAAGTACTAGCAATGGGTTTTACACTTTCAGGGTGAGATTATTATTTATATGTATTGTTATATCTCGGACTCTAGAGTAAAGTGGTTGCAGTTCAGTTTAGAGTTTATTAAAGGGGTCCACAGACTTAAAATGATGGCTTAAAGCTAAGGGGTGATGATAGAACAAGGAACCAAGTTAAACTCTCATATTCTGGTAGTGATGCTAGTACATTATAGAATAGTAGTAGGGGAGGAAGATACTCAACTCATTCTTATCTTAGTATTAATTTTTGTACTTCAGTCATCACGACATCTACCCGAGCCTCACAAGTTAGCTCCATGATCATAGCTTATATTCATGCATTTGCCATAAAATCATGTACGCTCCTAATTCCTAGTATGTGGAGTCCTAGTTCACTTAGAAGTACAAATCATATTCCATGAATTAATACACTCCAAGCTCAGGTTATGCAGCTCATGATTCATGTACTTATGCTTTACAGTATGTTCAGTTCTAGGAACTCATGCTACACTCTTAAAGATTAGTAAAATTTAGATTATGTCATGTATATCCTCACTTTAGATTTCTTTACTGAATTAATGTCATGGATACCCTATTCCTCAGGCCTCAGTTATGTGTCAAAGTTATGTATTGTATTCTATCATGCTTTAGGTCCTCATGTTCTAATCTTTCAGTGACCTCTCCTTATGTTAAGATATTGGTGATGGACAATTGTTTAGATAGGTAAGAGTAAATAATTCTTGTTGAGGAAAGATTGTTGTATGTTTGTTTTATTTAAGGATATAAGGTTGAAAGAATATTGAGGTAAGGCTTTTGATACATTTCGTGGTAAGTTGAAATTTCATATGTGTTTCTTGGGATAGTGCATAAAAGTTCTTATTGATGAAGGCATTAGAGAATGTGGAAAAATTCCTAGTTGGGTTGGTTGCCTATAAGTTCATATGCGGTTATAATGATAGGCTTGAATGTCATGTTGGTATATGTGTGGATGAATGTATTGTGCATTAGTGAATTCCTAGTAAGAGGTTGAAGTTAGTTGTTGAAGTGGTAAGAAGATTTATTTTTGAGATGAGAGCTGTGAAAATGCATAGGGTATTAAATTCATGGTTTAGACTAGTATTATGGTGTTATATGTTGTACCTTGTGATTTCGAGTTAGGATTGAACATAGTAAGAAAATGTATTTTAACTCAGACTTTATCTAGAATGGTTATGTATGTCCATGTGATAATTATAAGTGGCATCAAATAAGCTTAGTATTTGAGAGGAAAAACATAGTTGAGGCCGTATTTGAGAAGTGTGGCTAAGCTTGAAAGTGGGCTGTTGCATATCCTAAGGCATAGTAATTCTATCCTAGCTTATAATTTATATGCCTATGTTCCATGTAGAGTTGTAGCCATGTTGCGATTCCTTATTCGGATATCGTTTTCAGATCATGCCCAAAATTCTTTATTCCTTAATGTTACTAGAACTTCTTTGAAGGAGTGTTGAAGAAATACTTCTGTTGATTTATTAGCATTCAGTATTAGATAATTTATGTGGCCAACAATTCAGTTGAGCAATAAGACACACAAGATCCTAGAGTTTTCCATCTTTTCATCCAATCTTACTATCCGAAGTTTCATGAATATGCCTATTCTATGAGGTAATTTATTCATATTCACGCAAATTGTGAATTCAGTTGAGTCCTTACTTCTAGTCTAAATCAGTCTTAACCATAAAGGATATCTAGATTAAGAAATCAATATCATGTTGGCTCTTTACTTTTAGAATTTAGCCAGACAATACTAGTGAGTTCTCAAATTTTCAAGCTAGTTAAAGTTAGTTGGAAATTTAGTAATCATATCTATATTCAGTTCTCAGAATTCCATGTCAGGAGTTACACCTCTTTATTTCTATTCTTTCAGCCAAACTAGTATCATTCGGGGACGAATGATACCAAGGGGGAGATATTGTAATACCCTGAGTTTTCATGTTCTAAATCTCTAAAAAGATAGCCTATGAAGTTAGCTTTCTGACGCCGCAAGTCTCGCCTCGATCGAATATAATGGCAAGAAGTTAGAAAATTTCCCCTTTAAGTCTCAATCAGCTGCCAGTACATATGGATCAGGTGACAACCCATAATTAGACCTTACGAGTCATTAAGAGTAATCGTAGTCACAAAAGTTCTCATCCAAGAATTCATCCTAGTGGTTACGAGTCTAGAACACGACTCATATCCAGAAATTACACGAGTTATTATGAAGACTTGTAGCCTGACTAATAAAGGATTTGAGAATCTAGCCTCAGGTTTTTGTAGTTTTACAAGTGACTTAGACATATATTAAGACCCCAAATAGCTCCTAACTTATAGACAAGTCAAAAATATCACTTAGCGATTAAATTCTTTGGATGTATATAACTATAGTCATTTTAAAATGAGCATAACTTTTGTTCCACTAAGAATTTCTGAGATTATGACCAACCAACATATAGATAATTGAATTATATTTCCAACGATAATAATTTTGCCTTAATTTGATACGTGTTAAAAAGTTATGCAAAATTACTGAAGCACTATCAAAGTTGTCAGTGGTTACGACTCCTGATGATGATTCGTAAGCAGACCGTATGAGTTGTCATGAGGAGTCTTAACCATGACAGTAGAGGTCAAAATCTAGGTTTTTGGTGATGACCCAAGACACGACTCATTCCCAGATCTTATGAGTCGTGGCAAAACTCTTTAGGACAGCTTCCAAACATTTTTTCCTAAAGGTTCTTCAGGTTTTTATCATTGCCCACTCTTTTAACCCCAATACTGTGCTGTTTCACCCTCAAGCATCCAGTACTCGAGTTAAAACCCAAATAGGGGCATTATTTGCCCCATTCCTCTTCAGTTATCATACGTAAAACTCATCCCCTTTCCTAAGAACATAAAATCAAGCCTTTTCTCAAGGATTCAAGGTCCAAATTACAAGATTTTTCTTCAAGGATTCAAAAAATTAAGGTATGTGGGGGTATTCATCAATGGGTTCCTTCCACCCATTGAGTCCCTAAAAAAATTTCTTTTTTGTTCAAGTATGAATTTTTAATCTTCTTTTATGAAGATATCTATGTAAATAATGAATTTAATCCATATCATCTTAGAAATTTGAATTCAAGCCATGTCAACATATTTTTTCCATGAAAATTAGATTACTTTATGCTTTGAATTTCAACTGCTCATGTCATATTCAATTGCTCCTATGTTAAATTAGCAAATTATGAATTAAACCATGTGAAATTGTTATCTTCCCAAGTTTAATATATTCATATATTCAAATTCATGGACTTTATCAGTTTGATGACACATATTATGCTTTGGATCTGTGAATTGGGACTTTATGTCACTGTTTCAAGTGTTGTTATCGAATTATTTAATCAATTTGTGTTGGAGAGTTATGAACACCCGATACCTATGTGTTTACTTATGTTTTAGATCTTTCAAGTAATAATTCAGTCAACTCATGATTTTATAGTTATACATAGTTTGTTATGACCATGATGAACACTATCGGTTTACATGTTTATGATTACTTCAGAATCTGCATGCATTGTTGTTTCCAAAATATCATGACCTGAGCTTATCAGTTATCAGTGCATGTACCGGTTAGTGTTTCAGTGTCTTTCAGTTAGAAGTAGGATTTTGCACCGAGAGGGAAGTGTGGGTTCAATGCATCTTACTTACCTAAAACTACATGCCACCGTAGGTTTAGGGACCTCTCCAGAGAGTGTTCCCCCCTTGACCAATATGGACTCAGTTTAGTGATCACTTCAGTTCAGGTTCTACTCCGATGGAAAGAATAGAATGACCCCCCTCAACATGTAGTAGACGTTGGACTCAAGATAGATCACATAGTTTATGCTAGTTACATGACAACTCCCGTAGTTTCAGTCAATCCTCCGTCTATCTCAATTTAGGTTTGCTTGACCAAGTGGCTAGATTTCAGTATTTATTTAGTTAGTTTTCAGGCTATTTCAATTATTCAGATATCAATTATTCAAATCATGTCAGTATATGTTATTCTTGGTCTTGCATTCTCAGTTTATCATGTTCATGTTAAAAATTCATGCTCAACATCCATCCGTGATCCTCAGTTCAGTTTTACAACATGTTCAGCTAAACATGAGGTACATTTAATATTTCATGTTTCTACCATTTCCCAGCTTACAGAATTTTTTTTGGCTTATGATTTATAAATTGCACTATGACTTACATTTTTCACGTCTAGCCATGTTTTAAATGTATGTTTCATCAAATAACTTATATCCTCTATTTTAAAGCTTGTTTTAAATATTTTCACAATTTAGTGCATGTCCCCATATACTTAGTACATTCCAAAGTACTGACCAAATATATGCGTTTGTGGCTATATTCCTTCATGATGTAGGTACCAACTGTAGTCCACACACCAGAGTTAAGACAGTCCTCAGCTTTCAGCCAGTAGGTGATGAGTTCTATTATTTTGGGGACTCCAGTCAGTTTTAGTTCATGTACTATATTGTCATTATTCAACTATATTTCTTTGTGGTATTTGGAGGCATGTCCCAGCCACCTACATTTAGTATAGAAGAGGCTTCATAGATAGTGAGTCAGAGTCATGGTATGTAATTCAAATTCTTTTTTCAGATTTATCATGTTATAAATTTTATCAGCATTATAATTGCTCGGATTGTCTCATGATTATGCTTCTGCTAAAAAAATTTAGCCTGTATATACATTTTAAATTAGTTTCTCAAGTATCATGCCAGTACATGAGTTAGCTTGGGATTACTTATGGTTTTAAGCATCGTATTACGATTAGGGGGTAGCCTTTGGTTGTGATATTAATACTAAGGGTAATATGAGAAAAAATTATAAAACACACTTGATTTGTGAAAATGAACAAGTGATTTGAAATAAACATATTTCGAATGAAGTCCAAGAAAAATAACTGAGAAAATACATTATAATCGTTTTCAGTTCTCAAGCAAAATCTAATAAATAGGTGTATATTTGTAAATACACATTATATTTATTATTTTTCTTAATTATCGTGAAATAAGCTAAAATGACACTAATTATGGGACAGAGAGCAGTAAATAGACAGATTGTTAACCCAGTTAGAAGTTATTTATAGGAAATGGATAAAAAGTGATCAAAATTCAACTCGCCAATTAGTACTAAGTTTTTTTTGTTCTTTTATAGAACTTTAGCACCTACTAAAATCATTATTTTTCTTTTTATTACTATATATAATATATCAAATAGAAAAATGTGTTCTTAAAATATTTTAGTAAAAATTCTCATAGAACAATTTGACTAGATATTAACCTAAATCTAATAAACTAAAACAATAAATAAGATCTCTCTCTATGTGAGAGTTGTTTTCTCTCTACATGAGAGTATTTTACTCCTAGTGGGATTCTAATTCTTCTTTCAATCTCTTGTAGATAATCATAAGACATTAAAAAACTTTCAAGTCACGAACTTCTACTTACATACAAGCATTTTTAGTCACTCATAAACTCCCAAAAACTCTCCGTGAATCCTAAAAAACACAAAAGCATACAATCTATTATCTTTTACTAAAAAAAAATAGAACATTTCAAGAAATTATCTTCTAAAAACACTATTGCTTTCTTTATTCTTTTTTCATAAATCTTCTCTAACAGATTGCATAGGTTACTATCAGTTCTAACAGAGGAAATTATGGAACGTCTACAAAACTTTATCCTAATGGAAGATGAATGATGCAGTTGATTGGACACTTTACATTAGATGTCACGGAAAGTCGGTCGAAAGATTGGAAACTCGCTGGGAGGAACGACAGCCGTTGTAATTCCGAAAAATGAAAATAGATAGGGTAAGCATATATAGATTAAGGTGATGATGACTCTAAATAATGTATTGTTGAGGGAAAAATTAATTAAACTGGATCACGAAATAAAATGAGTGGAGTTTAGGTATGAAAATTTGTCCTAAGTTTTCTTTTATTGCGGGATACTAGGACATAACGAAAACATGCATTAGAAAAAAAAAACGTGTATTCTGGGAATTATAAAAGCAATCTACTTGGAGCATGGATGAGGGCAGAAAATCACCTAAAAATTAGTGAGCATTCCAAAAGGCAAGAGAGGAATGAAGCTTTGAATGGTAGAAGATAACGTCATATGATAAAGCCTACAAAGTATAGGGATGAAGGAAATAATAAATTGATGCAACAATTAATTGAGAGAACTGGATCCTCAGAGGCGAAAACTGCAATGAATCATAATGGGCTACATAATATGGATGTCCAAGAATTAAAAGGAAAATCAGCAACAACGAATTATGATACAAATAAAACAAATCAAAAGCTTGGTTGTGGTTGTAACTCGAGGGACAACAATGAACAAGTAAAAGAGAGAAATGATAAAGATGCAGAAGCAAATCAAGTTAATAACACAATGGCCATGATCTGTCTATCCAAATCAATAAGGAGAGGAAAAACATTACAAGACATTGAGGAGAAAGAATCGATCTTTGCAGATACAAGTGCCTAAAGGGCAAACAAAAGTTTTTTATATATATATAAAATAAAAAATGGGATTCGATGAAACCATACACGAAGGATCATTTGATGAATACTTTTAGAGAACCTTTGTCGCACAATATAACTTTTGTCACTTAACCTATGCTCTACTCATAACTTTTGCCATTGAACTTATCCTTTCAGATATAACTTCTGTCACTATATTTATGCCATACACTAAATTTAATCCTTGGGCTTAAATTTCTTTTGCTTTCAGGCATAAATTATGCCACGACATTTATTCCTTGGGGTATAACTCGTGTCTTGATTTAATTTTGTTTGTCTTAGGACATAACGCGTGCCATTAAATTTATTCCCTAAGGCATATGTGCCTTATAATTTTTTTTTGTTATTTTGCCGACAGGGGCATTTTTGGTCCTTTCTTTTTACTTAAAACTCTGAAAGGTAAAATTCCAGACAAACGATTTTGAGGAGCAAAACTTAAAGATATGACAGAAATAAGGGCATTTGTAGGAATGACGTAAAGAGTAAATTAGGACCTCTTTGGCCATAGATTTTTTAAGTAGTTTAAAAAACATGGCAAATAATGTTTGACCATACAATTTGTTATTATTTGGTAAATATTTTTGCCAAATATTCAAATTTCCAATTCTAGAAAACAAGTATGAAAGTGAAATATGTTTTCTAAATACTATTGTCCAACACACGATGAAACTTTATGGTCCAACACACAATGAAACTTCACCCAAATCTTTACTCAAAACTAGTAAAAATTATTTGAAAATCTATGGTCAAGCACTAGCTAATTATTTGGGCTTTCAGACCTAACCTCTCTACTTCTTAATCTGCTTCTGCGAATTAAAATTAGGGATAATTTTAAATATGTACAAAAAAATAAATAGCTTTTAACAAGAATAGCCAATGTTGTTTACAAGAGAAATAACCATTAGGTCATTATCTTTCTTTTGTTTAGCAGTAATTAAAAACAAAAGACCTTTTTCTGTTGCATTTTTTTACAAAAAAAAACAAAACATTTTTTTTAAATCTTTTTTTGTACAACTTTTATTCATGTATTAAATATTTTATAAATGTTGTATAAACATGTATATATAATATACAAATACTTATATAAAGTATCAATATAGTATAAATAGTTATGTAGTGTATATGTGATGTATCGATATTGTATAAATAATATATAAACGTGTATCAATGTGATATAATGGTGTATAAATATGTATATATGATATACAAATAGTTATGAAGTGTATATGTAATGTATCGATATTGTATAAATAGTGTATAATAGATATATAATAATAATAATAATAATAATAATAATAATAATAATAATAATAATAATAATAATAATAATAATAATAATAATAAATGGTGTATAAATTTCTATACATGACATATATTGAAGGAAAAAATCAAGTGACTCTTAACTTTTCTTCTTCATCTAGCAGTCAACATACACCACCACCAATCTCTACAACAACCACCAACTATTCCACCCCCCATAACCTCTTTCCCATTTTCTTGTTTTTCTTGAGTTCCATCATTAATGGTGAGCTCCAAGCTTAGACTAAATTGAAGTTCGTCAAAACCATCAAACAACACAGTCAACAATAAATAGTTTTTAATAGCAGAGAAAGCACTAATAAATAAAAATGAGCTCCGTCTTCGTCGAGGTACTAATTGTTCCTGTCGTTGGAGTTCTGATGAACATTTTTGGCAAATATCAATACCAAAATGCTCAGAAAAAGGAGCTACAACTCACCAACTCAAAAGGCCCAATTGAATTGGAGCACATTTCGTCAAATTTAGGAATTAGGGTTTTGACCAGTAAAAATAATTCAAATTCAGGCGACGGAGCTCCAGCCAATGAAATGCAAAACTTAGTCTTAACTTACTCAAGATAGAGATAGTAATGTTTCCCCTAAAATGGACATTAACAACACCGAATAATCAACCAAATAGACATTTTAGTAACCTATATTGAAGTTCAAATTGAAGCAAAATGCACATAAAAACAATAAATAATCAACAAAAATGAAGGAATGTACCTATGTTGAAGCTCAAATCAGAGGAATTTTTGAGAGAAAAACAAAAAAAGGGCAGAAACTGAAAGAAGAAAGCTTAGGGAGAGGTGGAGTAGTGTGTAAGAGAGAATTGATAATAAATATGTGTTATTATAGAAATTTTACGACATGGGTCATTTGGGGTAATTTTTACAAAATTAAGTCATTTTACTTGTAAATAATTGTAGCGGTCTGCCGATTGAGCTGATTTTTGGCCAACTTGTTCTTCTCATCTCAATTTGACAGAAATGAATTTGGTGGCTTGTAGCTCCTATTTTTTATCCGTGAACAGTAGTTGCATTTTGATATTTGTGCTCCTTTTAATTCTCTAGTTAGGTGATATCTTGTTGTGTTGTTGATCGTTGTTTGGTACTTATTTTGAGTCCAATTTTGGAGAATAATATTCTAACTCTTTGTGATTATAGTGGAGGTTTGTTCCCATAGTTTTTTTACTCTTCACATAGAAGGGTTTTCCACGTAAATTTTGTGTCTCGTATGGTTGATTTTATTATTGTCTTCTTGTGTTCGCTTGGTTAATTTATTTTTTGCCATAGTACCTTTGTTTTGCTTGAGTTTCCTTGTCTCCTCTTGGTTCAAATCGAAAGGAAAATATTAGACTGAGATATTCTTCCGCTGCTACCCTACCATGTACTTTGATAGTGACTTGCCTCTTCTTCAACAAAGTGGTATCAGAGCATAGGTTCTTATTAATTATCGACTTGAATAATAGAGGAAAATATGGGGAAAAAATGGTGTGTTTGAATGGTAGTAATTATCATACTTGGAAAGGTAAGATGAAAAGTCTTTTCTTTGTCAAGAAAATATATTTACCTGTGTTTGTGTCTACTAAACCTCAATCCGTGATAGATGAGGATTAGGAATTTAAGCACCTACAGGTTTGTGCCTATATTAGACAATGGGTTGAAGATAATGTTCGAAACCATATTATGAATGAGACATATGCAAGAAGTTTATGGGACAAGCTTAAGATATTTTATGCTTCGAAGACTGGCAATAACAAGTTATTTCTGCTTAACCAATTGATAAATATTAGGTGTAAAGAGGGCATTCCTCTTTTTGATCATATAAATGATCTTCAGGGTTTCCTTGATCAGCTGTTCGAAATAGGTGTAAAGTTTGATGAAGTAATTTAGGGACTTTGGCTTCTTAATACGCTGCTGCTTGACTCTTGGAAAACTCTTTGAGTTTTTTTGACTAATCTGCTCCCAGTGGTATTGTAACTATGGAGTATGTTAAGAGTGGTGTCTTAAATATAGGGATGAGAAGAAGATCGCAGGCCTTATCTTCTTAATCTTCACACTCTGATGTTTTGGTGGCTGAAAAGAGGGGGAGAAATAAGTCCAGAGGTCCGAACAATAGAGATAAAAGTAGAAGCAAGTCGAAGTCTAAATTCAAGAATGTTACATATGATTATTACAATAAAAAGGGGCATATCATGAAATATTGTTAAAAGCACAAGAGAGATATGAGAAAACAAAAAAAAAAGACAATAATAAAAATTGTGTTGTTGTTGTTGCTAATGATGATCTTCTTGTTGCTTGTGTTGAGAATGCCATTAATCTTTTTCTTGATGAGTCTTGATGGTTTGTGAATTCTGGTTCTACTTCCCATGTTACGTCAAATAGGAAATTATTTTCTTCTATACTCTAGGAAATTTTGGGATATTAAAAATAGAAAATAATGATGAAGTTAAAGTACTTGACATTGGCACTGTTTGTTTGAAAAGTAACAGTTGTTTAAAACTAGTTCTCAATAATGTCAAGCATGCTCCAGATGTTCGCTTGAATTTGATTTTGGTAGTGAACCTTGATGATAAGGGTTATGTTAATACCCTTTGTGTTGGTCAGTAGAAGCTTACTAGAGGTTCGATGATTGTGGCTCGAGGTGACCAGTTTTCTAACTTGTATGTATTTCAGGGCTCCACTTCTAGAGGCTTAGTAAACTTGGTAGAGAATTATACTTCATCAAAGTTATGGAATATAAGATTGAGTTATATGAGTGAGAAGGGGATTGATAGTTTTGCTTTAAAAAATTACTTTCTAGAGTGAAACAAGCAAAGTTAAACAAGTGTGTTCATTGCTTAGCCGGTAAATAAAAAAGAGTTTCTTTTCAGAGTCATCCGCTTTCAAGAAATCTTGATTTGCTAGATTTGGTATATTTTGATAAGTGTGGTCCTTTTAAAGTAAGGTCATATGGTGGTGCACTTTACTGTGTGGCTTATTGATGATCATTCTCGAAAATTCAGGGTATTTTCTTTAAAGTCCAATGATCAAGTACTTGATGTGTTCAAGGGTTTCTAGGCCTTGATTGAGAGATAGACAGGGAAATAATCAAATACATCCTCTCAAAGAAATATTGCGGACAGCAGGGTATCCGATATTATAAAACTCCTCCAAAAACTCCATAGTTAAATGGTTTAGTAGAGAGGATGAATAGTACTCTAGTTGAGAGAGTTATTGAAAGACCCCACAAAATTCTAAGATTAACTCATTCCGTTAAAGCTTGAAAAGAGGTCCCAGACTTAGAAATTTCAGCTAAGTGTTTATGCTTTAGAATATTTTAGCCTTCATAAGTTGGTGATCCTATTTCATGACCCTTATGACCTTAAAATATCGAGTTTTAGGTTGATTCATGATCAGGAATGTCAGTAGGTCACTTCGGGTGAGTTTTAAATTTTTTGGACCTCGTTTGAACTATGTTCAGGTGACTAAAACAGTGGGTCGACGCGATCTCAACGCATTGCATCACCCATCGCATCGATAGATAAATTTTCTCCCAACTTTCTATGCAATTTTAGTGAACAAATGCAAACTCGACGCGGTGCATTAGACATTGCATCGATGCCATCGATGCAGTGTGTCGTTCTGCGAGTAACTGGGCATGATTTTTGCTTTTTTAATTCCATATCAAGAGGGGTTAATAGGTATTTATCCCATTTCTATCCAGCCCCCAAAACACGAAATTAAGTCATTCTTAGGGCTAAAACATTCATCCTCTCAATAACAAACCCTAGGGGATCTAATTTCAAATTCAAAATTCATGAACACACTATCAATCTTCGGATTCAAGCATCAAGGTATGTGAAGTGTTCATCCAAGGGTTTCCTTCCACCCTTGGAGTTAGAGAAACTCTTTTAAACTATAAGTTAATTGATTTCAAGAATTCTATGTGGGATTTAAGTGTATTCATGATTATAATGTTCATTGTGTTATAACCCATGGTTTATTCAAAGTTTTATGTGAAAATATTTATCATGTGTGTAGTATTCAAAGTTCTAACCCGAAAATCTAGCTACTTACCTAGAATTACAGTAGCTAAAGAATTGTCTTAGTAACATCATGTACAGTAGTACTTGGTCAGTTACAAAACTCAGTGAACTTAATCCAGTTTAGTTAGTCAATAAGATCTGTAATAATTCTCTCAGAATGTGTATTGATTACCGTTAGTTGAACAAAGTCACAGTTAAGAACAAGTACCCACTTCCCAAAATATGATTTATTCAACCAATTTCAGGGTGCTAGTTACTTTTCTAAGATAGACCTCAGATCAGGCTATCATCAGCTCAGAGTCAGAGAATGTGACATTTTAAAAATATCTTTCAGAACTCGGTATGGTCACTTCAAATTTCTAGTCATGTCTTTGGTCTTACCAATGCCCTAGAAACTTTCATGGACTTGATGAACAGAGTGTTCAAGCAGTACTCGGACATGTTCGTCATAGCTTCATAGATGATATTTTTGTCTATTCTTGTAGTGAACATGACTATGCAGACCATCTCAGAATAGTATTACAGACCCTCAAAGCCCATCGGTTGTTCACCAAATTCAGTAAATATAAATATTAGCTAAGTTCAGTAGCTTTCCTTGGTCATATAGTTTCTGATAATGGCATTAGAGTTGATCCTCAAAACACTGAAGTATTAAGAAACTAGCCTAGACCCATATATCCGATAGATACTATGAGTTTCTTGGGTTTGGATGGCTATTATCGATGGTTTGTTAAAGGATTTTCATCTATTGCATCCCCTATGTCAAGATTGACTCAGAAGAAAGTCAAGTTCTAGTGGTAAGATTCTTGGGAGAAAAGTTTTCAAAAGTTGAAAACTCGACTCAGTACAACCCCAGTTTTACTTTGCCCGACGATTCAGATGCATTTGTTGTGTATTGTGATGCTTGCAGAGTTGGAAGGTCATAGCCTATGACTCTAGACAGCTTAAGTCCCATGAAAAGAATTATCCCACCCATGATCTTGAGTTAGCAGCTGTAGTGTTTGCATTAAAGATTTGGAGGCACTATTTGTATGGGGTACAAGTTGATGTGTTCACAGACTATAAAAGTTTGCAGTATGTATTTTCTCAGAAAGACTTAAACTTGCGTCAGAGAAGGTGGTTAGAGTTATTGAAAAACTATGACGTGGGTGCCCCGTATCATTTGAGCTAGGCCAATATAGTGGCCGATGCTCTTAATAGATTATCCATGGGTAGTGTTGCTCATGTTGAGGATGGTCAGAAGAAGTTAGTTCAGGAAGTTCATCAGCTTACCAGGTTGAGTGTTCGTTTTGTTGATTCAGCTGAGGTTAGTGTTTGGGTGCAAAATAGTTCAAAATCATCTTTGGTTTTCAAAGTAAAAGAAAAGCAGGACAGAATCCCAGTTTAGTTAATATGAAAGAGTCAGTCAGAGACCAGAAAGTAGAGGTTTTCTCCCATGGGGGAGATGGTGTATTGTGGTTCTAGGGTAGACTATGTGTGCCATGTATGGATGCGTGAGACAGTGGATTCTTGAAGAAGTACATGGTGCACATTACTTGATTAATCCAGGGTCTACTAAGATGTATCGTGACTTACAGGATGAGTATTGGTGGAGTGGGATGAAGAGATACATTGCAGAGTTCGTGGCTAAGTGCTCTACGCTTTAGCCAGTTAAGATTGAGCATCAGAAGCCTAGTGGGTCTATGCAGGAGTTCAGTTATCCCACTTGGAAGTGGGAGAAAGTGAACATGGACTTTATGATGGGTTTGTCTCATACTCATCGTCAGCATGATTCGATTTGGGTCATTGTAGATAGGATGACCAAATCAACCCATTTTTTGCTAGCCCATAATTTTTACTCAATCTAGGATTATGCCAAGATCTAAGTTAGAGAGTTAGTCAGATTGCACAGAGTTTTATTATCCATCATTTGAGATAGAGGTACACAGTTCACCTCTCACTTTTGGAAAGCCTTCTAAAAGGGTCTTGGTACTTAAGTTCACCTAAGTACAACCTTCTACCCTCAGATAGATGGTCAAGCAGAAAGGACCATCCAGACTCTAGAAGATATGTTAAGAGCATATGTCATTGACTTTAAGGGTAGTTGGGATAACCACTTGCCTTTGATTGAGTTCGCGTATAATAACAACTATCATTCCACTATTCAGATAACTCTATTTGAGGCATTTTATGGGAGGAGATGTAGGTCTCCCATTAGTTGGTTTGAGGTAGGTGAGACTGCATTGGCAGGGCCTGACTTAGTATTTGATACCTTAGAGAAGGTTCAGTTGAGAAGGTTCAGTTGATCAGAGAGAGGCTTAAGACAGCTCAGAGCCGATAAAAATTGTATGTTGATGTGAGAAGAAAAGATCTCAAATTTGAGATTGGCGATTTTGTGTACTTAAAAATCTCTCCCATAAATGGGGTGAAGAGGTTTGAAAATAAGGGGAAGCTCAGTCCTCAATATGTCGGTCCTTACAAAATTCTCAGCCATTTCAAAAAAGTAGCTTACGAGCTTGAGTTGCCTTCAAACTTATTTTCAGTATACCCAGTGTTTCACGTCTCCTTGATAAAGAAGTGCATAGTTGGCCCAACACTTATAGTCCCTATAGAGAGTATAGATGTTCAGAATAGTCTCTCTTATGAGAAAGTTCCAATCGAAATCCTTGATCATCAAATTCGCAGACTGAGGAACAAAGAAGTTACTTTGGTCAAAGTTCTTTGGTGGAATCAGTCCGTTGAGGGAGCTACTTGGGAAGCAAAAGGAGACATGCTAACTAAGTATCCCTACCTTTTCTCCGTAAACTCAAACTAAACTCAAGGTAACAACCTTCCTTAGATTTACTCAGTTCCATGCTCAGATTACCTTTACAAACATGGTATTAATTACCTATAACACCCCAAGTCTGTACCCTGGATGCTACACAGTGCTCATAATCTCGAGGGATCACAAGCTAACCCATGATTGGTACCTTCTATAATAACTGAATAATAATAGTGTATTATGCAGAAATTAGGTGGAAACTTGCCATAAGATTTAAAATTATAAATAAATACTGAGTACTAAAAACTGAATACTGATACATCTGTCTGAAACACTCTAGTCTGAAAAGCCTCTACTGCATGAACAAGGAGTTGATGGGACAAGTCCCCAATTAACTCCGACTACTGAAATAAACTAAGTACTAAAATACTGGAATAATAAATCTATCCTTGAATAATGAGGACTCACCACTAGTCTGCTGTTGATGGATCGGGCTCCTAAGTATGATCGGGAGCCCGTGCATCTGAACTTATGATATAACACATCATAGCAAAAAAATGGTATGCGTCAGTACTTTGAATGTACTAGTATGCTAAGTCAGGTAGGTTGAGATGCATGGGTTCATATGCATGAATAATACTGACTGAATAACATTAGTATAACTGAATGAGATTACATGGGTGAATATGAAAACTATAATTGAGGTCGTAATAACACTGGTTACTGAGTTTTGAATTACTGATTTACTGATATCTAAGTTTACTGATATTGTATTACTATTAACTGAGCGGCTGTATCTGAAAATCCTATTTCTATAAAATTATTCTGAGTTCCATACTGAACTGAGTGATTATATCTGACAATCCTTATTTTGGTAGAACTGAAATAAGTTCTATTTAAAGACTAAAACTATAACTGTGGGAGGTAATCAAATAATCGACATGCCCCTTTCTGATTAGATTGGGGTCCAACTTGTAACCCCAATTAGAAGGGTGTCAGTATTGTGCCATGGGTAAAGACAACTATGAGTTAACCCTCTTGATAGGAAGCTCTTTCGTCAACCCTCGCTATCAGGAAAACTCGTATGAGATGTATCAACCCTAGTCTGGCAGGAAAATATCTCAACCTATGCTGGCTACATAGTTTTGTAATGCATGGATTGCTACTAAGGGTCAAAACTTCTGCTGGCAGGAATACCCCCATCCCTGGGTTCTCTTGGTGCTGAATCCTACTCTCAATTGAATAGACACTGAACTGATTCCTCGTTCCTACTAGGCTTGACTGAGCTGTTATTGATTATACTGTCTAACTGAACTGAATTGAACTGAACTGAGTTCACTGAGTTTTGCTGACTGATGGAACACTACTGAATTCTGTAAACTGATTGAATTTACTGACTTCTGAACTAGATACTGAACTGGACTAGAATGATACTGAGTTTTTCTTGAGTTATGTAACTGACTGAGATTACTACTGATCGTAACATGACTGAGATTATTTTGTAACTGACACTAGTTCTAGGTAAGTAGCTAAATTATCGGGTATTAAATACCCCCAGGACTCGATAGCATGAAAAGTAAATCACTACATGACTTTAGTAGCATAATGTTACTAGCTTGCTAATAATACATTCACTTAGACATCTTTGGTCAAATACTTGGTATACATGAGCTTGTGCATGATTGAAATCACATAATAACATTTATGCTTGGACTAGTCTAATCACATAAGAATTTTGACAAACACTTAGGGAGCATAGGTATTTCACATATCAATAAACATGTAGTAATATCATGGATTCTACATTCGACTTGTAATTCAAGAGTTTGACATGTAGTTCACAAAATTTAATTCACAATTAAACTAGTTTGCATGAAACTTGGGACAAAACATAGAATTAGATCATCATTAATTAGATCATCATTAACATCATAATCATTAATACATTCAAGATCTAACATGAAATCCATGAAATCAATTAACTTGTATTTAGAAAGAGTTTCTTGAACTCCAAGGGTGGAAGGAAACCCTTAGATGAATACTCCACATACCTGGGTTGCTAAATTCTTGAAGAATGATGGTAAAATCTTAAGCCTTGAGTTTGAAATTTGATCTCCTAGGGTTTTTGTTCTTGAGTAAATTCTGAATAGGGAATGAATTTTGCCTCTAAAGGGGTTTAATTTTGTGTTTTAAGGGCTGATATAAGGTGGAAAAAGATCCAATTACCCCTGAGGATGCGACTTTTAATTATTGAAACTACACTAGCGATGCGTAGATCGATGCGCCGCATCGTTGACATTGGCGCAATAGCTAATGCGTCGCATCGAGTCCGCAACAGTTCACTAGAACTAACACTGGGAGCTGGGGAAAAATACTCATCGACGTGATGGGTGACGCGGTGCATTGAGATCGCTTTGATCCACTGGTTTAAGCTTTCGAATGTGTTTCAAATGAAGTTCAAAAAATTTGAAACTTGTCTGAGAATACCTACTGACATTGTTGATCATGAATTAACCTAAAAATTGATACTTAAAGGTCATAATGGTCATGAAATAGAGTCGCCAACCTATGAAGGTAAACACTAAGTATGAACACTTAGCTGAAATTAAATTTTCTAAGTTTGGAACCCCTTAACAAGCTTTAAAGGTCTGAGTTAAGCTTAGGATTTTGCGGGGTGTTACATTACCACTGCATTTCATCCTCATGACAGTTATGTATTCATGAATCAATTCAGTCATATAATCATGCTTTAGTTATGCATGTTCAATGTGAAAGCTTAGTTTATCAGTAGTTTCAGTCATGTAATCATGCTTCAGTTGTGCATGTTCAGTATGTAACCTTAGTCTATCACTATTCTTAGCTTAATCAGTCTCATTCGAGGATGAATGTTCCCAAGGAAGAGATATTGTAAAATCCTGGAAAATCCTAGCCATTTCAATCCTTTATAGCATGCCAAAAGAGGTCCTAGACTTAGAAAAATTCTACTAAGTGTTAAGACTTAGAATCATTTTTTAACCTTAGTAATTGGATGGTCTTGTTTTCAATCCTTACGACCTTAAAATATTGATTTTTAAATTTATTCATGATCAAAGATGTCAATAGGACACCTTGTATGTGTTTTGGATTTTTCGGCCGTCGTTAGAAGCTTGTTTGGATGTCCAAGGCAGTGAGTCGACACAATGTCGACGTGTTGCATCATCCATCACATCGATAGTATCGCCACCAGCATCAAGCACGCAATTTTTAGTGAGATGACGAGATATCAATGCGTCATGTCGTCCATCGTATCGACCCCATCAACGCGATGAATTGGCGGTCGCGTCACTGGACAGTTTTTGCTCATTTAAAATCCGACTTTCCAAGGGCAATTGAGTCAATTTTCCCATTTTTATTCAGTCCTCAAACACAAAATTAAGCTATCCAAGGGCAAAATCACTCCCTCTCTCTCAAATCCTCTCAAGAATAAAACTCTAGGTCATTTAATTTCAAGTCCAAGCTTCAAGAACACACCAATGATTTTCACGAATTTAATTACCAAGGTATGTTAGGTGTTCATCTTTGGGTTTCCTTCCACCCTTGAAGTTTAAGAACCCTTTGTAATTTTTTTTTTTTGCATTAATAAGGAATTTTGTTGGTTGAAAAAAAGATACTAAATGAGCTTTAGTGAATTAAAAAAGTTATAATTTTGTGAGCTAATTTTACCACCTCACTCTGATATCGAAGGGATCCAATCCTCACTTCATCACATCCGATGGGAGCATTATAAACATTTTCATAGGCCAGATTTTAGTAGTTAATTAATCATATTAAATACTTGTGTATATTAACATCCTTTTAGATTTAGATTCTTTTGTGTCAATGTGTGTAATCTTAGGTGGATGTATACACCTAAGTGTCATTAGCAACACATATTTAGCATAATTTTAAGTACTTCTTATGTGTATAAAGAGTTGTTTATGGTTTAATTGAGAAGATATATGTTAAATTACATTTTTATAGCATTTAAGGTGAGTTCAAAACACGTTTAGAATCAAATTAGTCATATAGAGTTTAGATGAGAAAACTAGTGTTTTTAGCTTGAGCTATGTGTTGTTCTAGTGTATCTCGATGAATTCAATTGTGTTGTCTGGGAACTAATTCATGGTCTTTGATGTTATATGAGACCATGTGAGATGCTATGAGAAATATTCGGTAGCATATAAAGGTCAAATAATGCTGGAAAGACACCCACCAAGTGAGAATGAAAGGCAAAAGAAAGGAGTAAACTATGACAAAATTTGAAATTTTTGAGCACATAGGGGTGCCACTCCCGCAAGACTTTGAGATAAGGTCATTACATGCATAAATACACAATTTATCATTTCAAGAAATAGTGTTCATCTGCGATAATAGCGTGCCACGCCCTAAATACACCATAATATGGGCATGCAACGCCCAAGGCACAAAATCTGTCAACTTCCCCATATTATAAATAGGACACTTGGTTCTTGTTGTAAACACTTTTGGATGAATTTTGGACCTGAAAAACACACTAGGAAGGTTGTAATTAGGGTTTTTTTTTATCTTTTACTTTAATTTACTTTGTATTTATACGCATGAATTCCTTAATTGTGATTAGTTGTATGACCGTGAGTGGCTAAACGATCTTATTCTTGGGTTTAGGCCAAGAACATGAATAATTGTGCTTATAATTGATTTGATTTATTATTGATTATCATGTTTGGTTGTTCATATATTCTTATTCTCACTATTCTATGGATTCACAACCCTATGGATAAACCTATATTTCTATTGTGAGTCCAGAAGGAGGAACAATAGATTAGATTGTGGAATATACTTAATTCACTCAATTTGGCTCAAATACGGGAAGATGTATAAATGTATTTAACTTAGTACTCGGATTCCCGCTCAATGATATAGTTGTGGGGCTAAGTTAGATAGATAATTAGAGGTCTGAAAGACCATAATCATATTATCAACCCCATGAATCAACAACCAGGATAATTGACTTAACCAACAAAATTGTATAGCTTAGTAGGATTGTTCAAATCCATTGACCCTGAATTTCTTCCCATTATTGTTCAAACACTTTATAATTTCAAATTGTTTACTGTTAACGTTACTTCTCAAATCTCAAATGTTAATGGTTACACTCATACTTATTTAATTTGATTAGTTAAGCTAGAATTGGGTTGTTTTTAAACTATGTCCCTGTGGGTTCGACATCCAGCTCGAAAGGGCTACCTTATTACTTACACAACTATCTACGCTTGCGTGTGCGGTAGGATCACACCATGTTTTTAGTGCCATTATTGGGGACTTGAAATTAACAAATTTCTTACTTTTAGTTTTGCTATTTTGTTTTATAAGTGCTAAAAACTTGATCTTAGCTTCTGAACTTGCAAGAACAGGCCTAAATCTCAAGTAAGTTGGCAAGGAAAATGGACTTGGTTGACCCATATCCTGAACTCGAGCTACGCTTGCATTAATTAAGGAGAAAATCATTACTCATCTATCGAATACCGCAAGTTCAATCGAAAAAAAACTATTTTTACTATCATGATTGAAGAAGTACCAACTTGTAGGATTGTATGCAAAGTGACAATCCCACTTACAACCAATATTACCTACACCATCCTCAGATCAAAACCTAGTGGTAGGTTCAAGCTCAAAGAAGATATGGTGCATTTACTGCATAGCAGTGGGCAGTTCACAGACTTTTCACATGAAGATCCATAAGTTCATTTATATATTTTCTTGGAAATTAGTGATACTTTTATTCCCACTGCAGTCTCTACTGACTACGCGGCTCACTCTCTTCCCCTTTTAACTTTTAGAGGAAGAAAAGAAATGGTTAAAGGCAAAACCTTCAAACTCCATCACTACATGGCCTAGAAAAGAAGTTCATCATTTAATTCTTTTCATCTGGCAAGGCTGCAACATTACGTAGTGAGATTTTGAGTTTTAAGCAGAATCCAGATGAGAAACTTTATTAGGTATGAGAGAGATTCAAATATCTTCTTTGGGATTATCCACACCATCAACAGATGAATGATGTATTGGCTCACACTTTTATTGAAGCTCTTGACCATACTATGAAATTTTGTTAGATTTAGATACAGGTGGTCAAGCATTGGAGAAAAGTTATGATAGGGTGATATGTCTAGAAATACAGTGAAAAAGCCTGCCAAAATAATTGAAGTGGACAGTGTCACAATTTTGGCTACTCAGTTAACATCTCTTCAAAAATAAATAATGGCACAGTTCAACAGGTTGAGTGTGGTCCAACCTTGGGCATAAGTAAATATAATCCAGCAGATCCTATTTTGGCATAAGATTTATGGTATTACTGGTCACTCCGTAGCCTAATATGGAGAAAATTTAGATTCAATTAACTTTGTGGGCAATGCAAAGAAAGTAGTCTTTACTATGATATTGACTACAACCGTAATTGGAGGGTCAACCCTACTATTCATGGGGCAATAATCAAACTCAGAATCAACAATTTCAGCAACAACAAAACATTCACGCTAGTAGTATAAAATAAAGATTGAAAAAGATCCTGGCAAATTTAAAAAAGATGGTTGTAGAGATTAAAAATCAACAGCGTACTAAAAAAAAATATAAAGCAACAGTTGGGGTAGTTAGCTTTGGCTTAGAATATCAGACCTCAAGGGGGTTTTTCAAGTGACACATAGAATCTGAAGCAGGTAATGGGAAACACTTTGAGGAGTGGTATATACTTAATTGACAGACCCCGAAAGAAAAATCAGGAAGTATAGGTAGTGTTAGTACCACAATAGGTAGAGTAGAAGCAAGTGGAACCCAAAAGATACTAAAAGTTCAGAGAAGTCAAAGTACCCAAAAATAAAGGCAGCTGAGCTCACATAAGAGATACCACCACCATCGCTCTTTTAAAAGTTCAAAAAGGCTAAAGAGGATGAATGTTTTAAAAAGTTCTTTGACGTATTTATTGAACTTCACATTATCCTTCCTTTACTAGTTGTTTTGCAAGGTATGACTAAGTACGGTAAGTACTTGAAGATGTGGTGACCAATAAGTTAAAGTTGGGAAACATTGAGGTGGTGACACTTATTGAGGAGTGTAGCTCATTTGTGATGAGCAAGATACTTAAAAAAATTAAGGACCCCGAGAGTTTCACCATCCTCATACAAATTGGTGAAATCGATATGGTCCATGCCTTGAATGTCTTGGGAGTGAGTATAAATTTGATTCCCCTATCTATTTTTAATACTCTGGATTTTGGAAGACTGGGCCATGTTCGGTAGTGCTCTAAAACTAGAGTGGTGCCTAAAGAAATCATCGAAGACGTTCTCATTAAGGTTGGTGATTTCATTATTCATGCTGATTTTATTATGCTTGATTTTGATGTAGATGATAGGGTACCAATCATACTAAAGAGTTTATTCTTGGCAATAAAAAGATCACTTATTGATGTAAGAGAGGGCACTCTCACCATGAGACTAAATGATGAAGAGTTGGTCTTTAAGGTATACAAAAAACCTAATCCATATTTTCCTTATAAGGATTTTTATATAATTATAGACATGTAAGTGGATAAGTGTGGGGTGGAGGAGTGCACCTCTTCGAACTATCTCATAGAGTTGCCCAAACCACCCATTTAGCTCGAGATTGAGAAACTTCAAAGGGAGCTTGACAAGGCTAGTGTAGAGAAAGTTGCAGACCTAGAGAGTAGAGACTCAAGAGGTTAGAAAAGAGTAAGAAGATGGCTTATGAGTAAGAAAAAGAGGTTGAAGGAATAAAGTTGAAGAGTAGTGATGTAAATCGTGTCACGACACTAAATCAGGATATACTTGGGAGGTAACCCAGGTTAAGGTAGGTATTTTATATTCTAATTTTTCTTTATATTACTATTGTTTTTGAGTTACTGGTTGACGAAAAAGCTGAGTACCAGTAACCCAAGATAAGAAATATGACAAAGAATGAGTGTGGGTCCATCAGATCTCGTTGATGATTAAGATGCTGCTAGTTAGGCTTAGAGTTCTCATGGAGTATTCTGTCCTTACTTCTAGTCATACTTTGGGGACAAAGTGTGATTTTTAGTGTTGGGTGAGAAATCTTCCAATTGCTTGGGCTGAAGTGCTACTATAGGATTTTTATGTTTATTTGTTTTTCTAGTTTCGGCTAAATTTGAAAAAATTACAAAAAGATTTAGGGTGAAGTTCTACTATAGGATTTCTATGTTTATTTGTTTTTCTAGTTTTGGCTAAATTTGAAAAAATTACAAAAAGATTTAACATTTGTTTTCTGTTAGTTTTTGTTGGTGTTAGTCTAGTAGGGGCACACTTCACCCAACCTTTAATTTTTATTTTCATTCTTTTTTTGAGGGGGCGTCCTTTGAACCTAGTATTCGATTTTTATTTTTAGGAGTAAATTTTAAATTTTTTGTATTAGGTATACGTGAGATGCTCTTGCTTTGTTCGATTTATGATTATATGGTGCAAGTGGTTTTGAACGTAATAAAATGTATATAGTGTTGAATGACTATTGTTGAGACACCTAGCCCTATGTTTATGACTCTTGAGTGATGTTGTCTTGATGTAAATTCTTTCTACTGCTTGGTTTAGAGTCTATAGGGATCCTACTTAATTGAAGCATGTCCCATGTGTTAGTGGGGTCTTTTGTTATATTTCTTGTTCCATATTAATGTTTAGAACTTGCCTGGTGTATGTGCAAAGCAAAATAAAACATGTCAAGTTTAGGAGGTGATATAGGAATTTTTGATAGCCATGTTTCATACCCTCTTTGTATCTCCTAGTTGCGTGATCTAAGTCAAGTTCTATTGACCTTTTAGCCTATTCTTTGATAACCTCATTTGTCGCATATTCCCCTTCTTTAATTGACTGTAATTTGATCCAAAGATCTTAAGTGCTTTAGTTGAAAAATAAAGATGGTTAATGAGTGTAATATTTAAGAAGGATAAAGTGAAGGTCAAGCCCCAAGGAAATAATAACTATTGGTTTGAAAAAGTTTATGTGGTGTGGCTGACAATGAGGTAATGAAATGAATGAAATTGATCAAAATTGAATTATGTGTGTTAGTGAACATTCCTTAATAATATATGTGAACTAGATTACAGAGATCGAGTAAAACAAAAGAGATGTGAGGAGATAGAAGTGGTGAGAAAGTGATTATGTAGAGAGGAGTTCAATGTTGTTTGTGATGTATTAAAGCGCTTAGGGATGATAGTTACTATTAGTGGCTGAAATAGTCCCTATCCATCCCTTGGCCTACATTACAACCCTTAAAATTTTATTTGGTCTTGAGCCTCAATATTATAATATTAGTGGAGTACTTAACGAAGGGAAATCCTATGGTTCATCTTAGGTGACATGTGAATTCTTTGTGAGAGTGAGTGAAATTTGATTCTTACAACCATTCTTGTGATAAACTGCATCTCCGGGAGTGAATATGGGTAACTCTCTTGTGGTGAGGGCGCGCGTTTGATGATAGTTAGGTGACTTATATAATATCTTATGTTGAGAAATATGCATGAGTTTTCCAATTTGGTAGAGTCAATTCTTGAGGTTAGAATGTCTTAAAGTAGTGTTCATGAGCTTTCAAATGTATATGACATGCTTAAATTGGAACTTGTTATTCATGAAGTCATTGTAGTGCAAGCTTGGGTGTCTTTCTTGTGTTAGTAATATGGAGTATTTATTGAATAGTGTTTAATATAAAGAGTTATTTGAGGATGAACAGGGCTTTAAGTGGGGGCTAGTAAACTTAGGTGAATGTATGCATCTGTGTCATTAGCTACACATATTTAGCCTAGTTTTGAGAACTTCTTGTGTATATAATGAGTTGTTTATGGTTTAATTGAGCAATTATATGTTAAATTACATATTAATTGTGTTTAAGGTGTGTTCAAAATAAGTCTAGAATCAAATTGGTCACATCGAGTTTAGAAGAAAAAACTAGTGTTACTAGCTTGAGCTATATGTTGTTCTAGTATATCTCGATGAATTCTATTGCATTGTGTGGGCACTAATTCGTAGTGTTTGATGTTATAGGAGACCGTGTGAGATGCTAGGATCAATGTTCGAGAGCATAACAAGGTCAAATGATGTTGGAAAGCATGCACCATTTGAGGAAATCAAAGGCAAAAAGGAGTAAACTATGACAACATTTGAAAATCTTAAGCACATGGGCGTGCCACGCCCTCAAGCTTCTAAGATAAGGTAATTACATTCCCCAAGCACAAAGTATCATTTCAATAAACAATATACATCCGCGTTAAGGCGTGCCATGCCCTAAAAGCGTCACAACATGGGCGTGCCATGACCAAGGCACAAAATCGACCAACTTTCTCATATTATGAATAGGACACTTGGCTCTTGTTGTAAACACCTTGAATGAATTTTGGGGCTGAAAAATACACAAAGAAAGCTTTAATTAGGTTTGGGGCTGACAAACACACAAGGAAGGTTGCAAGTAGAGTTCTTTATCTCTTACTTTAGTTTACTTTTGGTTTCTACGTATGAATTCCTTAATTATGATTTGTTGTAAGACCATGAGTGAATAACCGCCCTCATTCTAGGGTTGAGTTCAAGAACATAAATACTTATGCTAATAATTGAGTTGGTTATTCCCATTATTCTACGAATTTGCGACCTTTAGGATAAACTTATATTTCTACTGTGAGTCCAGAAAGAGGAATAATAGATTAGATCGTGGAATATATGGAGTGGGATCCTCTACTTGGAGAAATCAATGTTAGAATTAGTGTTTAGGATAGGAATATACTTAATTCTCCCCATTTGGCTCAAATACGGGAGGATATACTAATGGTTTAACTTAGAAATTGGCATTTCTTTTCATCAATGTAGTGTTGGGGCTAAGTTAGATAGATGATTAGAAGCTCGGAAGACCATAATCATGTTATCAGCCCCATTAATCAACAACCAAGATAATTGACTTAACCAACGAAATTGTATAGCTTAGTAGGATTATTCACAGTGCCTGGCCCTGGATTTATCCCCATTATTGTTCAAACTCTTTATAATTTTAAATTATTTTCTTTTAAATTTACTTCTCAAATGTCAAACATTATTGTTTACACTAGCAATTGTTTAATCTGATTAGTTAAGCTAGAATTAGATTGTTGTTAAACCATATCCATGTAGGTTCGACATCCGGCTCGTGTTAATTGAAAAAAATAATAAAGTTAGAAATTAGGGCTACAAAAAAGATCACTTAAAAGACATTAGAATTTGATCTTGAACATTCTGGCAACTAATTTGCCGTCGTTAAATATGATCTTGAACAACTTGGCATTTGTTTTTCATTTATTTTTGATATTTGAAACTTAAAAGAGAAATACTTGAATGCGTGCGACTTGTAACGAAATTTGTAACCTTTGATCCCCGAGTTCCTTATGGTTTCTTGTTTGAATTCTGGTGTCTTGATGAATTATGAGGGAAATATTTAGAATTATAGGATAACAATTGTAATGAGGATAATTTCTATTTGGCCAGTTAGTTTAAGGTGAATAAAGATATTTGACTAGTTGAAAAATGTCACTTGTATATGTGACATATTTTTGTTGTTCCATCTATTTGACTATGCTATGTCACTATGATAATGTAAAATAATTCTATTGGTTCTTTCATTTGAAAATTTGTGGGTCAAAGTACATTTATCTATGACCTATTTACATAGATAAAACTTTTTAAAGAATGTTTTTCCTTAAGGTATAACTTCTGCCTTAAGACATAACTTCTGATTCGTAGGACAAGACTTTTAGAGAACCTTTGTCGCACAATATAACTTTTGTCACTTAATCTATGCTCTACTCATAACTTTTGCCATTGAACTTATGCTTTCAAATATAACTTCTGTCACTGAATTTATGTCGTACACTAAATTTAATCCTTGGGCTTAAATTTCTTTTGCTTTCACGTATAAATTGTGCCACTGCATTTATTTCTTGGGGTATAACTCGTGTTTTGACTTAATTTATTTTGTCTTAGGATATAACGCATGCCATTAAATTTATTCCCTGCGGCATAAGTTCCTTGTAATTTTTTTTTTGTTATTTTGCCGATAGGGGCATTTTTGGTCCTTTCTTTTTACTTAAAGCTCTAAAAGGTAAAATTCGAGACAAACGATTTTGAGGAGCAAAACTTAAAGATATGACCGAAATAAGGGCATTTGTAGGAATGACGTAAAGAGGAAATTAGGACCTCTTTGGCTATAGATTTTTCAAGTAGTTTAAAAAACATGGCAAATAATGTTTGACCATACAATTTATTATTATTTGATAAATATTTTTGCCAAATATTTAAATTTCCGATTCTAGAAAAACTAGTATGAAAGTGAAATATGTTTTCTGAATACTATTGTCCAACACACGATGAAACTTTATGGTCCAACACACAATGAAACTTCACCCAAATCTTTACCCAAAACTAGTAAAAGATATTTGAAATTTTATGGTCAAGCACTAGCTAATTGTTTGGGCTTTCAGACCTAATCTCTCTGCTTCTTAATCTGCTTCTGCGAATTAAAATTAGGAATAATTTTAAATATGTACAAAAAAAATAAATAGTTTTTAACAAGAATAGCCAATTTTCTTTACAAGAGAAATAACCATTAGGTCATTATCTTTCTTTTGTTTAGCAGTAATTAAAAACAAAAGACCTTTTTCTGTTGCAATTTTTTACAAAAAAAAAACATTTTTTTTAAAATGTATTAAATATTTTATAAATGTTGTATAAACATGTATATATAATGTACAAATACTTATACAATGTATCAATATAGTATAAATAG